>NC_053024.1:639340405-639607858 GCF_003073215.2 Triticum urartu
CTTTTGATGGATCATGGAACAAGGAGTGGCAAGAGCCTAAGCTTGGGTATGCCCATGGAAACCCTAAGATAATCCAAGGACACCAAGAATTCAAAGCTTGGGGATGCCCCGGAAGGCATCCCCTCTTTCGTCCACTTCCATCGGTAATTTACTTGGAGCTATATTTTTATTCACCAACATGATATGTGTTTTGCTTGGAGCGTCTTGTATTATTTGTGTCTTTGTGTCTTAGTATGCCACAATCATCCTTGTTGTACACACCTTTTGAGAGAGCCATGCATGAATTAAAATTTGATAGAATACTCTATGTGCTTCACTTATATCTTTTGAGCTAAGTAGTTTTGCTCTATGTGCTTCACTAATATCTTTTGAGCCATGTAGTTTTGCTCTATGTGCTTCACTTACATCTTTTGAGCGTTCTAATTTTGCTCTATGTGCTTCACTTAGATCTTTTAGAGCACAGTGGTGGATTTGTTTTAAAGAAACTATTGATCTCTCATGCTTCACTTAAATTATTTTGAGAGTCTCTTAATAGCATCGTAATTTGCTTAATAATAATATGCTTGGTATTCAAGATTTGTGAAACTTTCTTTTGAGTGTGTTGAATACTAAGAAAAGATTGAAGCATGATAATTGTTTTGAGATATGGAGGTGATAATATAAAAGTCATGCTAGTTGAGTAGTTGTGAATTTAAAGAATACTTGTGTTAAAGTTTGCGATTCCCGTAGCATGCACGTATGGTGAACCGTTATGTGATGAAGTCGGAGCATGATTTATTTATTGATTGTCTTCCTTATGAGTGGCAGTCGGGGACGACGATGGTCTTTTCCTACCAATCTATCCCCCTAGGAGCATGCGCGTAATACTTTGCTTTGATAACTTCTAGATTTTTGCAATAAGTATATGAGTTCTTTATGACTAATGTTGAGTCCATGGATTATACGCCCTCTCCCCCTTCCCCCTTTGCTAGCCTCTCTAATACCGCGCACTTTTCGCCGGTATCATACACCTATCATATACCTTCCTCAAAGCAGCCACCATACCTACCTATTATGGCATTTCCATAGCCATACTGAGATATATTGCCATGCAACTTTCCACCGTTCCGTTTATCATGACACACTCCATCATTGTCATATTGCATATCCTGGTACACCGCTGGATGCATTCACATAGAGTCATATTTTGTTCTAAGTATCGAGTTGTAATTGATTGAGTTGTAAGAAAAATAAAAGTGTGAGGATCATCATTATTAGAGCATTGTCCCAGTGAGGAAAGAATGATGGAGACTATGATTCCCCCATAAGTCAGGATGAGACTCCGGACGAAAAATAAAATAAAATAAAAGAGGCAAAGAAGCCCAAATAAAAAGAGGCCATAAAAGAGGCCATAAAATGATGAGATAAAAAGAGAGAAGGGACAATGTTACTATCCTTTTACCACACTTGTGCTTCAAAGTAGCACCATGATCTTCATAGTAGAGAGTCTCTCATGCTATCACTTTCATCTACTAGTGGGAATTTTACATTATAGAACTTGGCTTGTATATTCCAATGATGGGCTTCCTCAAATTGCCCTAGGTCTTCATGAGCAAGCAAGTTGGATGCACACCCACTTAGTTTCTTTTTGAGCTTTCATATACTTATAGCTCTAGTGCATCCGTTGCATGGCAATCCCTACTCACTCACGTTGATATCTATTGATGGGCATCTCCATAGCCCGTTGGTATGCCTAGTTGATGTGAGACTATCTTCTCCTTTTTGTCTTCTCCACAACCACCACTCTATTCCACCTATAGTGCTATATCCATGGCTCACGCTCATGTATTGCGTGAAGATTGAAAAAGTTTTGAAAAAGTTAGAGTATGAAATAATTGCTTGGCTTGTCATCGGGGTTGTGCATGATTTAAATATTTTGTGTGGTGAAGATAGAGCATAGCCAGACTATATGATTTTGTAGGGATAACTTTCTTTGGCCATGTTATTTTGAGAAGACATAATTGCTTTATTAGTATGCTTGAAGTATTATTATTTTTTATGTCAATATAAACTTTTGTCTTGAATCTTTCCAATCTGAATATTCATATCACAATTAAGAAGATTTGCATTGAAATTATGCCAAGTAGCACTCTGCATCAAAAATTCTCTTTTTATCATTTACCTACTCGAGGACGAGTAGGAATTAAGCTTGGGGATGCCTGATACGTCTCCAACGTATCTATAATTTTTGATTGCTCCATGCTATATTATCTACTGTTTTGGACTATATTGGGCTTTATTTTCCACTTTTATATTATTTTGGGGACTAACCTATTAACCGGAGGCCCAACCCAGAATTGTTGTTTTTTTGCCTATTTCAGTGTTTCGAAGAAACGGAATATCAAATGGATTCCAAACGGAATAAAACCTTCAGGAACGTGATTTTCTCACCAAACGTGATACAGGAGACTTGGACCCTACTCCAAGGACTCAAAGAGGCGGTCACGAGGGTGGGGGGCGCCCCCCCTAGGGCACGCCCCCTGCCTCGTGGGCCCCTCGGAGCTCCACCGACGTACTCCTTCCTCCTATATATACCTACGTACCCCCAAACGATCAGAACAGGAGCCAAAAACCTAATTCCACCGCCGCAACTTTCTGTATCCACGAGATCCCATCTTGGGGCCTGTTCCGGAGCTCCGCCGGAAGAGGGCCGTCATCACGGAGGGCTTCTACATCATCATAGCCTCTCCGATGAAGTGTGAGTAGTTTACCTCAGACCTTCAGGTCCATAGTTAGTAGCTAGATGGCTTCTTCTCTCTTTTTGGATCTCAATACAAAGTTCTCCCCCTCTCTTGTGGAGATCTATTCGATGTAATCTTCTTTTTGCGGTGTGTTTGTTGAGACCGATGAATTGTGAGTTTATGATCAAGTCTATCTATGAATAATATTTGAATCCTCTCTGGATTCTTTTATGTATGATTGGTTATCTTTGCAAGTCTCTTCGAATTATCCATTTGGTTTGGCCAACTAGATTGGTAGTTCTTGCCATGGGAGAAGTGCTTAGCTTTGGGTTTGATCTTGCGGTGTCCTTTCCTAGTGACAGAAGGGGCAGCAAGGCATGTATTGCGTCGTTGCCATCGAGGATAACAAGATGGGGTTTATTTCATATTGCATGAATTTATCTCTCTACATCATGTCATCTTGCTTAAGGCGTTACTCTGTTTTTAACTTAATACTCTAGATGCATGCTGGATAGCGGCCAATGAGTGGAGTAATAGTAGTAGATGCAGAATCGTTTCGGTCTACTTGTCACGGACGTGATGCCTATATACATGATCATGCCTAGATATTCTCATAACTATGCTCAATTCTATCAATTGCTCAACAGTAATTTGTTCACCCACCGTAGAATACTTATGCTCTTGAGAGAAGCCACTAGTGAAACCTATGGCCCCCGGGTCTATTCTCATCATATCAATCTCCATCACTTTAATCTTGCTTTGCTTTTTACTTTGCCTTTACTTTTTACTTTGCATCTTTATACCAAAAATACCAAAAATATTATATCTATCAGATCTCACTCTCGTAAGTGACCGTGAAGGGATTGACAACCCCTAATCGCGTTGGTTGCGAGTAGCTATCGTTTTGTGCAGGTACGAGGGACTTGAGCGTGGCCTCCTACTAGATTGATACCTTGGTTCTCAAAAACTGAGGGAAATACTTACGCTACTCTGCTGCATCATCCCTTCCTCTTCGGGGAAAACCAACGCAAGCTCAAGACGTAGCACCCGCGGCGGAGACTTCCACCACGACCCATGAAGCCCAGCTGCAGCAACCGTCCGCCTGCAGCCAGAGACTTCCTGGACCTGCCGACGGCAATTCACTGACAAAGAACCATGGGAGCTGAAGCCAGGTGACAGCCGGGTTCTCCGGCCACACGATGTACTCCGGTGTCACCTTTGCCGAATGGAAGCGCGATCGAGGAGGCCGTTGTAACACCCACGATGTGGTTATATCTCCCACGTGTCGGAGCACGACTTAGAGGCATAACCACATTGTAGGCATGTCGCAAGAGGGGTAATCTTTACACATCCCATGTACTGAATAAGAAAGGGATAAAGAGTTGGCTTACAATCGCCACTTCACATAATACATAAATATAGCATTACAACATCCAGAATACAATCACGGTCCGACTACGGAACCAAAATAAAAGAAGACCACCCCTAATGCTAGATCCCTGATCGCCCCAACTGGGTTCCACTACTGATCAACTGGAAACGAAAAAACACAACGAACACGATCTTCATCGAGCTCCTCCTTGAGCTCGGTTGCGTCACCTGCACTGGTAGCATCGGCACCTGCAACTGATTTTGGAAGTAATCTGTGAGGTCACGGGGACTCAGCAATCTCACACCCTCGCGATCAAGACTATTTAAGCTTATGGGTAGGAAAAGGTAGTAAGGTGGAGCTGCAACAAGCACTAAGCATATATGGTGGCTAACATACGCAAATAAGAGCGAGAAGAGAAGCAATGCAACGGTCATGAACTAGAAGTGATCAAGAAGTGATCCTGAACTACTTACGTTCAAACATAACACAAAACCGTGTTCACTTCCCGGACTCCGCCCAGAAGAGACCGTCATGGCTACACACGCGGTTGATGCATTTTAAATAAGTTAAGATTCAAGTTTTCTAGAACCGGATATTAACAAATTCCCATCTGCCCATAACCGCAGGCACGGATTTCGAAAGTTCAAAACCCTGCAGGGGTGTCCCAACTTAGCCCATCACAAGCTCTCACGGTCAATGAAGGATATTCCTTCTCCCAGGAAGACCCGATCAGACTCGGAATCCCGGTTACAAGACCTTTCGACAATGGTAAAACAAGACCAGCAAAGCCACCCGAATGTGCCGACAAATCCTGATAGGAGCTGCACATATCTCGTTCTCAGGGCACACCGGATCGTCCAAACTTCCGGTAGGCCAACCCAGAGTTGCCCCAGGTGGTCACCGGCGGCTGACAGGTTGGACCAACACTCAGAGGAGCACTGGCCCGGGGGTTTAAAATAAAGATGACCCTTGAGTCTGCAGAACCCAAGGGAAGGTGATAGGTTGTTAGTGCAAATGTAAAACCAAGGTTGGGCCTTGCTGGAGGAGTTTTATTCAAGGCGAACGGTCAAGGGGTTCCCATTATAACCCAACCACGTAAGGAACGCAAAATCAAGGAACATAGCACCAGTATGACAGAAACTAGGGCGGCAAGAGTGGAACAAAACACCAGGCATAAGGCCGAGCCTTCCAACCTTTACCAAGTATATAGATGCATTAAAGTAAACAAGATATAATAATGATATCCCAACAAAAATTCATGTTCCAACATGGAACAAACTTCATCTTCACCTGCAACTAACAACGCTATAAGAGGGGCTGAGCAAAGCGGTAACTTAGCCAAACAACGGTTTGCTAGGAAAGGTGAGTTAGAGGCTTGACATGTCAATATGGGAGGCATGACATAGCAAGTGGTAGGTATCGCGGCATAGAAATAGAGCGAGCAACTAGCAATCAAAGATAGAAGTGATTTCGAGGGTATGGTCATCTTACCTGAAATGAATTCAGAGTTGACGAAAGCTTGATCCTCATAAGCGTACTCAACAGGTACCTCGAACACGAACTCGTCTCCCGGCTCTACCCAAGGCAAGAACACAAGCCAAGGAAAAACAACAATCAACCACAGTGCAATGCGCAAGCAACATGATGCAAAACATGGCATGATATGCGGGATGTGATATGCAATGCATATGCATGCTCTGGAAGGAAAAGATTGAACCAGGCCTCAACTTGGCAAACCAAGTGTGCCGCTGGAAAGATGAGTTGATTTCGGTCGAAATCGATATAAAGATCGCCAGAAACGGATGCACGGTTTGCACATGGCAAGCAAAACAATAATGGCACAATTCTGCGATTAACAGCACGATGCCATCTAGAATGCAACAAGAAACTAAGCTACTGCACTCCAACATAGCAACAAAGCACATGGCAGTGATCTACTCAAGATGCTTGACAAAAGATGAACACTGAGCTACGGCTAATTCACACAAGAGCAGGTTCAAACAAGCATGGCAAAAGTGCAGAAGATATCAGCATCATAGACTTAGAGAAAATACTAACATGTCAGGAATTAACACCAGGAAGCAAAGTTTAGAGCAACATAACAACATGCTACAGGAACAGAACATAGCAATACAGGGCATGGAATGAATCTACTCAAAGCATATAACAAAAGTCCCTTACTGATCATAAGCCAAAAAGTATCAGAAGATATGATGGCACCCATGTAAACATAGCAAGTTTCGTTAACAGATTCAGACTTAGCAGAAAACTGGACATGGCAGAAACAGAATTATGAAGCTCGATGCACTCAACACAAGGCATTGCATGACAAACTAAGCATACTATCAGCAAGAAGACATGATTAGTAAGCTAACCATGGTAAGAACAATCTCATAGCATGCATGGATCAACTACAACAACCTTGGCAAAATTGATTAACACGTAAACAATCTGCCAGGAACATTTTATAGCAAAAGTAGAGTAAGATTGAGTCATGCTAGGATACTCCATAAATGTAAACAAGGGCATGGATGGATAAAGCATAACCATATGCCCAAATCATCCTTACTGAACATACTCAAAAGAAGCATGGATCTCTCTGTAGCAACATGAATACATGGCATAAAAATAATAGCTGAGCAAAGACTTAGTGAAATTCTAAGTGAGGGAGTCCTGGATTATGGGGTCTCCGGACAGCCGGACTATATCCTTTGGTCGGACTGTTAGACTATGAAGATACAAGATTGAAGACTTCATCTCGTGTCCGGGTGGGACTCTACTTGGCGTGGAAGGCAAGCTAGGCAATACGGATATGGATATCTCCTCCTTTGTAACCGACCTTGTGTAACCCTAACCCTCTCTGATGCCTATATAAACCGAAGGGTTTTAGTCCGTAGGACAACAATCACAACATACAATCATACCATAGGCTAGCTTCTAGGGTTTAGCCTCTCTGATCTCGTGGTAGATCTACTCTTCTACTACCCATATCATCAATATTAATCAAGCAGGAC
This sequence comes from Triticum urartu, assembly GCF_003073215.2. Lineage (NCBI taxonomy): Eukaryota > Viridiplantae > Streptophyta > Magnoliopsida > Poales > Poaceae > Triticum > Triticum urartu. Next base: position 639,347,512 of record NC_053024.1, read on the forward strand.
GTAGGGTTTTACCTCCATCAAGAGGGCCCGAACCTGGGTAAAACTTCGTGTCCCCTGCCTCCTGTTACCATCCGGCCTAGATGCACAGTTCGGGACCGCCTACCCGAGATCTGCCAGTTTTGACACCGACATTAGTGCTTTCATTGAGAGTTCCGCTGTGCCGTCGCCATCAGGAAGGATGTCTCATCCCGTCTTTAAAGACGGCACTGTTGCTAAGGGAGCTTTGGCTATCGGCCAAACTCTCCGGCTAGGTGGTTTTCTTATGACCGCCTGTTCAGCCGCTGCGCCGACGATGACTTCTCGGGTCATCGAAAGCAATCTTCACGTCAGCTCGGAACTCGCCGAGCAGTTAGATCCAATGGAGCTCTCTTCCCTGAACGAGCTCTTGGATCGCTTCACCGCCCTGGGAGTCACTACAGACTACGATCAAATTGGGCCTAAACCCGATCTAAGAGAGGTCAACTCTCCCCAGGTCACCCATCACATTGCAGTGGTGGAGGAACAATGCGGCAACCCTTCATCTATCTTAAGGACTAGCTATGTCCGGATTCCCGATCCCTCCAAGCCGGATACCCGCGGAGGGGAGGACGTCACTCAAGGCCTGAACCTAGAATCAGGCAACGGGCTAGATTTATCGGAAAACATCCAAGAATCCAAACTTCCGAGTTCGGAAACTCCTTGGCCCCTGAGTCTCAGATTGGGTGAGGATTCGGATTCAATTCCACCCACCCACCCAAACATACGCAATCTATCCCAAATTAGGCAAGAGCCCGAAGAAACAGTACACCATTACTGGGCCAGATTCCTCCTGGTCATGAACAGGATAAAGGACTGCCGCGAGGAAGACACAATTTCATTCTTCTGCAATAATTGCACGGACAAGGGAATCCTCAACGCCATAAGTCGCCACGAAATTACACGCTTTGTCGACTTGGCGTCCATAGTACGAAAGTACTGTGCAATGGAAAGCGCCTGGAAAACCGAAATAAAATTTTGGGATAATCCGGCCCTGAACACAAACCCAGTCCGAAATAAAAGGGTGCATTATCACAATACACCTGGGTTAACTACCAAAAAGCAAAAGCCCTCTACGGGGCAAGGAACCGTACTGGAGGGATGGCTCAACGGACCCTGCAAAATTCATAGTACAGCGGATGCCATACCAATGCACAGCCTTAGAGCATGTTGGATACTCCGGCAGGTGGCCAAAAGTGGTGAGGATCTACTCCTCCCAAATACCACAGAGCACCATCCCGTGAACAACAATACGGTGTTAACGGTCTTTGAGACCTTCACGTCAAATAACAGACGCAAGCGAACACTCTGCAGCATGGCCGAAATTTGCCACATAGCAGAAATAAATCCTTGGAGTGACACGGCTATTACCTTTAATGCCAGTGACGAACCTAAATTCCGAACAGCCCGAGCACCAGCCGCACTGGTCCTCAGTCCAATCGTGAACGGCTTTCGACTCACCAAGGTACTCATGGACGGCGGCAGTGGATTAAACCTCATCTATGAGGAAACTCTTCAAAAGATGGAAATAGACTGGAGCCGCATTGAGCAAAGTAGCACAACCTTTAGAGGAATCATGCCCAGTCGGGAAGCACGCTGTGCTAGGAAAATCACACTAGATGTGGTATTCGGCACGCCGGATAATTACAGGTCTGAAGAAATTACATTCCAAGTGGCCCTGTTCAGCAGCGGATACCACGCCCTACTAGGGCGGGAGGCATTTACAATCTTCCAAGCCATACCCCATTACGAGTACATGCAGCTCAAAATGCCCGGGCCCAATGGAATCATCACTCTTGCTAGTGATCTGGACATAGCACTCCGCGCCGAAAATAAGACAGCCGCACTGGCCCTTGAGGCACTATCTGAAGTCCTAGCGGCCGAGGAACTAACTGCGCTGCGCTCCACGGTGAACAGGGACGACGTGATACTCGATAAAAGATCCAAGTCCACCTCCTTTAAACTAGCGGACGAAATAGTCAAATTCCAAGTCCATCCAACGGACCCTACAAAAACAGCTTCCATCGGGGCACAATTAAACCCTGATGTCAACGCCACACTGCGAGAGTTCCTACGCGAGAACTAGGACATTTTTGCTTGGCATCCTTCAGACATGCCAGGAATCCCACGCAGGCTGGCTGAGCACAGCCTAAATATCCTAAAAGGATTCAAGCCAGTCAAACATGCTCTTCGACGTTTCTCCGAACCTAAGAGACAAGCCATGGGAGAGGAACTAGCCAAGCTATTGGAGGCCGGATTCATCAGAGACATAAAACATCCGGAGTGGCTAGCAAACCTGGTGATGGTACCAAAGAAGGACAAATCATGGCGCTTGTGCGTCGATTTTAAGGACCTTAACAAGGCCTGCCCAAAGGATCCCTTCCCCCTCCCCCGCATCGATCAAATCATCGATGCTACCGCAGGACACGATTCATTGTGTTTCCTCGACGCATACTCCGGCTACCATCAAATTAAAATGGCGGAGCCAGACCAAGCCGCAACGGCATTCATCACACCATACGGCCCATTCTGCTTCAACACAATGCCCTTCGGGCTCAAAAACGCCAGCGCAACATATCAGCGCATGATTCAGACATGTCTGGCAAACCAGATCGGCAAAACAGTGGAGGCATACGTGGATGTCGTGGTCGTTAAAACCAAGCATGTCGAAACTCTAGTATACGACTTGAGGCTCACATTCGACAACCTCCGAACATATGACATCAAGCTCAATCCGGAAAAATGCGTTTTTGGCGTACCAGCCGGAAAGCTCCTGGGATTCATTGTCTCCAGTAGAGGTATTGAAGCTAATCCAGCCAAAATCCGAGCGTTGTCACAGTTGGCTACCCCAACAGACCTCAAACAAATACAAAAATTGACTGGATGCGTGGCGGCTCTAAGCCGCTTTATCTCCCGCTTGGGAGAAAAGGCATTACCCCTTTATCGCCTCCTCCGACGCACCGAACACTTTGAGTGGACGGATGCCGCCACGGCCGGACTCAACGAAATAAAAGCCATATTGGCAACAAATCCAGTCCTAGCTGCGCCAAACATTGGCGAACCAATGCTATTATACATTGCGGCAACTCATCAAGTAGTAAGCGCAGTGCTCGTCGTCGAGCGAGAAGTGGACGGACACAAATTTCCCCTTCAAAAGCCGGTTTACTATGTGTCCACTGTCCTTACTCCATGAAAATCATGGTACCCGCATTATCAAAAGATGGTGTACGCGGTATTCATGGCATCCCGGAAGCTGCGACACTACTTTCAAGAGTGTTCGATAACGGTAGCCTCGGAAGTACCACTTAACGATATTATAAACAACCGCGACGCGACGGGCCGGATTGCCAAATGGGCCATTGAGCTCCTCCCGTTTGACATAACTTACAAGCCACGGCGAGCTATTAAGTCGCAAGTTTTGGCTGACTTCGTCGCTGAGTGGACGGAAGCCGAACTCCCTAAAGAGTACGACACATATTCAAACTGGATCATGCACTTTGACGGCTCCAAAATGTTGGCTAGTCTGGGGGCTGGCATCGTTTTGACGTCCCCAACAGGAGATACCGTTCAATACGTACTACAGATAATGTATACGGACTCCAACAACGCAGCCGAATATGAGGCCCTTCTACATGGTCTCCGGATGGCAGTATCCATGGGCATTCAATGCCTAGAGGTGCGCGGGGATTCGAACCTCGCGATATCCCAAATAAATGGAGACTTCGACGCCAAGGATCCGAAAATGGCAGCTTATCGTAATGCCGTCCTAAAAATGTCAACTCGGTTCGAGGGGCTCGAATTTCACCATGTGGCTCGGGTAAACAATCAGGCGGTGGATATCCTTCCGCATCGGCACAAAACGTGACGCGGTCCCTCCCAACATATTTCTGGAAAGGCTCTTCAAGCCATCCGTAGCATGGGAAGGGGACACCGGTAACAACAGTCCAGACCCGGCCAAAATACCCGATACCGAATTCTCTGACACAATCGGAGGCCCCGCCATCGAAATAACACATTCAGCCCACGAAATAATGGCCATTATTTCCCCGTGGACATAACCATTCCTGGCCTACCTAACTAGATAGGAACTTCCGGAGGACCAAAATGAGGCACGCTGCATAGTGCGGCGATCCAAGGCCTACAGGGTCCATGAGGGAGAATTGTATAAAAAAAGTGTAACGCCCTCGATGCGGCTATAGCTCCTACGTGTCGAAGCACGACTTAGAGGCATAACCGCATTGAAAGCAATGTCGCAAGTAAGGTAATCTTCACAACAACCCATGTAAATAGATAATAAGGGGAAAGGTACATAGTTGGCTTACACTCGCCACGTCACACAAAGTACATAAATAGCATTACATCAACCAATACAATCATGGTCCGACTACGGTACCAAAATAAAAGATCAAACCCAACATGCGACAGGGTCCCGATCGCCCCAACTGGGCACCACTACTGATCATCAGGGAAAGACACATAGTAACAGCGTGAGGCTTCGTCGAACTCTCACTTGAGCTCAAGCGCATCATCTGGAACGGAGTCATCGGGTCCTCCATCTGGTTTGGAAGTAATCTATGAGCCACGGGGACTCAGCAATCTCGCACCCTCGCGGTCAAGACTATTTAAGCTTATAGGTAAGGCAAGGTAAATATGTGGAGCTGCAGCAAGCGACTAGCATATATGGTGGCTAACTTGTTCGCAAAAGAGAGCGAGAAGAGGAGGCAAAGCACGAACGAAGAACTATATAACAACCTACGGCAATCATTACTCCAACACCGTGTTCACTTCCCGGACTCCGCCGAGAAGAGACCATCACGGTAACACACACAGTTGATTCGTTTTAATTAAGTTAAAGTTCAAGTTATCTACAACCGGACATTAACAAATTCACATCTGCCCATAACCGCGGGCACGGCTTTCGGAAGTTCAAATCCCTGCAGGGGAGTCCCAACTTAGCCCATGACAAGCTCTCACGGTCAACGAAGGATAAACCTTCTCCCGAGACATTCCGATCAGACTCGGTATCCCGGTTCTACAAGACAACTTCGACAAAGATAAAACAAGTCCAGCAACACCGCCCGAATGTGCCGACAAATCCTGATAGGAGCTGCACATATCTCGTTCTCAGGGCACACTCAGATGAGCCAGACGTCGGGTAGGCCAGCCCAGGGTTGCCCCTGGTAGCCCCGGACATTGCTCGGTTGGACCAACACTCAGAGGAGCACTGGCCCGGGGGGGTTTAAATAAGATGACCCTCGGGCTCCGGAAACCCAGGGGAAAAGAGGCTAGGTGGCAAATGGTAAAACCAAGGTTGGGCATTGCTGGAGGAGTTTTATTCAAGGTGAACTGTCAAGGGGTTCCCATTATTACCCAACCGCGTAAGGAACGCAAAAATCCGGGAACATAACACCGATATGACGGAAACTAGGGCGGCAAGAGTGGAACAAAACATTAGGAAAGAGGCCGAGCCTTCCACCCTTTACCAAGTATATAGATGCATTAAGATAACAAGATAATATAGTGATAACCCAACAAGAAAATAATGTTCCAACAAGGAACGATCTCCAATCTTCACCTGCAACTAGCAACGCTATAAGAGGGGCTGAGCAAAGCGGTAACATGGTCAATCAACGGTTTGCTAGGACATGGTGGGTTAGAGGTTTGACATGGCAATTTGGGAGGCATGATAAGCAAGTGGTAGGCATCGTAGCATAGGCATAGCAAAAGAGCGAGCATCTAGCAAAGCAAAGATAGAAGTGATTTCGAGGGTATGATCATCTTGCCTGCAAAGTTGTCAGAGTTGACTGGATCCTCGAAAGCAAACTCAACTGGCTCCTCGTTAGCGAACTCGTCTCCCGGCTCTACCCAAGAAAGACAAACAAGCAAAAGGAACACAATCAACCACGTGCAAAGCTCAAACAACATGATGCAAACATGGTATGCTATCCGGGATGCGATATGCGATGCATATGCAAGATTTGACAAGGAATGAAAGAACCTGGCCTCAACTTGGAAATCCAAGAGTGCCACTGGAAAGGTGAGGTGATTTCGGTTGAAATCGATATAAAGAACACCGGAATCGGATGCACGGTTTGGAAATGGCAAGCAAAACAAATATGGCACCGGTCTGCGATAAACAGCAAGTAGCCATCTAAATGCATCGAGATAATTATGCTACAGCACTCAAACATGGCAACAAAATACATGGCAGGGATCCACGCATAAATCTTAACAAAAGATGAACACTGAGCTACGGCCAATTCATCCATTAACAGGTTCGAACAAGCATGGCAAAAGTGCAATTGGTAAACAGGTTTTAGACTTAGTGAAATTAACACTAGTCTGGAATTTCAGATCAGGTAGCACACTTTGGAGCATGAAAACTATATGCTACAGAACTTAACATGGCAAATCAAGGCATGACATGAAGCTACTCAAACATCTTAACAAAATTCCCTTAGTGACCTTGAGCCAAAAGGGATCAGAAAATACAATTGCAAGCATGTGAACATGGCAAAAACATAAACAGATCTCAGACTTAAGAGAAAAACTGGAGCATGCAAATCTATTAACGAGTAGGCATTTTTACGAGCTCGATGCACTCACTACAGAGCAAGGCATGAAAAACTAAGCATACACCCATCAAGAATACACATTGTATAAGCTAGAAATGGCACGAACAACAACATAGCATGCACGGATCAACAACAACATCCTCGGCAAAATCACTAACAAGTAGACAATCTGCCCAGATTCACGAAATAGCAAAAGTAGAGCTCGATTTACTCAAGCTAGGGTGATCCATAAATGCAAACAAAGACATGGATGGATAGAGAACTACAAGATTAACAAATCATCCTTACTGATCATCCTCAAAAGAGGCACGGATCACTAGGAAACAACATGAACATATGGCATATTAATAAGAACAGATCAAGGACGGTGAAATTCTAAGTCCCTGAAATCAGCATTAACGAATGCACCACTTTGCAAGCTTGTGCTAGTCACCACACATATCACAAAAATACATGGATAGCACCTCTGTAAAGATGGCATGGCATATAACAAAACACATGTAGAGCTCAGGAGCATATCATGCACACAATAATCATGGCAAAAATGACAAATAGCTATTTGGTGCAGCAGATCTGACAATTAACTCAAATAGATCTCTTCCAACAGCATTTCGGCCATCAAGATGCACTCAAATGAAAATGATGCAATGAGATGAAATGATGTGCTCTCTGAGACGAACATTTTGATATGCTACAGGCCCAAAATGGAGCTATGGATGCGGAGATATAGCATGATGAAAAATGCAAATTATCTAGGGTTTCGGGAGAAAGTCAACCGAGGGAAAATATCCCAGATCTAGATCCAGATCAGCGCGGAAGTCGAGGTCGGCCGGATTTACTGTAGCTCACTGGAGTTCTTCGGGGAGGAGGCCGGAGCTCGCCGGAGGAGCTGGTCGGCCGGATCTGGGCGAGGGGAAGGTGACGGCGAGGCCGGTCGGCGCCGCGGCGGCGGGTGGCGAGGGCGTCCGCGGCAGCCGGCGACAGGGGCGGCGGGGCGGCGCCGGAGTCCGGCCGGAGATGGTGCCGGGCGGCGAGGTGGCGGACCGGGCGCGGGGAAGAAGGCCCCGGGTGGCGGCGGGTGGCGTTGGGCCTCGGGGGCCCGACCTGGGCCTCCCGGGCCGGCGGCAGCGACGAAGTGGGGCTGCGGCTCGGGCCAATGGGGCATGCCACGTGGCGGCGGGGGTGGAACCGGACACGTCCGGCGCCGGCGGACGTTGTTCGGCGCGCGGAGGAAGACGGAGGCTAGGGTTTCGGGGGAGAGATCCGAAATTTCGGGGAGAGACCTATATATAGGCATAGGGGGAGCTAGGAGAGTCCAAAAGAGGTGCGGTTTTCGGCCACGCGATCGTGATCGAACGCTCTAGATGATGGAGAGGGTTTAGGTGGGTTTTGGGCCAAATTGGAGGGGTGTTGGGCTGCAACACATACGAGGCCTTCTCGGTCCCTCGGTTAACCGTTGGAGCATCAAACGAAGTCCAAATGGTACGAAACTTGACAGACGGTCTACCGGTAGTAAACCAAGGCTGCTTGGGAAGTCTCGGTCCAATCCGGAAATGTTTAACCCCCACACACGAAAGGAAGGTAGAAAGGACCACCGGAGGAGATAGGAGCGCCGGAATGCAAAACGGACAACGGGGAAAATGCTCGGATGCATGAGACGAACACGTATGCAAATGCAATGCCCATGATGACATGATAAGAGATGCATGACCAACGACAACAACCCACGGAGACAAAAACCTGAACCCGAGGAAATAAAATAACTTAGCGCCAGAAACGGCAAGAGTTGGAGTACATATAAGGTAAATTACATCTGGGGTGTTACAAAAAGTGCTACCGGAGTCCTTCAAAGGTGCATCTCCGAAGAGGAAGGGCGGAACCTTTTGGCAGAGGTTCACGCCGAACTCGGCGGTCATCACGCTGCAGCCCGAGCTCTTGTAAGCAAGGCCTTCCGTACAGGATTCTATTGGCCAACGGCCCGGGCAGATGCACAGGACTTGGTCCAACATTGCGCCGGTTGCTAGCTCTTTGCAAATCAAAGCCACATGCCACCCACCGCCCTCCAAAAAATCCCCATTACATGGCCCTTCGCGGTCTGGGGGCTTGACATGGTTGGACCCCTTAAAGGGGGAACCCACAAGAAAAAATACTTATTGGTCATGGTGGATAAGTTCACCAAATGGATAGAGGCTAAACCGGTTAAAACAGCCGAATCCGGACCGGTGATAGATTTCATATCCGGGGTTGTACACCATTACAGCATCCCTCACAGCATCATCACTGATAACGGCACGAACTTCACGGCCGACGAGGTAAAACTCTGGTGCAGCAAAATGGGCATCAAGCTCGATTATGCCTCAGTCTATCACCCACAAACCAACGGTCAAGTCGAACAAGCAAATGGTCTTATAATGAGCGGCATTAAACCAAGATTAGTGCGCTCCCTAATGGAGTCTGATACGCACTGGGTAGAGGAGCTCGACTCCATACTCTGGGGGCTGCGGACCACGCCGAATCATAGTACCGGATATACACCGTTTTTCATGGTGTACGGCGCAGAGGCAGTCCTGCCCTGCGACATAATTCATGACTCACCTCGAGTGTGCATGTATGAAGAAAGAGAAGCCGAACTCGATCGGCAGGACAGTCTGGACACCTTGGAGGAAGAGCGCGACGTAGCCAAATCCCGTTCCGCATTTTACCAGCAACAGGCTCACAGATACCAAAGCAGAGAAGTACGGGCCAAAACTTATAACGTTGGCGAACTAGTTCTACGACTGTCGGATAAGAAAAAGAACAAGCTCGAGCCCAAATGGGAAGGTCCCTTCATTATCGACCAAGTTCTGACCGGTGGAGCGTACCGACTGCGGGATGCATCGACTAGTCGACTCGAGCCGAACCCATGGAACGTAGCCAGGCTCCGAAGATTCTACGCCTAGCACCGGACTCTATGTTAGTCACCTCCCTTTGTCCATTTTCTGCATATGCATCATCTGTCTTGTTTCCCTTTCTTTCTTTTATTTCTCTAGGCCTTCAAAGGGTCACCTTGTGCCTGAATCATACATTACAGATGCGCTAGCCGCACTCTTCATACCTAGGGGCTTCTTTCACAGAAGCTTAAATTATTTACCTGGGCCTCACGCCCAACACATGTGTCATACTTCCGCATGTACCTTTTTTCACCATTATATGCATTGATATGACTTAAGTTTTGGCCAAGCTGGGTTGCATGGCTCTTGTATTTATGCCCTACGTTCCCGTTAAGCCGGCTAGGGAATAAGGGGAGCACCTCTGCGATTGTTATCGTCGGGTCAGCCGGACGTGTACCTCAGACTGGGTGAAGCCGAAAGCTAGCATTCTTAAGGGAATATTCAGTCGGTGAACAAAAGATGACTTTTATTTATTATCCATATCCGCCCCCAGATGCTTTTTCTGCGCTTCTTATCGCAGTCCGGACATGCACTTTAGGGCATGCTTACCCAGGGAAAGGAACCCTTAACGGAACTATTCTCCCTGGAAGATGTTTCTTACTACCCATGTAATATAACATAACTAGTTGGGCACTTGTCTGATAAAGCACTAATGACCCCTACGCCTGGTCTCCATGCATGCCCACACTCCGGACTGTCGGGTCCTGAGGTTGAAGCGAAAAGGTCCGCCACGACAAATGATCTACAATACGGCTAGAAGGCATTATACATGTCTCTTTAAAATTACATAGTCAATGCGACTGGTTGAATTCCTCTTCAATACCATCCAATAGGCTGTCTAGTTTATAGTCCTATTGGGAATACTTTGCGGCCAATTCTACTTGACCGTAGACTAAGCTCACAGGGATCTCCTTCCCATCGGGGCCCACAGGTCCGACTTCGGCCATATGGTTCGGGTGAGCCTTCGTGTATCGTGTCTTCACCATTGCCCAGGCTCCCCTGGCGCCCTGACGACAGGCCGATATCTTCCATAATCGGAAGCGCCGCCGTGCTCCCTTTAGCTTTTCTGCAAGCTCTCCAAGGCCTTCGGGTATGGAGACGGATGGCCACAAGGCCTGGGCGACGCCTTGCATCACCTGCCGAACTCGTTCGTGCAGCTGTGAGAGCTCAGGAAGAAGGTCACCCGTTGAACCGGGCATTTCCTCGGCAGGACGACTTGTGAGCATACCTGCAGACATAACTCTGTCAGCCAGCTTCCTCGCCAAACTCTTTTTCAAAGTTCGTTCAAGCACTTAGTAAATATGCCACGTTGAAGCCGCCAATTTTCCTTCACAGAGTCCGACAGCTGGGCACGAACATCTCGTAGTTCCACGCCCAGCTTGGTGTTGGCATCTTGGAGATCATTTTTCTCCTGCCTCACCCTCGTAAGCACGTTCTCACCAGCCTTCAGCTGGCGTTGGAACTGTTGCTTATCCGGATTCACTCCAGTGTCATCTGCATTCTTATCATCAGATCTACATACACGCCGCATTCTATATGATACTTTTCATTTGAAGGATATGTTACCAGAGGGGGTCTCTTTGGGCTCCCTTACTGTGGCCAGTGTGGCTTGAAGTTGGGCTCTGCACTCTTCCAGCTCCTGGGACAGTTGAGTATTCTTTTCTGTAAGAACCTGCATAACAAATGATCCTTAAATCAGTTATCCTAACTGTTTCAAGTCTCAGGGGCTACTGGCATATATAATCACCAAATTTTCTCACCCGTATGTCTTTCACATACTGCTCCGTGGCTCTAGCTAGACCATTTTGAGCGGCACGGAGGTGCGCGTCTCCCGAGTTGAAGGCATCCAATGCCTCTTGGGAGAAACACGCGTCACGTAGAATAGTCCGGCGACGCCTGTGGTTCATGGCACTTTCCACCTCAGAATGGGTGGCGGACAGTTTATCCGCATCCTCTGTCGGAGGAGCACCCGGCACACGCCTCGTACTCATTCCCGCCTCCGAATCCGGCCTTGGAGCCTGGCTTGTGGAGGTGCGATTGGTAGCCTCTCCGGGTATAGTCCGGCGAGCGCTCTTTTTCCTAAAAAGAAGGCATGGGCGTTAGTATGCCTCTGAGAATCATGTCTCGCAATAAAGACAGCACGCTGTACCTCTGCGCCGGTGTCTCAATCTGGACTGCGGGTCTTTTCAGCCTGCCTGGCCTCGCGGCCCCTTGTTGGCCAGTCGTCGCAGGCTCGGTCTTCTGCCTCGAGGACCTCCCCTGCAAAACACGGCTGTTATACGGCAATCAAAAACACGCAAGGACAGATCCCTTTTTCGAAGTGATGGGACCTCAGTCTCAGTCACCTGTGAGGCTGGAACCAGCCCAGGGTAATCGGCCGTAATGGCCACCAAAGCGTTATCATGGCTCGATTGGTAAAACACCCCATCGATCAGCTCCACAGATATGTCTGGATCCTCTTGGGAGGCCGGGTCGAGGGACCGTCCAGGGTCCTCGGGTTGTGGAGGGGGGTTGTTTATCTCCCTTACAGCCTGGTGCAGTTCCTACATAGAAATCGCTAGACTGAATACTTAACTGCGGAAATATGAAACGGATGGGCGAGGAAAAAGTCTCCGCTTACCCAGCTCGGAGGATTGTACATAGAAAATCCGCCCTGCGGGTTGACACGAAGGAATTCCTCCTCTTCTCCCTTATACAAAGTGGATAAGATCTTTGTTAGATCATCAACCGACCCTGGCCCTTTACGGCCGTAGTGGGTGGCGTCATCCTCCCCATTGAAATCCCACATGGGTGGCCTCTATACTGAAGCGGCTGCACCCCCCGCATGATACATATGGCCATGACCTCTATCATGGTCAATCCGGATCGAGCTAAAAAACTTATCCGGCTCATCAGGTAAAGGACATCCCTGTCATCTTCCTCCAGGGGGCTCCGTGGACGCCAGCTCCGGCGCTTCTTTAAAGGAGCATTGTGGAACTCGGGAAGGCCGATCCAAATAGGGTCCGGGAGGGGGACGTCTTCTATATAAAACCATTCTGAAGGCCAGTCTTCGGACGTCTTCTTTGGGGTTCCGGACAGGTATCCGGTCCCGGCAATACGCCACACTTCGGCTCCGCCCACTTGATATATTGACCCCTTCTGAGAGCGGGGCACAAGGCAGAACAGCTTCTTCCACAGAGCGAAATGAGCCTCACAGCCCAAGAACAACTCGCAAAGGGCTACGAATCCCGCGATATGCAGCATGGAGGCAGGCGTAAGGTTGTGCAACTGGAGGCCGTAGAACTCTAGGAGCCCCTGGAGAAATGGATGAATTGGGAATCCGAGCCCTCTTACCAAATAAGGGACAAGGCATACCCGCTCTCCTTTGGAGCGATTGGGAAGGCTCTCCGCTTGCTCTCCGCCATTGTAGGTGGCAACCCCGGCTCGAACTGGGACCATGCACGCTGGGGGAAGAAATCCCTTGGACTAAAGCATCACTAATTTGCTATGCGGGACGGAACATCTCTCCCAATCTCCGGACTTGGAGCTAGGGGTGCGAGAGGAGGAGCTGCATCGACCGGCCATGATGGAATGGTTCTCTGTTGGGTGCGCTCCGATGAAGGCTCGCCTAGGGAGGATGGTGTGATTTGGATCTGAATCCTCGTCTTTTAAATAGGCGGCTCATTTACACAACTAGGGGGGTAAATGTGAAAATACCCTGGCTCTTCACATTCACTCGACGCGTGGAAAGTGGCCATTATTGGGCGTGGAAGCCAAGGAGTGCAACATTCGCAAGAAACCGGACATTATTTTGACAGGTACACAGAATTTGGAGAGGAACCCGCCTTGCAATGCCGAAGACAATACTGCGCGGCCGACTCGTCGTCATTGAAGCCTGGTTCGGGGGCTACTGAGGGAGTCCTGGATTATGGGGTCTCCGGACAGCCGGACTATATCCTTTGGCCGGACTGTTAGACTATGAAGATACAAGATTGAAGACTTCGTCTCGTGTCCGGGTGGGACTCTACTTGGCGTCGAAGGCAAGCTAGGCAATACGGATATGGATATCTCCTCCTTTGTAACCGACCTTGTGTAACCCTAACCCTCTCCGGTGTCTATATAAACCGAAGGGTTTTAGTCCGTAGGACAACAATCACAACATACAATCATACCATAGGCTAGCTTCTATGGTTTAGCCTCTCTGATCTCATGGTAGATCTACTCTTGTACTACCCATATCATCAATATTAATCAAGCAGGACATAGGGTTTTACCTCCATCAAGAGGGCCCGAACCTGGGTAAAACTTCGTGTCCCCTGCCTCCTGTTACCATCCGGCCTAGACGCATAGTTCGGGACCCCATACCCGAGATCCGCCGGTTTTGACACCAACACTAAGTCTCTGAAATCAGCAGCATCACAAGAGCTAGTTTGCATGCTTGTGATAGTCACCACATTGATCACAAAAATACATGGCATACACCCCTGTAAAGATGGCATGGCATAGCCCAAAACACATGTAGAGCTCATGCCCATACGCAGCACACAATAATCATGGCAAAAATGACAAATGCTCATAAACTGATAAGAATCAGGAACTAACATTTTATAGCACTCTTGCAACAGTCATTATGGCATCAAGATGGACTCAAACAATCATGGTGCAATGGAACAAAATGAAGAGCACATCATGATGAACATTTTGATATAACATATGCATGATTTGGATCACCGAGCATGGAGATACAACATGAGGAAGGATGCATAAAAATAACAGGGATACAAGACATAGCCAAAATTCTAGATCTGAAAATGAGCGTTAGATAACTACAACACGCCTGGGCGGGATTTAGTGGGCTGGAGCTCACCTTGTGGCCCGTGGACCTGCTCGGGTCTGAGGGTGGAAAACCGGATCGCGGGTCGGGGTGGTTCGGCGAAAACCGGAAGCGAAGGAAGAACCGGCCGAACCGGGCGGACCGGAGGGCGGAGCAGAACGGCGGCGGGGTCGCTGGGGTTGGCCGCGGCCATGATGGAGAAGTAGGACGGCGGAGCAGGGCGACGCGGGCGCGCGGATCCGGGGAGGCTGGTGTCGGATCCGGCCAGGGCGAGGTCGCGGAGGTCCGGCGGTGAAGGAACCCGCGGCTGGAGCTGGCCGGCGACGAGCTCCCGTGGCGGGGCGGCGAGCTCGCGGGGAAGGCGCGGGGATGATGATGCGGGTGGCAGCGGCGGCTCTGCACTGCGGCGCGAGCGAGGCGGCGGGGACGATGGCGCAGGACGGCGCGCTCCGGTCGCCGGCGACGCGCGAAGGCGACGGGCGGCGAGGCGCAAGCGCTGGCGGCGGGCGACGCGCGGGCCGGGCGACGGGCGACGCGCGGGCCGGGCGGCGGGCGACGCGCGGGCCGGGCGGCGGCGCGGTCGGGCTCGCGCGGGCCACGGATGGGCTCCACGGGCCACGGCGGCGGTGGGACGGCGGGGTGTCGACGTGTCACGCTGTGAGTGGAGGGGAGCGGGGGGGGTGACGTGTCGCGCTCCCATTGGTCGGAGCGACGTGGCGGTGGCGGTGGACAAGTCCGGTGCGGCGCGGACGCGTCCGGTGGCGCGGGGCGGAGTGGATCTAGGGTTTGCACCGCGAATTTTTGGAGGGAGACACATATTTATAGGTAGAGGGAGTTAGGAGAGTCCAAATGAGGTGCGGTTTTCGCCACACGATCGTGATCGAACGACCGAGAGGATGGAGGGGGTTTGGATGGGTTTTGGGCCACTTTGAAGGGGTGTTGGGCTGCAACACACACGTGGCCTTTATGGTTCCCCGGTTAACCGTTTGAGTCAAACGAACTCCAAATGGCACAAAACTTGATAGGCGGTCTACCGGTGGTGTACCAAGGCCTCTTGGGAAATCTCGGTCCATTCCGAGAAAGTTTAACACCCGCAAACGAAAAGAGGCAAAAGGGGACGCCGGAGGACGCAGGAGTGTCGGATTGCAAAACGGACAACAGGGAAAATGCTCTGATGCATGAGACGAACACGTATGCAAATGAGATGCACATGATGACATGATATGCAATGCAGGACATGGACAAAATGCAAAATGAAGACAAAACCCAACCACGAAGGTAAACTCATATCGCATCTCCGGAAAAGGCAAGAGTCGGAGTACAAATATGGAAAGTTGTGTCCGGGGCGTTACAACACTCCACCACTACGAGAGGATCTCGTCCCGAGATCTAGGATGGCACCGGAGGGAAAAGGAAGAGGAAGAAAAGAGGTAAAACTAAGTTGCTTCTTTGAACAACGAGTGAAACCAAAGAACCTTAGAGGTTTCACAACTTCGAGAAAAGAATACAACGGAGATGAACAAAGTTGACAACTCTCCGTTAGAAAAGAGGAACGAGTGAAACCAAAGAACCTTAGAGGTTTCACAACTTCGAGAAAAGAATACAACGGAGATGAACAAAGTTGACAACTCTCCGTTAGAAAAGAGGCACGAGGAAGAACAAATTCGGGCAGCACTCCGGTTGAAAAGAGATGCAAGACTTGATAAGGTGAAAAGAACTTGAGCATAGGACACAACACTCTGGTTAAATGGATAAGCACGAAAATGAACACGATCCTCACCATTTGAGATGATGAGAGAAAAAAGCAACATCACAAAGCCTCCGGAAGAAATAAAAGAATGGTATTAAAAGAACGGAGAAGAAAACACCATCTTCTACCTCAAATGAGCTTGAAAAGGCATCTTTAGGAGAAGGCTCGAACGGAGTTGTTGCAAAACCAACAACGAAAAGAGTAAGCTTGTTGTGGGCTTATGGAAAAACATCACAAAACTATGAGGTGAAATTCTGCCACTAACGAAAATAATAGATTGGATTTATATCAACAAGGAGACGAGAAGCTTATTTCACCGGGAGGATAAATGAAGAACTTGGATCATTTATAAGCACCATAAATAGCAACAATCCTTAGGAGAAGCTTTAGGTGAAATTAATACCAAGATAACTCCATGGAAGAAAGTGATGGGTTAAAATACCTCATTCTTGTGAATGAAGAATGATATATTACCACCTCAAAAGATAAGGGAGAACAATTGCCCTCTGGATTGCAAGATGAAGAAAAACTTGAGCTCCTCTGAAAAGAATCTCAATGAACACTTCGAGAAGGAATTAAATCCTTGATGAACCATCATGTAGATCCTTCGTGAGAACTCCGGTAATAAAAGGATGATAGAAAGAAAGAGAAGTTGAAAACAAAAGGTGAAGCCTTGCAATGATTTAGATGGAGCTCGCGACGATGTGACCGAGAAAACTTGGAACTTCGGAAAAGGAAGATGAGAAATTGAAACCAAGAATTTTGATGAACCACCGGAATAAGGAATTGAATTCACTCGATGAAACAAGAATAAGAATTACATTATGCTTATCCTTCATCAATTTAGATTGATGACAATCAACGGACTTGGCATACTACTTATTCTTCTTGAAAAGATTGAAGAGATATATAGCGCGAACTTGAGAAGGTCTTCAACAAACCACCGGCAGGATTGAAACAACGAATAAATTGATAACGAAGGAAGAGAAATCTTGAATGAACCACCGTAAGACTTGAAAATGAAATTAGCAAAGGCACAATTCATGGGGAGGAATTGGAAAACGAATGAAGATACTTGAAGGAATTTAGATACATGAGAACGAATAGATCACGAGCTAATTAGAGCATATTTGAATGATGCACCGGTAAGATTTGGAGAACAGTAGCTGAACGCTGAGGATGAATAAACCCGAAATGATGGCCTTCGGAGAATCAAACTGAAAAGACTCCTGAATTTGCTCCGGATGGGTGAAAAGAATTCTCACAATGGAAAACAATTATGAGAGGACGATATAAAGCTAGAGCCATGAATCTTCAAGAGGGCGGATATGATTTGGAGGAAAACTCTTCTTCGGTCTTCACATGTTGAGAACAAAGACGAGAAACACCACCAAGAATTGTTGAGACACTCCGAAATGAAAAAAATAGAAAGGTTGAACCAATGATGAAAAGAATGTGAAAGATCTTGGAGAAGACATTTGACTGATGATAACTCATTCTTACGTCAAACTTGGAAAAGAATTTGAGAGTAACTCCAGAAAATAAGAAGAGTCAGGTAAGATCCTGGGAAAAGACCTATGGGTTAGGGCCCACTGAAAGGAAACACCGTTGAACGATTACTTGAAGAGGAGATTGCACCGGTTGAATTAAATGGCTTGAATGAGATAACATCCTCAAAAGGACTTGAGCGAATTGAGAATGGAAACTTGAGTCTTCTGAGATATCTTCAGCACTCCAGAGTAATTGAATAGCGAGAAGTGGATGATTAAGAGGTGCACCAACATGAGAAGGCATTTGAAACAAGGAAAGGATATGATCAAGAAAGCTTGACTTGAAACCACCAGAGAAGAAATAGAATGAAGAATGATGAACTTGAGGCTCCGTTAGTATCTTCCTGCGAATCACCGGATAAGAACATTGAAAGAAAAGGGATGGAGAAAGTTCACATGAATAAAATGGATACTTGATTTGAATATCTCTAAGTCCTTGAAGAAAAAGGGGTGGGTGGGCGGGAAAACAAAGGCAACTTGGGGATAGATGAAACGAACAACATTGGGGAAAACCGAGAGGTGATCTTGCGGATGTTGAAATGATCGGATCCACTTGAAGAGAAACACGCCGATTGAAAAGGATTGACATGACAATCTCGATTATCATGAAAGATTGGTACTCGCATCGGAGTATGAGAACACCATGTAAGAAAGGTATGGAATCAACACTTGACTTCGAAGCAACTCGAATACCACAACTCAAAACGAAAACAAAGGATTGGCTTGCAGAATAAGCCGGAACAAACATATGATAGAGATTTCGTCCAAAGTTTTCGTGGTGGGGCCCACACAGGCTCGATCGTACAGCACCATCATGTACAAGGCAGTGCACATGACATACGAAGCGTCCCCGAGTCAGCATAGCCAAGGACTCTTTAAGACACAACGATACCACTGTGAAACCAATCGTGGATAGGCGGACCACTAGACGTCGAACCCCAATTTCATATCATACATCTGTCAGAAAGATATCCTAGGAGCTACTTGAATTCCCACTTATAAACTCCCGGAACTTTCTGTTTATGCAATCAGGTGTTGGGGATACAGGGGAAGCATAATATCTCACCCAAAATAACAATTCCTACATCCACCTGTATCCATCCTTCAACACATAACCAAGAAACCTTCGGAAATCATTTACCTCAACCTTCGAAAAGCATCCGTTATACGAGTTATGGCAATACTCCCGAACTCCCGCCCCAGTACTGGGTGGCGTCGAGGTTATCTCACCAACAACTGCATAAAAGAGATTTTCGATGTCGGTGAAACTCAGGTATTCCAGAACTGCAACGATAAAATTGTGACGACAACACCTCGGAGCTCAACTGCCCGAGACACTGCCACAACCCCTAAATGTCAGGAGGCACCAAGAACAATGTTCTCGTCACAAAACCATCGGAACGATTCCAAGATACCCGCGTGATCCTAAATTTTTTTTTTGTGAAATTTGAGGAGAGAAGAGTCAAAACTCTACGTCAAGGGGCCTCACCAGAGCAACGAAGGGACTGAGGAGTAAAAAGAATCCTACTCTCCGGAATGGTTCGGGTCGTTTCGGATAAGTTTCAGAGTACCGGGGGTTATGGACCCCCCCCCCGCGCGCCCCCGGGAGGTTAATGGGCCACCATGGGACTTAGTGGAGAAGAGAGAGGGCCGGACAGAGGTGGCGCTCCCCCCTTGCCCAGTCCGAATCGGACAAGGGGAGGGGGCGGCGCCCCCCTCCTTCCTTCTCTTCTCTTCCTCCTTCCCTTCTTCTCCTACTTGGACTAGGAAAGGGGGGGACCGAATCCTACTTGGACCGGGAGTCCAAGTAGGACTCCCCCCATGGCACGCCCCCTAGGGCTGGCCACCTCTCCTCCCCCTTTTATATACGTGGGAGGGGGCACCCCAAAGACACACCAAGTCTTCTCTTAGCCGTGTGTGGTGCCCCCCTCCATAGTTACACACCTCGGTCATATCGTCGTAGTGCTTAGGTGAAGCCCTGCGCCGGTAACTTCATCATCACCGTCATCACGCCATCGTGCTGATGGAACTCTCCCTCGGCCTCAACTCGATCAAGAGCTCGAGGGACGTCATCGAGTTGAACGTGTGCTGAACGCGGAGATGCCGTACGTTCGGTACTTGGATCGGTTGGATCACGAAGACGTTCGACTACATCAACCGCGTTACTAAACGCTTCCGCTTTCGATCTACGAGGGTACGTGGACACACTCTCCCCTCTCGTTGCTATGCATCTCCTAGATAGATCTTGCGTGATTGTAGGAATTTTTTTGAAATATTGTGTTCCCCAACAGTTCCTCTCTTGGAGATCCTTCATGTACTCTGACTTTTCATTGACATCTTCGGCAACGCAAGTCTTCTTGAATATTTCGAACTGCTCTTCCGTAATTGTCGGATTATTCTTTACAATCTCGGAGTAGGGTTCCTTTTTGTCGATGATCCGATGTTTCACCCTTACTTTCCAGGCGGACAACGCGCTGCTAAACTTGCTCATGGCGCGTTTGTTTATCTTCTTCATTGTCGGGTCTTTATCCGGATCAGTATATTTGATTTCCTCCTGGCCTAGGAACAAGAATACCTGGTGCAGCTTAGTTAGGAGGGACTGCTCCATATCTGGTATCTCCTTTAGTTTCTCATCGTTGATGGTGGCAGTTGCCCGTTGGATGCAACCTATTTGATTGTCGTAGCACGCGCGCGCTTCCACGGGCTCTTTTGGCTCAAAATTGTCGTCGTCCACCTCCATGACCACCAGTCTAGTAGTGATGAGCTGGTTTGGGTGTCGTTGCCTCTTTGGTTTTAGTTCTATACCGGCTTCGCCAGTCTCGGTGCCGGTCTCGGCGCCGGTGTTAGTCTCAGCGCCGGTCTCGGCACCGGTCTCAATGTCGGTCTCAGTCTCGGATGCGACAGGTGGGTGCTGCAACAACCATTGCTCGTCGAGAAGGATCAAATAGGCATCTGTCGTCGTGTAGACGTTGCAATCACAAGAACCCTGTCCTTCATCTTTGCTAGCCATGTTTCCTATGATTAAATCTAGTCAATTAATTCTAGACCCAATAAAATGAATAATGACATAAAAAATGCCAATGTTTTGCATGAATGTTGATTCATTCCTGTTGTGGCAAATTCCGGGCACTCGATATGTCCTAGTTTGTAGCAGAAGTCACGCCAAAAATCACAGAAAATTTCGGCATGACCTTTGCTACAAAGTGGACAAATAGAGCGCCTGAAATTTGCCGAAACAGAAATGAATCAACATTCCGACAAAACATAGGCCACTCGGAATCATTCCCTGCAAACAACAAAAGGCCACTTGGGCACAATCGAACCACTTCAATGTTGCATATAAGAGGACCGCTTAAGAACATGTACATGAGCAACTACAACAGTAGATATACATGAGAAAACACTATTGAGGAATTTGCATATAACCTGACCACTTCAAATTTGCATCTCCTAGTGTTTGACACTTCAAGAAAATCTACACAAATCTCATGCTCTCTCAAACTCAATTCAAAAACCAAATATAGATGGATGAACCCTAGAAACCTAGAACCTTTACATATTTCTGTCCTAAATTGTTGTCGTAATAAAAATTATGTCCTAATATAAATTATGAACCCTAGAACTCAATTTCTGTCCTAAATTTCAAATTATGAACCCTAGAACTCAATTCAAATTATGTCCTAAATTTCTATCATAATACAATATCAATACAAATTAAGAACCTACTGGACTTGCATCACTAATAGAAATTTATATTTTTATATTGAATTTTTCTCTAAACTAAACACTACTACCCTAATTAACATCTAATTCAAAACTAAGTTAGAAGAAAATTCAGTTAACTACTAATAGAACAAAATTCAGTTAACTTTAGTGCTCTATAATGATGAAATGAATAAAAAATTCAGTTAACTACTAATTTCATTCATTTAACTTCACCTAATTAACCTACTGTACCACTACTACTAGCAGCACTACTAACCTAATTAACCTAGTAAACCCTACTACCCTAACTAAAAAAGAGCTAATTAACATCTACTAGTACCACTACTGCCCTAACCTAATTAACATCTACTAGTACCACTATATATACTACTAGCAACACTACTGCAACATTTTCTTCATTTTGTTCTTTTAAAAAAACATCTATGAAAACAAAAAACCATAACTAAACCCTACTTCCCTAACTAAATTTTTGCTCTAAACCCTACTACCCTAACTAAATTTTTGCTCTAACCTAGCCAACCTAGTTTACCTAACTAGTTAACCTAATGAACCAAATTAACCTAGCTAGTTCACTTAGTTACTTAACCTACCTAGTTAACCTACTTAACCTAGCTAATTCCTAGGGTTCATAACTAAATTTGCCTAAGTAAATTAACCTAGAGAGGAGGGGTGGGGGCTCAAGAGAGGGTGCTCGGGGGAACGGTTGCGGGGAGGTGCTCGGGGAAGACGGTGGCGCAGAGGGCGTTGAGGGTGGCTCCGATGGCTCTGGTGGCGTCTACGGCGGCTCCGATGACAGCGAGGGAGGCAGGGGCATCGATGGAGGCATGGCGGCGAGGAGCGGACGAGGGTGACTCCGGGGGCGTCGAGGGCGTGCGGCTCCGGTGCCGGCGACGGATGCAGGGACAGCGAGGGAGCAGGGGCGGCAAGGGAGAGGTAGGGGAGACGCCAGAAGAATGGGGAATTGGGGGAAGGAGGAACGCCCGCGTAGGGGCAAGTCAAACATAGTAGTAGCGCTTTTTCCCAACAAGCGCTATAGCTACTTAGCTATAGCGCTTTCTGACGGAACGCGCTACTGCTATAGATAAGTTAGCTATAGCGCTTGTTTGTGAAAACGCACTATAGCTAAAGTAGCTATAGCGCTTCCGTGAAAACGTGCTGCTACTATTGCTTACATTTTTATTTTTATTTTTCTTTAGTTTTCCTTTTCTTTTTTCTTTCCTTTTCCTTTTCTTAGTTGCAGCACTCTCGCCTTAAAACGCGCTGCTACTATTTTGTTAGCAGTAGCGCGGTCCTTAGAAGGGCTACTACTATACTAAGCCTAGCGGCAACGGTGTAGCAGTTATAGTAGTAGCGCTTTTTATGAAAGATGCGATACTGCTATTTATGTAGCAGTAGCATGCTTTTTCAGGGCGCGCTACTGTTAGATAGCAGTAGCGCCGTGTTTTAACCAGCGCTATTGATAAGTCTCTGTGTATAAGTTTTTTCCCTAGTAGTGTACACTGGTGAAGCGGAGGTGGTGAAACAAGCTCTTGGTGAGTTCCAAAGATGTACGGGACCAACTCCTTAGCCCCAGTGAATGCTTTATCATGTTTAGACTTGTCTGCCCAACTGATACCCAATAAGAGATAAAAGAGGACCTAAGTGTCGTTTTTTTACATAAAGACTGTAAGGGAACCCTCTACAGTATATTTGGTGCAACAAAATTAAATTATAAGTACCATATCTTGAACCTGGAGAGATTTTTAAATGAATGTTGGCTTATGTGAGAAATATGAGAAATTTATTAGAGATTTTTAGTGGAGACAGTGGGTGGGAAGGCATCAGCCCCTTCCCACCACTAGGCTATTCCTTAGTCTCCGACCTAAGTGTCGTTGCTACCACGTTTGAGAGTAAGTACTTGGGGGCCCCACCCTGGAAGGTAGAATGAAAGAATAAAACTTACAGGTCATCATGGAGAGATTTACCAAAAAAAATGCATCAACCGGTCAGAAAGATATATGTGGCATGCAGCTAAGGAAGTGCACATAAAGTCAGTTATTCAAGCTCTCCCTACTTTCTCTATGGGGATTTTTAAATGAATGTTGGCTTATGTGAGAAATATGAGAAATTTATTAGAGATTTTTAGTGGAGACACTACTAGGGAAAAGCCTAGCAGCTACGCGGGTTTTAGACCTATCAGTAGCGCGGGCAGGAGCGCTATTGGTACGTCACTACAGCTAAAGGTTAGCAGTAGTGTGGGTTAACCCACGCTACTGCTATATCGACTTAGTAGTAGCGTTTTCTCCAAACAGCGTTACTGGTAATTACTAGTAGCGCTTCTCCCTGCATGCGCTACTACTATTATTTTGTATTTTATTTCTTTTTTATTTCATGTTTTATGCATACACCTTTATACAAGTTTTCATACAACGGCAATTTAGAGATTGTTTTTACATCATAATGAGTTATTACATCACTGGGTGAAAGAACCATGGACTAATTTCAAGTGAATGGACATCCACTTGAAACTAATCCGCGGTTCTTTCACCCAATGATATAATAAATATCATCGTCATCATCATCGTCATCATCATCATAATACATCATTGTCATATAACACCTCCTCATGATCATCGTTTTCATCAATGAGACATCACATAGCAAGTTGGTCACTAGTCATAATCATAACTACTCCTCATCATCAACTCTAACACATTGTACCATATAATAAATATTGTACCTCATAGGACCTACTACATTCTCTTAGGACCTACTATATTCTCTTAGGTAAAATAGCATAAAACAAGATAGCCCGTGACTCTCCATTATGGAGAATGGAGATTATCCTCTCTCCAATTCTTGTCTTTCGCACAATGTTGCTTCCAAGTACCTCCTTACGACTGTCCATACATTTTTTCATTCTGTGATTTTCATGTCTCCACCTCTTTTAGAAATCCGATATGGACAGGTGAGATTCGTAGGACGACCTGGCTGTATGTTCAAAACATCAAGGCGACCTTTCTGATACATCAGATGAGGCACACAATCATCCGGGATTTTCTGTTGAAAAACATAGTAATAACTTCGTAGTTAGCAATGTAGTTAAGTTCTAAAAGAATTTATGCAAAAGATGCACGGATGTCGTAATAGTAAAAAATCTTACCATGGCATCTCCATGGATGTTATCGTAGTTCAACACGTGCACTAGTGGCACGTATTGACCATAATGTGGAGGAGTTTTACTATATTGTAATTCTCAAGATCAGTACAAAATGCGACCAGATGATTTTTCTCCTGATAAGTTAACTCAGAGCCATCGGTGTAGTAGGTTCTGTCCACCATATTCCGCACATTGTTTGAACAATGAAAATAAGCTGTCAACTATTTTGAAATGAACAATATAAATTAGTTAATAACTATGTTTGAGAAACTCACATAGCGGTAGAATTGGAAGCGCATCAACAATGACCCAAATGTCCAAATTGTCTTGGTCGATGTCAGGATCACCAAGATCCATGGTGACAAACATACCCTCTTGAAAATCATACATCTTGCAAAGTGCTTCCCAACCCGGGTAACCAAAATGGGATACGCTCTCAGAATTATATAGATTTACCTCAAAATCCATACCATGATGGGTCCTTAGGTTAATTTTCTTTGTTTCATTCCTCTCATGATCTTCAAAACCCATCATCTCCAAGACATAGCGTCTTGCATGGCATTGGATAAGCTACTCGAATTGTAAAAGACGAAAATTACACGTTGAATTAGTAGAAGTCGAGCTTAATTACAAAAAAACACTTTGTGTCGTAGCTTACCGTATCACAATCGAAGGCCTCCTCGAGCTTAATGCTGAAGCACCGACCTTCGTCCAGGTGAGGCCTGTTGCAGAAACCCCGGTCGTCGCGGCACCAGTCACACTCACCCGGGAGACTTTCGTCGTCCGAGTACGACATTTCCTATGTTCTAATTCAAATATTAAACTTGTACAATTAAATATATGTACTAAACGAGTACGACATTACACCCCACGACAACAGTCGGGATTCTTCGGCCTCGACAGACTTAAAGTCAATATGAAATATTGTTTAATTATCTTTCTAGAAAATCCAGGCCACTCGATATTTCCTATATATTCTAGCACAAGTCGTGCCAAAATTCACGGAAAATTCCGGCATGACCTTTACTAAAACAGGACATACCGAGCACCTGAAATTTGCCGGAACGGAAATTAATCAACACTCCGGCAAATCATAGGCCACTCGGAGTAACATGAACATGAACATGATCGGCCACTTGGGCAATCACATATCCTATTTGAGCAACATAAGATATACATGTTCTTATTTACATCATATCTTATAGGACTCATATTGACATGGAGATTTGGCTGGTCTCACCTCGAGGTCGAAGGGGGTCGGTGATGAGGACGACGGCGGGGATGAGGAGGAGAGAGGGGGAGGGGAAGGAGGCCGGTGGGATCGGAGGAGGGAGGGGCGGGGGGAGGAGGGGAAGGGGGCGGCCGAAGGAGGAGGGAGGGGGCGGCCGGAGGAGGAGGGGGAGGAGGGACGAGGGAGTACCTCGACAAGGAGCAGCGCGGCGGCGGTGGCGGCGGACCACGTACGGGTTCGGGACGGGCCGTAGCAGTAGCGATGGTCAGTGGTACGCGCTACTGCTAAGTGGGGCTAGCCATCTGCGCTGAGTACAAATATAGTAGCAACGCGGTTTCACGGAACGCGCTATTGCTAAAGTAGTAGCAGTAGCGCGGTTTATTTAAAAACGCTACTACTAAGTAGTAGTAGCGACCTGTTTTGTCCAGCGCTACTGCTAAAATGCTGTGTATATGGTTTTTTCTAGTAGTGGGAGATGAAGAGGAGCATCACAAGGTACATTGGATGGCTTTCGAACCGCATGACAATACCAAAGAGGGTTGGCGGCATAGGATTCAGGGACATGCACCTCTTTAACCAAGCGTTGTTGGTACGAGAAGGGTGGAGATTAATCTAATATCTAGATAGTGTGTGCGCATGTGTACTAAAATCTAAATACTACCCAAACTGTGACCTCCTTGACACATTTTTTGCATTAGACGCTTCCCTATTTTGGAGAGGTGTGAAGTTTGTCCTAGAACTCCTAAAAAGGGAATAAGTTTGGCATGTTGAAATGAAAATATATAAAAATTCATAGAGATCAATGGATCCCTCGAAAAGAAGGTTTGATGGCAGCAAAATTTGTGAGGATATCCAAACTTCGCTAGGTAAACCAACTCATGCTCCTAGAGCGGAAGAGTGGAATGTAAATATTATTTGGCAAATTTTCCACTTCTTTCATGCTGATAATTTCTGCAAGATCAAAATCTATGCAACTAATGTTGACGGCCAAGTGGCATGGCATCCAGAGAAGGATAGTGTATTCTCTGTGAGAAGCGCCTACAGACTAGCTTTTATGAGCAAAGCCACAGACCAGTCGTCATGCTCATCTGCTTATTACGATAATAAAACTATTTGGGACCTAATTTGGAAGACTAAGGGCCAGATAAAATCCGGATTTTCCGCTAGAAGGCTGGAGCTAACACACTTGCGACGACACAGAACAAATCCAAACACACCATTGTGCATGACAATTTCTATGAGATTTGTGGCCATGCTACGGACAATGGTCTGATTATCCATTGCACGGATAAGCTAACACCCAGTGCTGCCTTGGTATGTTTATCCATCCTATCTGCATACTACAATGGTCTGATTATCCTAGAAGTTGAGTGTGAGCTAGCCAAAAAGCTACAACCAGGGATGCTTAATTGCCCTGCATGTTTTCCGTTGATCGGGACATCAGAACAACTTTGTGTCCAGCTAAGTTATTTTGGTCAAGTGGGTGGTGCATGCTTTGGCAGCTGAAGCTAGAATAATTGGTGACAAGACCCTGGCCAATGTTCCTAGTAATCTCCGTAGTATTTTGTTGGCTGATTGTAAGGGCATCTTCAATATTATGTACTAAGGGCCCGTTCGGAAGTGCTCCTGCTTCCCAAACGAGCCAGCTTCTTGCGGGAGCTGTGCGGGCTGGCTTCTCGGGGGAGCTGGGCGAGTGTTTGGAGCGAAGCAGGCCAGACTTGGTGGGAGCTATAGCGATAGAAAAATAGGAGCAAAGCAGGCCACATGCGACTGCGAAACGAATCATTTTCTTGACTTGGCGGTGGCATTCCTAGTAATTAATCTGAACTTCTCCTCCGCCGTTTCCTGAAGCTGGGCTTGGGCATCTTCTCAAATTTGCACTGGAAGCTGCCTCCACTTCTTGAAGCTGGCTTCGCGGAGTCGAAGCTCGGCCAGCTTCTCGCTTGCTTCCGGGGAAGCGCGGAGGAGGAGGAACACTTCCGAATGGGACCTAAATCAGACACCCAAATTGTATCTAGCCTTATGCATCAAATAGGCATCAAATTGGACAGCAACGTGGGTTGATTTTTAGAATGACAAAAAATATTTGGACCGCATGGTTCAGATATTTAGGGACGGTTTGGTGCACGACATTGGAAATGCCCAGGTCATGGATCGGCAGGTTTCCTCTTGCGCCAGAATCGGATGGACGCGCACTCTGGTGGCAAGAAAGGCTCGAAGGCTTAGGCCAACTCTACCGCGTGACCTTATCCTGTCCGCCCCCGTCCGTTTGGGGTAAAACGGACAAACGAGGCGGCCCAGCGCGCGGGAGCAAATGGATTTTTATCTGTTTTGTGTCCGCTTTCGACCCATCCGCGGCCCAAGTTTGCGCCGCTTTTGGGGTGAAACGGACACCGCGCGGACGCGCGGGCCGTCTGCGCGTGTCCTCCCCTGGCCTGCCCGTCGGTGGCACAGGGCGGGCCTTTTTCTATCCGCCCCCCTCCCTTCCTCCGGCCGCACCCCCTCCACTCTTCCCCACTCTTTCCCTCGCTGTCGCTGCCGCCGCCGCTGCCATTGCACTTCGGACGCGCGCTCGCCCATCCCCTTCCCCTCGGCACTGCCCCTCGACCCAACCACGGCCACCTGGTTTGCGCACCCGCCAGCCGGATTTGGGGCGGATCCGGTCGGTCTTTAGCTCGCCCGGCTGTGGGAGGCCGGGCCGCGCCATGGACTGGCCGGGCACCTCGCCGGAAGGCCCTAGCAGGGCCGCAAGGCCACATGCAGGCAGTGGCTCCTCCTCTAGCCGCTCGGATCTGCATCGTCGGTGGTCCGCCGGCAGATACACGAATGGCGGTCGGCCGGGCTCGGTGCTTGCCCAAAAGCTCGCCGGCGCACCGTTGCCACTCATTAAGTGCGACCACTGCTCAAGGATGGTCGTGCGCCGCGTGTCTACAACGCCGGAACATCCCGGATGGGTGTTCATCAAGTGCTTAAACGATGGGGTATGTGCTCCTTTTAGCTTCGGTTTGTGCTCTAGTTTTGACTAGTTGTGCTAACTACAAATTTTATTGTGTAGCATGGAGGATGTAGATGAGACCAGTGCACTTATTGCTAGATTAAAGGCTAGACACGAGACTAGGTGTGAGAAAGCAACATCGACTTCTGGCTTCAAGAAGAAAGGAGGATGCCAGATCGAGCCTCCTCCACATATCAAAAATGAGTGCATCGAGAAGGCCCTAACTCAACTCAAGGGAGCAGTTATGAAAGTTGGGTATCTTCTAAAATGTATTCTTATTGTTCTTATTTTCTTTGGTCTTACTTTACTAGTCAAATATGATGATGTATTCTTCATGTACCGAAAATGAATGATGAAATGAAGTTAAGGACTTGCAAAGAAAAATGTACGCGGACAGGATGCGGCCGGGATGCGGCCGCGCGCTGGGCGCATGGCCACCGCATCCCAGGCAGACCCGGACACGACCCCATCGCCCTACTCAAACGGACAGAATCCGAACAAAACAAACGTCTGTGTGGGGTCGCGCGGTGGAGTTGGCCTTAGAGGCATCCAAAGCACGTGTGGTAAGTAAATCCACCTTGCTTTGTCAAAGGAAATTCAACACGGCGCTCGGTTGTAGAGTGCCCAACCTCACACTTCCACAGTCAAATCAAGTGCGCTCCAAGCAGTTGCAACCTCACGCCCTTTTGCTTTTCCTGTAATCAATTCAAGTGCGTTCCAAGCAACTGAGACCTCGCACGTTTTCTGGAGCAATTTCCTAGCAGCTATCATTTCTTCTACTAGCCTGCAGCTAAAATGCCCCCGAGCTGTCAGATTGCTGCTGGCTCCACCATGCAGGGTGACGGTGAGTTGACAGACGAGATCGGGCAGCTCGCTAGATGCTCCCCTGTGTTGGGGCCTCGTGCTGGTTGATTCCTTGCAAAGCTCGCTTTTAATTTACCTTTCCCGGATGGATCGATCGATCTCATCTAGTACGTGCAGTGCAGCATCGTGGCGCTAGCTTAGCTAGCAAGGTCTCTGCGGGTGTGGATCGATCGGATCCCGGTGGCTAGCTAGCGAGTTTCTTCAGATCCGGGGGGTTCTCTGCTTGCACGGCCACGGCGACGCCTTTTCCGAACTGAATCGACCGTTCACCCGTTACGAGATGATGAAAGAACAAACACCCATGATAATTGCAAAGGACATACATGAACTTTTTCGACGAACGGGAACGGAAGAATTCTTTCACGGTGGAGCACCAATCAGCGAGCGGGTTCTAGAGATGGCCAAAGACATTTCGGATCAGGCGAATCTAGTACGTACACTAGACAGACAGCTTGGAAGTCCAAGTCGCGAGCAGTCTGGTGCGCCTCAACGCACAGGCGACCGACGAACAGTCACGGCGGCCGCCGGGGCAGGTAGGCCGCGCCGCATTAGTGAGCGGCGGCGACCCGATCAGCCGCGCCGACGCCACCATCCACGACCCGGGCCGGGTGGTGGTGAGTGGGCTTGTCCCAGACCCCGACCCCGACCCAACTTGTCTGTTGTCCCGCGGGACCAGGGTCCATCCAGGCGGCCCTACGCTCCACCGACACCGCGCGGGGAAGTGGATCACGCAGCGCGCGGGGGCGTGGGCCCGGGTGAACCGTACGTGGTGCACGCGATGCCCTGTGCCTGGCTCCGTGTACCAGCGGAGTGGGATATGGAGAGCTGCGGGCCCGCGTGTCGGTAGGTGCGGCGCAGTGGGCGTGGTGCGTGGTGGGGTGGATCACGCGTTCGGCCTCTGTGTTTGCGCAGTCGGCTCCCGCTCACGCGTTCGGCCCCATTTCCCGCGGGGCGGTGTGTGCCGAGCCCGAGACCCGAGAGGAACGCGGCTGCTGTTTTTCACATTGCCACCCTCCGAAGAAAATGGTTCATTCATTCCGCATTTCGTACACAATACTACTTCCCTTCCCTACGCACTCTCTGTAATTCTCAAAATTGTGAGTTTGCCATTCTCCGCAAAAAGAAAAGAGAGCATGATGCTTTCCGTCTCCTCTCAAGTTTGGAATCGGCATGTTTAGGGATACACTTAGCAAAGCGGTCGTGCGCTTGGAGCAAAACCAAGACAGGGCTAACATTTAGGAATCTCATAACACCCAGGTACGAGCACATGACAAATCAAACGTTTTCAATAGCAAATTTAGTGACGCGAGGATGACAACTTTCATTTGCAAGCATGTCAACTTCGTGCTTCGCCTTATTTTTTTTAATAAAAAAACTGTCATGTGTGTCAATTAACTTGTTATTCTCTTGTCACTAGAATTGCTATCGAAAACGTTTGATTTGCAATGTGCTCCTACATGATTTATCATTTGGAAACATTCATAGCCTGATGAAGATATGAAGTAGGCTATATGCAAGTAATTTTTTATGCTCAATAGAGCTCCACAGTTTGCTACATAATTGAGAGGAAAATAAATGTCTCAAAGATCGGTATCACCTTCCTCCCACTCTCCCACAAGTCAAGCTGACAATGGTAACCTTTGCCTGCATCCCTGTGGGCAATTGTTGTATTAGGAGTCAGAAAATAAGCCAATTTTAATGCCCGCGGAATGCTATTGGGTCAAATACCTTATGTAACATGTAAGAGGAGGATGAGGATGTGGCGGATACCCACCTCAGGTAATCCCAAATTTCTACTATCCTTGCTACCCCCCCCCCCCCCCCCCCCCCCCCCCCCCCCAGCACCACCACCAAACATTTTTCTGTTGAAATGTTGCTGAATATTTGTGTGAATTCTTTTTATCCCAACAGGTGGGTGCAAGGACAGAGATAAGCATGGGAGGCTGTCACAGGGACAAGAATGGGAGACCAATACCGATCAGGGCGATCCCCATTGCCAGCTTGACCCACAAGACTGCAACTAATAGGGATAACAACTATGACGGGACCTTCCCTTTGGCAAACCGTCCACGATGCACGTGGACGCCACCCTTCCATGAACATTGGCTAGGATGCAATAGTATGCATTCTTTGTCCAGGAGTAGTACTTTCAATTATTCGGTCACATGCAGTTCGGTGGATTATGGTTTACGATCATCTAATTTGTAATGGGATCATGCATGAAGATATCAATGTGAGGCACATTCAATATGGACAACCATGGTTTTTTTTTTCTTTCCGTAACTTGATTGGTTGGTATTTAAATAATATAGTACACCCATTGTCTTAAAATATAAGACGTTTTGTTAACAATGTGATTGAGTAATTAATAACATATATGATCGTGTGTGCCCTAGGTTATACTCATTTTCAAAGAAAAAAACATGGGATAGATTGATTGATATAATCGTTTTTGCACAACTGCTCTGAGTGTGAGTACATAAAAGTACAGGTCATGGCTTTTGCCGGGCCGGCGCGATGGCGCGTGTGGGTGTCGTCGCCCTCCTTGGAGGTGTCGCCGAGGTGCATTCAACATTTCCCTCGCTGTATGGAGTTGGTTGTTGTCTCTGGACGAAAGCCTCAATTCGGTCGGATAGGCATGATGGTGGCGTCTCCGACATCGCTCCTCTATTGGGAGCAACGTGTTTGGAGACACGGCTTGGTTCCTCGTTGCTCTCCTTCGATGTTTGCCGTGGTCCTATTTTGATTCTTGGTGGTGCTATGTACGGCCATAGCCGGTGCGTCCAATACGGTGGCTTCCTCGGATCTGATCAAGTCCTGCCATTTCATTTGCCACCTTCTCTTAGGCATTTAGGGCGGATGGTGCGTCAACAAGCAAAGTTCAATGAGAGAGGTGCTCCGCGCCGGTCGAGACGCGGTGTTAATTATAATCTGTTAGGACAGGCGTGTTTGCTCTGTAGTTTTTGTATGGTCGTTGGTAGCTGTCCCTGGACCTTTCTGGATGTTGTGTTCGTACTACGCTCGTCAGCGAACAATAGTCTTCTTGTAATTAAAATTCTGCCTTCTAAAAAGTATGGTGCGCATGTACTCTTGAAAAAAAATACAGGTCACAATAATGCGAGCTCGAGAGGGCAAATCTGCAAAAGATGGCAGCCCATGAGAATCCCACATTTTTAGTCAAGATTCTCGCACTAATTTAACCCGTGCGTACGGCCTAATGCCATTGCCACTGCCCCCATCCACCTCCTTCGCGCCCTCGCACTGTCACACACACGACACACTCCACTGCCCTCGCTCCTCCCCCTCCCGCACGCTAGCTGGAGGCGTTCCCAGCCTTTATAACGCGGCGAGGCCACACTGCGGATCCAAGCACGCTCGCCCCCTCCTCGATCCCCTCGCCCCCTCCTCGAGATCCGCTCGGAGCCGCTGCACCCCAGCTCCCCGGCCGGCGAGGTACGAACCCGCCGCCTCCGCATTGCCCGCCTCCCCCTCTTTTCCTCTCCCCGTCCGCCGGAGCGGATCTAGCTCCAGCTCGTCCGTTCGGCTGATTGGCCAGTGGTTTAGTTCACCGCTTTGCTATGGCGTCCGCTAGTAGTGTATTAGATTACGCAGCTTGGAGCCAGCTCTGCCCGCAGATCCGATTGCGATTTGGGCCAGGAATGGGGATTTGCCAGATTTTCCCTTCATTAACGCACGCGCTTTGTGGAGTAGTTATGTTTGCGTGCTTGCCGATAGAAGGAGATTTGCTTGCCTTTTTCATGGCTTTCCTCTTGGGAAGCGTCGCCTTGGTAGGAAACAAGATACGGAAACAACGCTTTTCTGGGACTTATTATTGAGTTTTGTAATGCTCTGCGGATCCGGCGCTTCCTTCTTTAGATCTGGTGGTTTGGTTGGTACAGCAGTATAAATTTCTACTGCTCTGGGTTCTAACGATTGTAGTTTAATTTGCTCTAGGTGCGCGCGGTGTGTG
Source organism: Triticum urartu (assembly GCF_003073215.2). NCBI lineage: Eukaryota > Viridiplantae > Streptophyta > Magnoliopsida > Poales > Poaceae > Triticum > Triticum urartu. The sequence goes on from NC_053024.1 coordinate 639,381,070, forward strand.
CCAGAAAGCAGCAACGCTCTGCAACCTCTGATATAAACAAGCCGCGTGCAGCGGGGGGTGGTCCTGTACATGTGCTAGCGGGACTGATGGCATTTGGCCGAGGCGCGAAGATGGACGGCAGGCGGCCCTCGTCGCCGTCCTCGTCGATGTGCACGACGACCACCGTCGTCGTGTTTGTGGCGCTCTGCATGGTCGGCGCCTGGATGATGACGTCCTCCACCGTCTTCCCGGTAGAGCCTACTTCAAACAAGAAGTCGGAGCCGATAGAGGTGTCAACATCGAATAAGAAGACCGAGGTCAAGGATCAGCGCGCAGAAGTTGGCTTTGGTGAAACCGACGAGGCGGCGAAATCCGGCAGTGTTAGCTCGGAAAAATTCGAGGACACTGACAATAATGACAATGTTCCAGATGAGTCGCATAGTAACAGGGATGCTCCTGAGGAAGAGAAGTTCCCTGAGAACGCAATGGAGAAGCCTGTCGAGATGGCTGAAGAAAAGGAACCACCAAAGGAGAAGGAGGACAGTAAGGATTCGTTCGATGATGCAAATGGAAAATCAGAAGGACAGAGTGCTAAGGAGGGTGGGGAGTCTGGTGATGAGGAGGAGAAGAGCGAGGAGAGGAAAGATAAGGAGACCACCACTGACAATGATGTTGAAAAATCCGATGCAGAGAAGAAGGAAGATCAAGAAGGAAAGTCTGAGGATGATGCAACTGAGCAGCCTCAAATCGAGGAGAAAGTGGAAGAAAGTGGAGAGAAGGAACCAGCTGCAAAAGCTAATGAGGTATTTCCTGATGGAGCTCAGTCTGAACTTCTAAAGGAGTCGAATACCGAGAATGGGTCATTCCCTACACAGGCTGCAGAGTCAAAGAATGAGAAGGAAGCTCAAGCAGCATCAAAATCTTCAGGTGATGAAATCACCTATAGCTGGAAATTATGTAATAGCAGTGCCGTGACAGATTACATACCTTGCCTTGACAATGAGAAGGCTATCAAGAAACTTCATTCTACCAAGCATTATGAACACCGTGAGAGGCATTGCCCTGCGGAGCCTCCGACCTGCCTTGTTCCACTTCCGGAAGGATATAAGCGCCCCATCGAGTGGCCCAAGAGCAGGGACAAGGTACTTCTGTCTTTTCATGATGTTTCCACAACACTGAGTAATCTTTGGTTGATCAACTTCTCCATTTGCTTATTAGAAATGCACTGTTTTTGCAGGTATGGTACAGCAACGTCCCTCACACCAAGCTTGCAGAGTACAAGGGTCATCAGAACTGGGTTAAAGTTTCTGGGGATCATCTTCTGTTTCCTGGGGGCGGGACTCAGTTCAAGAATGGCGCACTCCACTACATCGATACTATTCAGCAGGTTTATTACCATTGCCCCAATTATGACTCATACTTCCACACACGAACAATTGATTAATACTATTTACACATATCTAAGTCTCGAGGTAACTGTTGCTATCACTCCCTTGAAGGAGATTGCACATGTTCCAGGACTGTGATGCTGAAATTTGCATGTTCTTTCTATGAAACCGATATTATCACCTACTGTATTATGTTTGTCAAAAATCTATGCATTTACATGCTTATCAAACTACCGTGTGCAGGCTTTACCTGATATTGCATGGGGTAAACGAAGCCGTGTGATTCTAGATGTTGGTTGTGGAGTTGCTAGCTTTGGTGGCTACATGTTTGATAGAGATGTGCTTACCATGTCATTTGCTCCAAAAGATGAGCATGAAGCTCAAGTACAGTTTGCGCTCGAGAGGGGAATTCCAGCAATATCAGCTGTAATGGGCACCAAGAGACTTCCATATCCTAGCAGGGTTTTTGATGTCATTCACTGTGCTCGCTGCAGGGTCCCTTGGCACATTGAAGGTTTGTCTTGTTGGTGGCATGTTTTAATTTTCGATTTCTCCTGCTAACTACTCCCTCCGTTCCAAAATAGATGACCCAACTTTGTACTAACTTTAGTACAAAGTTGGGTCATCTATTTTGGAACGGAGGGAGTACTATGTACTATATAGTATGAATACAGTTTACGACAACTGGTTACTTTCAGGTGGCAAGCTTTTGCTGGAATTGAACCGACTATTACGTCCTGGTGGTTACTTCGTCTGGTCTGCCACTCCTGTTTACCAAAAGCTCCCTGAAGATGTTGAAATTTGGAATGGTATTGTACCGAACTCCTCTTTCAATATCACTCGTACCGTTATACAGAACGTTGCTGCAATATCAATGAACCGTTTCAAAACCGTCATTTTCCTCTGTTTCTTTAAAGCAGTTCAAATAGCTGTTCACTTGCTTTGGTGATCAGAAATAAATGTTGCTGCCTCTGAATGGCTACGCCTGATTTTCTATCGAACACTGCACCACAACCCACATATAGAGAAACACACGTTGCTTGTAACAGAAGTTCAAGTGTTATAAACTCTCTTTAATTGTTCTTTTTCACAACGGCTGATAGCACAAGTTGTGCTTATATTATCACAAATACAACGAACCATCGGTTAGCACTAGATGTGCCCAACTTCATGAAATGACTAGACCTGTTTAATAAAATAGTAAAATCATGCCACAAACCAACTGCAAAGTTTTTCATCTATCATCCAGGTGAACCAGATCTAACACTCAGTGCCATACTTTTTTCAGCCATGTCTTCTCTGACAAAGTCCATGTGCTGGAAAATGGTTAAGAAAACAAAGGATACATTAAATCAAGTTGGTATGGCCATATATCAGAAGCCAATGGACAACAATTGCTACGAGAAAAGATCAGAAGACAGCCCACCGCTATGCAAGGAAACTGACGATGCAGATGCTGCATGGTATGGTTAAGGCTCTTTTGCTACCTTATATTTACATATCTGAACTACTATGCCTTTTCTTAAACAATCTTGTGTTATGCAGGAATGTACCTTTGCAAGCGTGCATACCCAGATTGCCTATTGGTCCATCAGTAAGAGGATCAAAATGGCCAGAGATGTGGCCTCAAAGGCTTGAGAAGACTCCCTTCTGGATTGATGGTTCTCGTGTTGGAGTTTATGGAAAACCAGCAAATGAAGACTTCGAGGCAGACTATGCACACTGGAAACGTGTTGTAAGTAAGTCGTATGTGAATGGCATGGGAATTGACTGGTCTAAAGTGAGAAATGTCATGGACATGAGAGCCGTATACGGAGGGTAAGTAAAATGGCTTGCTTTAGATCTCTCGATGATGCATTTTGATTTCGAATCCCACTCATTTCACAAAATGTTTCATTCAAGAACACTCATAATGAGAATGGATTCACACCTCCCTTTAGTTATTTCTCTTGGCTAATGTTTTACATTTGTTGCTTTGCAGTTTTGCTGCAGCACTGAGGGACCAAAAAGTCTGGGTTATGAATATCGTGCCAATCGATTCGCCTGACACACTGCCCATTGTTTATGAGCGTGGCTTGTTTGGAATGTATCATGACTGGTGCGAATCTTTCAGCACTTACCCAAGAACATATGACCTCCTACATGCAGACCATCTCTTCTCAAAGCTCAAAAAGAGGTCAGTGTTTTATTGTCTCAGTGATTGCAGTTTCTTCATGCTTGCAGAGGGAGTAAGTAGCTTTGGTTTAAACAAAGAGTGAGAAGGATTTATTTGCTTGACGTTGGACTAGCATTTCCCACCGAATACTTTACTTTTACTGGCTGGTTATTAGTATATTCTTCTGCAAGTATATGTGCTACTGAACTAATGTACTGATTCCAAACTGACTGCTGCGAATAGTTGAGCGAAAAATAGGGCTCATTTGTATCCTATAGCAGTTTTTGCTATGATGCCCATGCTGTGGTGAAATTCTCTTTTCTCCACTTTTTGGAGGATTCCGAACATCAATTCATAGCTCATGAGAAGATTCTTTTGAAAACTCCAAGAAACGTTTTTATTGAAATATTCGTGCAGTGCATCCAAATACCTCCCTGTCGGGTTTAATCTCCCTTTCGAAAGAAAAACACTCTGTAGATGCCACCCAGTTCCTATTTTTATACTGTTCCTGGGTTTCTCCATTCATTCATCAGAGTGGGCCTCAAGTATTTGAGTCCTACAAGGTTCTTGTATAAGTGCCAACAGCATAAAAATAATTAAAAATAAGTAGCAACAGCATGTTTGTGTGTGTTGCATAACTGAATCGTCTCATGCAATTGCTTTGTTCGTTCTCAGATGTAAATTGCTGGGAGTGTTTGCCGAGGTTGACCGGATATTGAGGCCAGAAGGCAAACTGATCGTGAGGGACGACGCAGAGACAATAAGCGAGCTTGAAAGCATGGCGAAGTCCCTGCAGTGGGAGGTGCGCATGACCTACGCCAGGGGCAAGGAAGGGCTGCTCTGCGTCCAAAAGACCACGTGGCGGCCCAAGGAGATCGAAGCAAGCATGTAGTGAAACATACATTCAAGATAAACCGTTATCGGTTAGTGGGTACGTATTACACTAGACTGAATTTTGGCCCTAGGTATAAGCATATGATTCTTGTTGATGCTAAGAAAGGCAAAAGCATTGTGCAGCTGTAGAATCATGTATGTGTTTTTTAGCCCAGTGAGGGCGGCCTTCCATTCTTTCTTTTGCTTGGACAACATTTGTTGTAAAATGAATGTAATGCTGTACTGGAAGTCGATAGGTAGAGCCACGGCACTGAGGGTGGTATCAGTTCTTAAGGAAAACCTCACTTCTGGTAATGCTATGGCTGCGTGATGTTACTTTGTTAGTGGAGCAGCTGAGAAAGAGCTTATGGCTGCGTGCATTGCTTGATGTAGATGCCTGGGGACTGGGGTAATCCTCCTTTTCAAAGTAAAAAAAGAAAGATGTGAAAGAGCCAAACCTGCACTGCATGAACACTGGGAGGAAATTGTTACTATCCTACCAGGAGATTCAGAGAAACATCACCTCTTATGCTTCTAGAGTTCTACTAGTTGCTATCAAATTCCAGATCCATATTACAAGCAAGCAGTAGAGCCCTAGAGGAAGAGAATGAGACAGGAGGAAGCTCCACCCTAGACAGGGACCTTCATTTCAAATTTGTGATCCATTGGATGCCGGGGACTGGACGAACTGGGGTTATTTATCTTACAACTCGCACACACTTACAGCCATGGCCCACTGTCAGTATTTGATCCACTGGTGGTCTCCCTGACTTGCGGTTGCGGGGGCCGCCATTGCTCACTCTCGTCGGATACAGTGGCCTTCCCCGCACAAGACACGCCTGTACAATTTCTTCAGTTTCGTCAGTTAACATCTTCGGTCTGCTCTCGTCTTCTTCTCGTTCCGCCGCTGCCGCACGCTTAGCCAAGGCATGGGTCTCGTCGCTTCTCCGAGCGGCGCTGCATCCCATCCGGGCTGTCACAGAAAGCTACATACACACACCTGCGAGATATTCAGGACGTGGCGTGGCCGGAAGCCGTCGAAGCAGCAGATCGCTCGGATCGCGATTGCACCCGCGGAACCAAACAACGGCGCCCATTCCCATCCCGCCGGGTTCGCCTTGGACGGCATCGGCACGCACGCCGACGCTCCGCTCCAAAAATGGCAGCTCCGACGAAGATAAGCGCGAACCATATACAAACAATCTCCGATTTCCCGCCGCATACAGGACACGGAGAGAAACGGGACCACGCCGAGCCGGGCCACGGGAAGAGGAGAGATGCTCCACGGTGGCCTCCGCGTGGCGCAACCCAACAAAAGCCGGCGATTCTCTTCTCCAACTTGATACTCCCTCCATAAATTAATATAAGAGCGTTTAGATCACTATTTTAGTGTTCTAAACACTCTTATATTAGTTTACAGAAGGAGTATCAAGCAGTGGCGAAGCCAGCATGTAGGCGTTGGGTTCACTTGAACCCAACGATCTTTGCTCGTCACGTCCATCGGTCCATGTATATACGCATTCACTTGCTTGAACCCAATACAAATGCACGCTTGAACCCATCAAAGCTGCTAGTACGCACGAGCAAGAAGCCTCTTAGCCCATTGTAAATTTATTATAACATGATGAAAAGCCCAACAAAAAGCCTACAGGTATTTCTCAAAACAAAAGAGCCCAATACCATACGATACAATCCACGCAGCAGGCTCGACAGTTGACCGCACGATTCCATACCATCCATGATGTACGCAACACGCCGCCGCTTATCGTTTCCCCCCAGTTCGGTTCCCAACCCGGCCCCTCGGTGTTCCATCTCCATGTTCCCCCCATCGCGGCGCCAGATCGGCAGCCTCCGGCGGCAAGCCAAGAACAGTAAGTCGGCCGTCGGCGGTGGCTGGCAATTGAAGTCCAAACTGAACGTAATCAGATCACTCCGTCCCTGCTGTGTGGTATTACCTTTTACCGTACTTTTCTGATTATTTTCCCCTGAACTTTGATTGGTCATACTATGGTATGCAATAATATTTCTCAAAAAGAAATTGATAACGATGCTGGCACTTCTAGGCCATCCGTTAGATGTAATTAAGCAGTACATCGAATGCCGCTACTGCAAATAATCTCTCAAAGTTTTCAATTGACAGATAAATTACTGCCATATGATGTGTTTGATCTTTGCATGATAATGAGAGATCGAAAAGCTACACACTAAAATGTGAGTGGCTTTACATGCTTCTTTCGCTTGATGGTACTTACTTTGAATTTGTCAAATTAACTTGTCATTTTTTCTCAATATTTTCAGCAAGATGAGAAGCTGACCATGAAGCTATGAAGCTATGAAGTTATTTTCTAAAAATAAGTGAATTTCATTCAATTGGTATGTCTTGCAATCTTTAGCTTTAAATTTAATCTATATATGATAATCAACATCATATTCTGTTTGTTACACTCTTTTTGTAAGAATTTGTCAAAAAGACTCTTGTTCTAATATAGTTCAAAATTAAACTTTACACTTAATTAATTCATACCAAATTAATTCTCAGAGTGAGATAATCAGTGAACCCATTGGCCAAATTTTCTGGCTCCTGGCTCCGCCCCTGATACCAAGCCGCAGCGTTTTGTGCGAGAGAGATGAAAGCAAAACCTTGATGGCGTCCGTCCAGAATGGAAATTTCGGGAGGTCCTATTTGCGTGCAAGCGTCCATCCACCCTAGTATTTCTTTCGTGTTCGCTTGACCGCGACGGCTAGTAAGGGTGTGTGCAATGGTTGATAAGACAATTTTATCTTAGCCATGCGACATACGTAGTTTAGAAATCGCGATTAAAAATGATGTACAATGAATTATCTCTTGCTCTTGTCTTTAATCTAATAGTTATCTCTCCCTTCTTAAATATAAGTTTTTTTATAGATTTCAATATGGACTGTATATGTATTTTAGAGTGTAGGTTTATTCATTTTGCATCGTATGTAGTTTATATTAAAATCTTTAAAAAAAGACATATATTTGAAAACAGAGTAAAAATCTCTAAATATGTGCTAAGACCATTTTGCTAAGAGGTTATCTCTTAGTATTTCTTAGATAAGAGAAGGTAGGCATTTCTTTTATGTTTTCTAAGTTGGAGGCGAAAGAAGACGAAGCAGAAAGCAAAGGCATGAAATGCGTTTATATATATTATATATATATTTCATGATTTCCATGGTATGTACACTAGGTGAGGCGAGAAGGGGGCATGCATATGGCGAGTCGTGACAAACAAGGCTAGGAGGAGGGAACGCGAGCCAGCGTCCAAAAATGGAAGGTGGTGCGGGGCCGGAAATCCACGTGGGCACCACTCCGCCCGGGCCCACCGCACCTGAGAGGGGGGCGCGCGCACGTGGGCTGGTCCCGACAAAAATTCCGCGTCGCGATCCTCGGGGCGAATCAGCCCGTGGATCGATCGGGTCAGGCGAGGCGATCAGGCCGCCTGCTGGGCCGCCGGGGCGGGCGGCGGCGGCGAGGTGGAGGAGGAGAACCACTGGGTGAAGGCGTCGAGGGTGCGCGTGTCGGCGCGGTAGTGGCGCTGCGTGAAGCGCATGAGGTCGGCCCAGGTGAAGTCCGGGTACCGCCGCGGGCTCCTCAGGCCCGGCGGCGGCCGCACCACGCGGTCCTCGCGCGGGCACAGGAAGAAGGCCAGCGACCGCCGCTCCTGCCGCCGGTTCACCACCGCCCGGTGCAGGCAGCTCTTGTACCGCCCGTTCGACAGCGCCTGCATGCATGCAAACAACAAAGAAAGCGCCGACTGTTAGTCAGACCACTCAAACGTACGTCGGCTTTCCCGTTCCGTTTCGACGGCTAATCATTTCCGAGGCGCAAGCAAAATTGACGCGCGAGACAAGGACGCATCGCCGCGGCCGTCCCTGGCTCCAAAAAGCAAATGCAGTGTAACATGAGCTGTAAATAAAACTGACTACGAAGGCGGGAGGGGCCTCGATCGCGTCGTGTGTGAACCACGCGACGAGCGGCAGCGCCCACGTGAAGCCCGTCCGACGGGGCGGCGGCCGGGAGCACGGCGCACGTGCATGGCCGTCGCCGTCGACGAGGAGGGGCGGGAAATTAACAGCGACAGACGGAGTGGAGACGCGCCGAAACCCGCAGGATACAGTGCCGTGGGGAAACCTTGTACCGCGCCGTATCTAGATCAGCTGGCCGAGGCCGACCGCCGACGGGCCAAACACCAGGGCAGGAAAGCCCGGCGGCAGCATCCGGCCCTTGCCATGGGCGTAGGAGCAAATTCAGAGCGCGCGCGCGCGCATGCACCTGGGTTGGCCCGCCACCGAAAGCGCCGCCACCTCACCGTCACCGCCGCTACTGTACAAAACCACCAGGCCTACATGGCTTGCTATCCCCTATCTTTTCCCGCGCTCTGATTGGCTCCGCACCTAGTGCTCGCACCCTTTTTTGGACGGACGGATAGATAGATGGAATAAAACCCTACTTTCCCAGACCACTAGAAATGGATACGCTGATCCATGTACTACCACGTCTTCGTCGGTAGAATTGACGAGTCTAAAGTGATGGCGATTACCACTACTCCCTAATAACAGGTTCCTTCAGGCATCGTCCTAGGAAGGAAGGGATGATGATGACGAGGACCGCTACTCTCTCCGTTTCTTTTTACTCCACATATACTACTAATAAGTTATATGTGCATAGCATGTGAGGGCTTGCTTAGTCAAATTACAACTAAAGATAGACATGTTGGTGTATTAGTTATAGCAGAGGAATGGAATTGTTAGCCATATGCATGACGTATAAGATGCAAAAATCACGTCATGTGTGTTTTGTCTAGGTGTCTTTTTTGGCTATCTCAAAGCTAATGTTCTATCCACAAAGATAAAATAAGATTTATGAACGTACATAGGCTTGAAATATGAAGTAAAAACGAATGACAGTTTGGATAAAACAGAAGTTAGGAGAGTCTTGAGTGTGCAAGAGGCTATAATAAAGTAGAAGTGTGCTTTAAAATTCTGTGCAAAATGTCCATATAGCGTATGCTCATCCATAGATTCTTCTAGATAGTACACGTGGCAAAATCTGGTGAGGTAATGAGAAGATCCAACGGTCAGCAACACAAGGATTTGCCACCTCTCTATGATCCGTTTGGCTTCATCTAACAGTTGTTATTTAAAGTTATTCGTACGTTATATAGTGGTATAAATTTGTGTGAAACCAAACTACACCAAGTTTGACATATTACCCCCCAACGACTTATACTTAGGAACGGAGGAAGTAGTTTACATTACAAAAATTCCGACATCTACAACACCAGAGTTTTAAAGTACAAAAAATAACTTCATGATGCCTCTAATAATATTGACTTCATGTTACAAATGTTGATATTTTTTCCTATAAAATAGACCAGGCAAATTTTATATACAAACTAAAAAGAAATGGATGAAGTATGTCAGTTCGGCGCTTGTTTCTACCACTAACTACTACTCCCTTCGTCTCATAATAATATATAGTAAGATATTTTTGCAAGCTAAGATTGCTTGCATACCCGCAAAAGAAAACATTGCTTGCAAAAACGTCTAATGTTATGGGATAGATTAGTACCAACTAGTGCATGTTAATTCAAGCTGTCGAGTCTTAGAATCTAATAATGAGCGTTGATTGGCGCTGAGAAAGAAAATAAATCACGTACGTCATGTCAGAAGCTTTACGGTGATAGGCCTACCAGCGGCTCGCTTGTTAGGAAGCAGAGTGCAATCACGTCATGTCAGTAGGCTCCCACGGTCCCTCTCTCTTTGTTCCGGAACAGCGAGGCAGTTTTTATGGGCCGGTTCGCTCGTTAGGAAGCAGAGCACAGCGGAACAGAGCACGGGTAGTTGACTACTGTATACCCCCCATTAGTGAGCGAAAGCAACGCCTAATACGAGCAGCAGTAGCAATTACCATGAAGGTGTCGCCGATGTTGATGACCATGGCGCCGGGGACGGGGCGGACGGGCCGCCAGTCGCCGTCGACGAGGACCTCCAGCCCGCCCACGTCGTCCTGCAGCAGGATGGTGAGCGCCGTGGGGTCGCAGTGCGGGCCCGTCCCCAGCGTGCGCTCCGGCTCCGGGCACGGCGGGTAGTAGTTGCACCGCATGATGGAGCTGCTGTCCGCGAAGAAGTCCCGGTAGTACCCGCGCTTCTCCACCCCCAGGCTCAGCTCCAGCAGCTCCATGATCCTCAGCGACAGCTCCTTCATCTTCTCGCAGTACTCCTGGTACAGCCTCCTGCACGTGTTCTCTTGTCACTACTCACCACGTAGTACGGCGGCTTCAAGTACTCGTACGTGGGCGCCGATCGAACGTAGGATCGCGCGGAAACAAAAAGAAAAATGCAGTGGCGGGGATGGATTCGTGCTGGCCGGATAGGGTGGATATATTACCCCATTGGCTCGTAGTCCGGCCCGAGGGTGCTGGTGAAGTAGTCCACCACGACGGGCGCGGCGCCGGCGCGGTCGTGGAAGCCGAAGGAGAGGGTCTCCTTCCAGGGGAGCTTGGAGGCGAACCGGTCCGCGTGCGCGCTCGTGTACCCGGACACGGTCCCCGGGACGCGCCGCGCGCGCTGCTTCTCGGCCAGCGGCAGCCGGAAGAAGCCGCTCGCGCCGTCCAGCGCCGCGCGCGCCAGGGCGTCGTCCACGCCGTGCCCGGACACCTGGAAGAACCCGTGCGTGGCGCACGCCGCGGCCACCTGCGCCACGGCGCGGCGGAGCCCTGCGGCGTCGCCATTGCGCAGCACGCCCACGTCCACCACCGGCACGGCCAGCTCCTCAGCCGTGGTGGGGCGCACCTCGGCGTGGGGCCACACGAACGGGGCGGGGATCTTCGGCTCCCTCCGGAGGTCGTACACCGCGGTGGCCGCGCCGCCGTTCTTGTTGACGGCCGCCTTGGCGGCGAACGGGTCAATGCTGGGAGCGGGAGGCTGGAGGAGCAGGGGAGTTGCAGGGCTGGTGTCCATGGCCGCAGGCAAGCGCGCGGTGGCGGCGCTGCAGTGAGGCGGACGCGTGAGGGATGGTTCTTGCTGAGCGGTCTGGAGCACCATGAGATGAGCGGCGTGTGAGCTAGCTGCGAGTGAGTGTGCGGGAGAGCTGTCTGGCATGGTGGGCTATTTGTAATCGGGGGAGTGAGGGAGAAGAAAGTGGAGGAGGAATATATTTGGAGGGAGGCGAAGCGGGCCCAGGATACAAGAGACAAGAAGGTGCATACCACCAATCCACCACGAAGAGAATGGGATAAAAGCTTTTGCGGGTCTGATCCCTACACTGGACTATCCATCACCGTCCGATCATACGTTGAGATTCATGAGATCACAACTGGATGGTGATTAGGATAAATAAGTGCTTTGCTACATCTACCTAGCGACTTACTACCAAGGAAAGGCCTACGTCATTAGTTGGCAGGTTTTAATTGGTTTTAATTAGGCGCCCGGGCCCACCCTGAAATTCAGGGGGGACAATTTAGTTATTTATTTTGCATGATAATTTGTGTCTCATTCGTATCATAAAGATTAAAGGGGTGTTTGTTTTCAGGGATTTTTTTATGCAGGGACTAGAAAAAGTCCCTCTTAAAAACTTTTTTACCAAACGGGAGGGACTTTTTAGGGACTAAACTAGGCATTTGGGACTAAATGAAGAAGACTCTCAAAGAGATTAGGGACGCGTGGAGCCGGTCCGCGTTGGATTCTTGGGATTTTTTGGGACTTTTCCAACAATGCCCCTCCATGCACCCATTGGCCCGCCACCCCATGATGTTGTTTGATTATTGTTTTTTTATATACTAGAGGCAACATGGTCATTTAATAACCTCTAGGAAGGGATTAGGGATTTTTTAGTCTCTGGAAACAAACAGGGATGGAGTTTTTAGTTGGGACTAGAAAAAGTCCTAGGACTAGAGAACCAAACACCACCTAAGTACAAGTCACATAAAGACCGACATGACAAAACTGAAAACACAACATAATGCTTGACACCAACGCCGCCTGTCACCTGTCTCCGGCACCACTACAACAGTCACCGAAAGAAAAAAAAATGACGGATCACCTTCTCACCCGAGCTCGACGCGGCTCCATCGATGATATGCAGCTTTGCGGACTTTCAAGGTGGCTTGCCAAAGATGAAACCATCACCGTTGAACGAATCAAACCAGGGCAACACCCCAGACACGCCATCAAACTTAGGGAAGGAGGGTAATTACGTAGATTGCGTACAAAGCTTTTGTAGGTCTAGCATTTTTGGATAAATAAATACGCGTTGAGGGGTTATTCCTAAGTAACGGGCACCCGTGAGTTGCACAACTGACGGCTGACGCCTCCTCTCCCCCCGAATGTATCCGTTGCACCGGACAGTAAAATTGTACTATAAACGTCCTTAAAATACCAGTTTTCTTGGCAAAAAAAAAACCAGTTTTTTTATGTAACACATACAAACGACGTGATATCATGAAAATTGAAACCAAAACTCGAAACCTAGCTCCGAAAACAAAGATGACAAATTTGCCGCAATAGTGATAATTGGCCAAAATTAAAGCCCAACCTTACATTAGGTACTATTAAGTGCCAATTTTCTCCATTTTTGCTCTCGACTTGTGCTAAAAATTTGCTCTCGGCCCATGTCATGCATTTTTCAAACTTTTAAAAGCATCAACAAGTGTTGGGCACAGTGGGTACACAAGATGCTCCTCCCTCCCCACAAACTTTAAGCTTAAGAATAAAGGAGCATTCAAGTCTGAAAGAGGATTTGCAAACTTCTAGCTTGGACCAACAAAAAAGTTTGTCATTTGCCTAGCTTTACATATAAAGCCAAACAACTGAACCGGTACAAACTAGTGACGGAACCGTCATACAAGCCCGCGAAAAAAAACATCACCTAAGCAAGGGCACAACTGCACCCAACCGAACATCGAGTGTGAAAACTGGAGACGCCACACCTAACAGGAGACAACCAAAACTATTGGACATACCGGATACCATAGTGCGAAACACACAGAGCCATCTCTGGAAAAGGTCGACTCGTCATTAAGAAAGTCCCTCACTTCGGGTCGTGGAGCACCGCCCTGCTAGGAGAGAGCAAGGACATATAACATGTGCCAGAAGCACAAGTATAAACGATAGAATACCAACATGATCACCTCACGCTAGAGTCGAAGACACTGCAAGGAAGAGACAATGCATGCCCAAAGCCAGCGGACAGCTGCAAGCGGAAGGGAGCGAGGGTCCACGTCAATGCTCTCAAGAGAGTGATGACGCCAAGTGGGACCGCCGACGAGCCTCGAGAGTACGATGAATGGTTTTCACCAGGGGCCCGGGCACTAAGAGGAGACCCAAAACAATGTTCCCAAGAGGGAAGCGGCACCCATAGGCGCCACCATTGCCGGTGTCGGAGTGCAGAGCTTTCTCTCAAACCCTCACAGGTGCCACCGATAGAGCCAAAGTTGCAGGCCTAACCCGTGAGGGGTGACCACTGACGCCAGCGCAAGGCCTCCAGATCCAAACCAGGGAGCCACCGCCGTCGAAGCCACGATGGCACCTGCATCATCCGCGACCCCACCTCTTGCTACACTCATAGCCAAGAGCATACACCACCAAGGAGTTTGCAACGTACCTCTGCGTAGAGCTAATCATGTAGCCTCACCAACCAGATACGTCGCCCCGGCTTCCAGGAGACACACACCACCGTCGTTAGGGCACGAGGCCGTCAAAAAGTAGGCATTTTGAGATGAACAACGCAAGGACGGAGCCGCCCTGTCATAGCATCACCACAGTCAGGGCCGACCAACAAAGATGTCGACCCACAAGCAGAGGACAACCCGCTACAAGTGGCCATTTCCCCTCTGGATCCGGCTCCACCACAATTGGTACAAGGATCACCGCCACTAGGAATAAAAGCAACAAAAGTTCAAATCTAAATTGAGATCACAAGTCGAAATAATGTTAATGGGCCTAGTTAATGCAATATGATGATTTGCTATCATTAAATTTAATTTGCGAATTTTAGACAAGTAGGTGTTTTTCTTACATGATTTGCTCAATTCCTTTTGCGGGTAATGATTTGCTCAATTAGTTTTGTGTAGAGGTCGGGTGACGACTGAGAAAAACACGTTTCACTCAACTATCTTAGGTTTTAATTTTGATTGTCTTACTGAGTGTCACAAGGCGGCGTGTGGCCAGCCCTCTAATTGTGTCTCCCTCTGCCGCACGTACACAGATTGATTGCTTCTGATGCCGTAACACGCGATGATGTGTACTCCATCATTTTTCTTAATGTAGTGTGTATATACTTTTAAAAAAGATCAAACTTTACAAATTTTGACCAGATTTATAGAGAAAATTATTTATATCTATAATTCTAAATTATCTATAATTCTAAATATATAAAATATGAAAGTACATCTTATCACGAATCTAAAGATATATGTTTAACATTTTAGATGTAAATATACTTTTCCTCATAAGTTTGGTCAATATGGAATGGATGGAGCAGGAAGCTGCATGCATCGCGCGCACGAATATACATCGACTGGGACTTTCTTAAGTCTTGACCGACTGAGATTTAGCAATCCCGTTTCTTTTATTATTACCGTTGGTGCGCCACAAGATAAGACAAGTGCACCCGATACTACTACATCCTCCGACCAGAAAATAGGTCACATATCTCTACAGTAGAATGATGCGGAGAGCATAGCGGTTGGGGTGAGTATTATAGCTGAGTGGAAGTACCATGCATGGTGCACATCAGCAGCAAGAACAGTGCCATTCCCTTACAACATAATGACCACCGATCAAGGTCGGTCTCCTAAAGATCTCTTGTGCGCGCGGCTGAGGTTTAGGTGTGGGTGATCGACCCCTCACCGCGCATAAAACTGTTCCGTTTCTTTCTTTTCAGTTCTTCACGTCACGCATTTTCCAGAGCGTTCCCAAATTTTGTCGAGATGTGTCCGCCAAGAAAAAGACAAGAATAATATTGGTCGACCCGCGTGCATGGAGAACAGTCAACTGTGAGTACGTGCCTTGCACTGGATTTGATGGGCGCTTAATTCCTACTTTGTGGGCTGTTAATCCCTAGCTACTACTACTGTAGCCATATATGCCCAGGCACAGGCAGTGCGTTGGACGTCGGCCCTTTGACCCGTCTAACACATGATCCTGCGGCGCATGCATGCATGCATGCATGCCATCCATGAGACAGACGCTGCACGCTGGAGCTGGGGCCTAGCGCTGCCGTGCCATCCGTGGCATTTTCGCTGGCGTCTAGCACGTACATTTTCTTTTTGGCGGGGAGCATAGCACGTACATTACATAGGAAAACAGTACATGTCAGCCAGGGCCTTTCATGCAATATGCGTACGTGTGCAGGATTCGGAGCCGATCGTCACCGCGAGACGGCCGACACGTCTGCTAGAAAACAGCGCGCGCGCTGCCCACGGGTACAAAAGATGCGCGCAGGCATCTGTGCTGCGTGTGGTCATGAGTCATGTCCCTCGTGTGTTAGTACCACTACTTTTGAGAGGTGGAAGCACACGGGCCGGGGTAGCCGTCGGTGTGGTGTGGTGTGGGTGCCGCCTATGGCCATGGGCACCCGCAAACTCTCGAAGTGGGCACCCGGTGATTTTTTGGCGGATTGGACCGAGGTGGCTGCGCTCCGAGATAGAGAGAAAAGAGAGAGGAGAGAGAGAGCACGGACAGTTTGGCATGAGGCAAAGCGCTTCCTTGGCCATTTTCCTCGCGCCCGCGTGTTGCCCCCGCATGCCAACACCTGCTCGCGTCTAAAACAGCATAACCAACTGCGGTATTTTTCTGCCCTTTCGGGCCGGGGGGAGGGGGGACACATCGTTGAAACAACACGCCAGCATTGGAGAGGTCGAAGAGCATACACGCGGGAATCTCGCCCGCTAGCTAGGTCGCTTTGTTAGCTCATATACTACAGTACAGTACTAGTACATTTGAGCCGATTTGTGTGTCCTTTGCTCTAACTTTACCTCAGATGTTATCTTAGTTCAGATTGGAGAGCTAGCTCGTGATTTTTCTCCTTTTGTTATTCAACATGTAAATCGGTCAGCGAATGTTTCGGCTCATCTATGTGCTAAGCGTACTTGCACATTGCATGTAACGGAAAGCTGGCTTGATGAGACTCCCAGCTTCCTTGTACAAGCCTTATGGTTGACTGTCCAAGGAATGCTCTTGTTTGAATAAAGCTCTCTGAATTGATTGCAAAAAAAAGGTGTCTTTCTACTGTATGTATATATAGTAGGTTGGTGGCGCTTCGAGGGTAGCCAGGCAGGCAGATCGTCACGTCCCATCCGGTTTCCTTGCCAGTCAGGGCTTCCTTGTCACTTTCTACCCATTTCCTCCCTTTGTCTTTGTCTTTTCCCACTTTGCTTAGGGCATCTTCAATGGCAACCCGCAATTTTTTTGTCTTTCTTAGGCCAACTTCACCGCACGATCCCAAACTTGGTTACAAAACATGATCATCTCATACAATAAAATTTAGCATCACGTCTTGACCATATCACATCACAACATGCCCTGCAAAAACAAGTTAGACGTCCTCTACTTTGTTGTTGCAAGTTTTACGTGGCTGCTACGGGCTTAAGCAAGAACCAATCTTACCTACGCATCAAAACCACAACGATAGTTTGTCAAGTTGGTGCTGTTTTAACCTTTGCAAGGACTGGGCGTAGCCACACTCAGTTCAACTAAAGTTGGAGAAACTGACACCCGCTAGCCACCTTTGTGCAAAGCACGTCGGGAGAACCGGTCTCGCGTAAGCGTACGCGTAATGTCGGTCCGGGCCGCTTCGTCCAACAATACCACCGAACCAAAGTATGACATGCTGGTAAGCAGTATGACTTATATCGCCCACAACTCACTTGTGTTCTACTCGTGCATATAACATCAACACATAAAACCTAGGCTCGGATGCCACTGTTGGGGTACGTAGTAATTTCAAAAAAATTTCCTACGCACACGCAAGATCATGGTGATGCATAGCAACAAGAGGGGAGAGTGTGATCTACGTACCCTTGTAGACCGACAGCGGAAGCGTTAGCACAACACGGTTGATGTAGTCGTACGTCTTCACGGCCCGACCGATCAAGCACCGAAACTACGACACCTCTGAGTTTTAGCACACGTTCAGCTCGATGACGATCCCCGGACTCCGATCTAGCAAAGTGTCAGGGAAGAGTTCCGTCAGCATGACGGTGTGGTGACGATCTTGATGTACCACCGTCGCAGGGCTTCGCCTAAGCACCGCTACAATATTATCGAGGATTATGGTGGAAGGGGGCACCGCACACGGCTAAGAATATGATCACGTGGATCATATTGTGTGTCTAGGGGTGCCCCCTGCCCCCGTATATAAAGGATCAAGGGGAGGAGGCCGGCCGGCTCCTATGGCGCGCCAAGGAGGAGTCCTCCTCCTAGTAGGAGAAGGACTCCTACTAGGAGGGGGAAAGAAGTCGGGAGGGAGAAGGAAAGGGGGGCACCGCCCCCCCTCTCCTAGTCCAATTCGGACCAGGGGGGAGGAGGCGCGTGGCCCACCTTTGGCTGCCCCTCTCTCTCTCCACTAAGGCCCATATGGCCCATTGCTTCTCCCGGGGGGTTCCGGTAACCCTCCGGCTCTGGTTTTCTCTGAAATCACCCGGAACACGTCCGGTGTCCGAATATAGCCGTCCAATATATCAATCTTTATGTCTCGACCATTTCGAGACTCCTCGTCATGTCCGTGATCACATCCGGGACTCCGAACTAACTTCGGTACATCAAAACTCATAAACTCATAATATAACTATCATCGAAACCTTAAGCGTGCGGACCCTACGGGTTCGAGAACAATGTAGACATGACCGAGACACGTCTCTAGTCAATAACCAATAGCGGAACCTGGATGCTCATATTGGCTCCTACATATTCTACGAAGATCTTTATCGGTCAGACCGCATAACAACATACGGTGTTCCCTTTGTCATCGGTATGTTACTTGCCCGAGATTCGATCGTCGGTATCTTAATACCTAGTTCAATCTCGTTACCGGCAAGTCTCTTTACTCGTTCCGTAATACATCATCTCACAACTAACTCATTAGTTGCAATGCTTGCAAGGCTTATGTGATGTGCATTACCGAGAGGGCCCAGAGATACCTCTCCGACAATCGGAGTGACAAATCCTAATCTCGAAATACGCCAACCCAACATTCACCTTTGGAGACACCTGTAGAGCTCCTTTATAATCACCCAGTTATGTTGTGACGTTTGGTAGCACACAAAGTGTTCCTCCGGTAAACGGGAGTTGCATAATCTCATAGTCATAGGAACATGTATAAGTCATGAAGAAAGTAATAGCAACATATTAAACGATCGGGTGCTAAGCTAATGGAATGGGTCATGTCAATCACATTATTCTCCTAATAATGTGATCCCATTAATCAAATAACAACTCTTTTGTTCATGGTTAGGAAACATAACCATCTTCGATTAACGAGCTAGTCAAGTAGAGGCATACTAGTGACACTCTGTTTGTCTATGTATTCACACATGTATTATGTTTCCGGTTAATACAATTCTAGCATGAATAATAAACATTTATCATGATATAAGGAAATAAATAATAACTTTATTATTGCCTCTAGGGCATATTTCCTTCAGTGTAGCCATGAGTTCCTCTTCTAGCTCCATATTCCGAGTCATCATCTTCTTCGTATCTATCATGTTAGCGCACATCTGGTTCTCATAACGACGAATGTGCTGGTTCAGCTCCTGTATGTTGGTCGCAATAGATTTATCTTTCCTGGTGCGAATCATCTCCCATTGCTTGTCTCGGCCTCCACATATCTAGTAGGCGGTGTCTTTAAGATCCTTGTTGTACACCTCGCCTATGTGGGCGGCCATGCTCTTCCCTAAACTCCAGGTTGGTGCATGAAAGGGAAACTCGATGGGCTCGGTAATTGGTGCAAAAGTCCTTCCTGGAACACGAACTTGAATCGTCCAGCGCTCCTCTTCTGTTCCAGTGAAGCTTGGTGATTGGTGCAAAAGTGGCGGTGAAGGTTCTGGTGAAGCTTGGTATGCCGATGTTCAGGTACGTAGTGACTTCCTTCAAGTGTCGTCCAAAAGGGGTGTCATCATCCGGTTGAGTGAACTTGTTCCTTGGGTCCGACATCTATAGTGTAGAAATAGAGAAGAGTTAGAAATGAGTAGAGAAGAGTATCCTGTGGCTTTTCCTAGTGGTCGCGTCCTACAGTCAGCATGTGCTCTGATACCATCTTGTAGAGACCCGATCCCAATGGATCGAAGTCTCTGTGCATAAGTGTGATCCTTGGATCGGTATTGCTGACACACACAATACTCGAGGATTTCTAATAGAGTTCAATCACACACTTATTACATCGAGTGTCTCATAAAGAGTACTTATTACAACAATATGGCTGAAGGCCATCTAAATAAAATAACTGCGGAAGCTTCGAAGGTAAATGAGTCCATCCAACTCCACGGCAAAACTGAGTGCATGACAATGACCTATCGCACCTTACTCTTTGTTTGAAAATTCTGCAACATGATATGTTGTAGCCGTGTAGGTCATCACATGGAATATGCTGGCAAGATCACACTATAGATAAAATGATGAAATAATGGCTATCACTACATGCATATTTGGCTGGTGGAGGCTCTAAGTTTAACATTTGCATAAAGCTAATTTTTCCCTACAACAAAAGGAATAGATTTTATTTAACTACCAAGTTTATGCCATTATTGAGAAGGTTCCCCCAACTCAATCCCAAACTAATATCAATAACCCAACAAAATTCATTAAGTAAAGTGATGAGATCAATCAACAATTCAAATACCAGATACTCAAGATTTCCATAACCGAGGACACGGCTAACCATGATTAGTTTATACACTCTGGAGATGTTTGCGCACTTTTCCCCACAAGACTCGATCTCCTCCGTTGAATTTCTCGCACTACATGATGTTTGAGAAACGGATGATCGAGACACAGTCTTTCCGAAGCATTAACTCTTTACTCTGGGTAGACAGTTACACCTACTTTCCCCTACATCTGCTAGCCTACCATTGAAAGAGGTCACACAACTTACTCAACTATGCCAGAGCCCATAATGGCTTGTGGCTGCACATGGAAGTTTCTAGCATGAATAATCTTATGATCCCTTTGAGCTTGGGTGGCATTCCATAGGATGATCACATGGGTACTCCGGGATATCCTAGGACAACACTGGATTCTCCAGGTGCCCGCAACCAATCCACCCAGATGTGTATTAAAGTAGCCACCTTAAGTTTCCCTTAGTTATTATTCTCGCAACTTTCATGAATCACACATACCAATCCCCGTCTACGAGGATGGCTAAGCAATATGAGCATAACGTATATTCCCGGGATGATAAAAGGTATTAGGTCCCTACCTCATCAACTACTTACCAACAACCACATGTTCCCAATCCTACTCATGCAATGTTTGAGGGTCGAAACTAATGCATAAAAATTGGGTAATAAAGGGGATATGATCAAAGTGTAACTTGCCTTGCTGACGATCGGAAAACCCTAGAGATTCGTAGTAGCAAGCTTCGCACTCCGAAAAATCTATCATAGACAAACAATAGCATACATAAGCACTCAAGCATAAGATTCAAGGGTAAAACCAAATAAAAGATCTAAACAGAAGGTTCAAGTGAAGAGCTTTGATTTGCAAAAAGAATCAATCAAATCAGAGATACGAAACTCAAGTTACGAACAAAAGAATTTCAAATTCAAATTGTTTGAAATCAAATTTTAAATTTTCAAAAACATATTTAAGTTGATTATCTGAATAGAGGGAAACATAACGAAGAATTTGGCGTTGGTTTCATTGGATTTGGATAAACGAGCAAAAAGTTGTGAGGGTTTTAAGATCAGGGACTAATCTGCAAAGAAAATAATTATGGATAGGTCCCTGACCGAAAATAAACAGAAAAAGAAAAACCTAACGAACGAACGTTCGCTACATTGACCTAATGAATGAAAACCGTTCGCTACCGAAGACTAACGGACGAACATCCGCTAAATAAACAAAACTAAATAATAAACCGGTTTTTTAGAAAAACCGAAAACTAAAAAAACCAGATCGGGTCGGCGGTTTATACCGGTCCATGGCGGTTCGGCGTCGGTGGGCTCCGGCGAAGGTTATGGGCGGCACCGGTGGCTGTGGGGCGGTTCGGGCGAGAGGCGGGGTGGCGTAGCGGCGGCTAGTGGCGCAGCAAGCGGCGTCGTCGGCGGCTTTGCAGTGGCGGCGGCGGTGATCTGCGGCGGTGGCTCGGCTTGAGGCGGGAGGCGGCGACGGCTGTGAGGAGAGAGGGCGGGCGGCGACGCTTATAAGGAGGCCCCCCCCGAGGGGGGGGGTCTGACTAGGGGAAGGGGGCGGCCACGGCAGCATGCGCGAGCAGGGCTTTGGCGAGTCTGAGTCGGGCGCGGCGAAGGAAGGCGGTGGCGCTGCTGGGCCGGCTGGGCTTCGGCCCAGTCCGTCCGAAGTTTTTTTAAATAGTGTGGTGAAGAAAAATTCCGAATAAAATTAAAATAAAATTCTAGAAACAATTTTCACCATCCCCTCCTAATATTTGGGACAATGTGAACATTTTTATGGACTAAATGTAATTTTTAAAATGCATCTTTTTCCCTAACTTAATAAAATGCAACTGAATAAAATTCCAAATAAAAAATATATTTATTCAGAATTAAATTTCCAGTATTTCTTTGCTGCTTTGAAGAAGTAATATTATCTTCTCTCATTATTTTTTTATTTTGAAATAATTGGAAAAATAATTTTGAATAAAATAATTTTGATCCAATTTGCCAATTTTGAAAAATTCAAAAATGTATTTTTGTGAAAACCACTAACTCTCTCAATTCGTCCTTGAGTTGCTTAAGGTTTCTCGAATCAAAATTCCAAATAAAATAAATTCAAAATTGCACAAATTATGGATGCATATGATGGTCTAATGAATAACATCCAAGTTGAAAATTGGGATGTTACAAAACACTAGCACCCAAGTCGCATAAAGCGAAACACTCATAATTTTTAATCTTGACTTTGATAGTAGGTTCCCATTCATCATGTAATTTTCTAGGAATTGAAACTTCTAATTCCAATTTTTCTTCAAAAGCTTTCATCATAGAATCAACAATATGTTTAGTAAAAGCTTTATTTTGTTCATAAGCATGGGGTGAATTTATCATGGATTGCAACAAATAAATATAATCAATCAAAGAGTAACTATCATAATTAAAGTCTTTGTAATCCAAAAGAGTGGGCACATCACTAGCTAAAGTTTTGACCTCTTCAAACCCACTTTTATCAATTTTCTCAACAAGATTTTCACCCTCCGAAACATCGGGATGCCTTCCAGCTAAAGTTGACCTTTTCTCCATTCCCTTTTTCATCAATCTTAACTTTACTAAACAAGGATTCAATAGAAGAAACACCAATCATTTTAAGATCTTCATCACTTTTGCGAAAGAAATCACTAGGAAACGGTATTTCTAAAAATTTTCTTTTAGCTCTAAGCATAGCGGTTCTTTTCTTACTTTCATCCATAGAAACATAAAGAGCTTCAATTGATTCATCTACTTTAGGCAAAAAAAATTTCATCTTGATATTTTCTACATCATGAGCAATTCTATCAACACTTCTAGACAAATCATCAATCTTACTCAACTTTTCTTCTATGGAAGTGTTGAAAACTTTTTGCGTATTGATAAATTCTTTAACATTGTTCTGAAGATCAGAGGTGTTCCTATTATTATTATATGATTAATTTCCATAGGAATTACCATAATTATTAGAGGAATTACTAGGAAAAGGCCTAGGATTAAAATTACCTCTATAAGCATTATTATTGAAATTATTTTGAGAGATAAAATTCACATCTACGGCATCACTATTTTGCTCAATCAAAGTAGACAAAGGCATATCATTAAAATGAATAGGATCACTTCTACTAGCAACCAATTTCACAAGAGCATCAACTTTTTCACTCGAATAAGAAATCTCTTCAACCGAATTAACTTTTTTACTAGTAGGAGCTCTTTCGGTATGCCATTGCGAATAATTTGCCATAATATTATCAAGCAATTTGGTGGTTCACCCAAAGTAGTTTCCATAAAAGTACGACCTGCGGCGGAATCTAAAAGATTACGAGAAACAAAATTCAAACTCGCATAAAAAATTTGTATGATCATCCAAAGATTTAACCCATGAGTTGGGCAATTCCTTACCATCATTTCCATCCTTTCCCAAGATTGTGCAACATGTTCATGTGCAAGTTGCTTGAAATTCATTATTTGGGTTCTAAGGGAAATAAATTTTGCGGGCGGAAAATACTTAGTGATAAAATTATCTTTGCACTTATTCCAAGAATGGATACTATTGCGAGGCAAAGAAGAGAACCAAATTTTTGCAGAATCACGCAAAGAAAACAGAAATAATTTCATCTTCACCACATCATTGTCCACTTCTTTTTTCTTTTGCATATCGCATAATTCCATGAAGGTATTAAGATGGGACGCGACATCCTCATTAGGAGTACCGGGAAATTGATCTTTCATAACAAGATTCAACAAAGCAGTATTAATATTACAAGACTCTACATTAGTGGCGGTAGGAGCAATCAGAGTGCCGATAAAATCATTGTTGTTGGTATTTGAGAAATCACATAACTTGGTGTTCTCTTGAGTCATGATGACCACACAACAAGATTGCACTAAAAACAGATCCGGCAAGAAAACGACGAACGAAAAAGGGGCGAATAAAACGGCAAATTTTTGTGAAGTGGGGGAGAGGAAAACGAGAGGCAAATGGAAAATAATATAAATTGTGAGGAGATGAGATTTGTGATTAGGAACCTGGTATATGTTGAAGATCCTCCCTAGCAGCGGCGCCAGAAATTCCTTTTGATGTCGCTTGAAGCTACATCGGTATTTCCCCAAAGAGGAAGGGATGATGCAGCACAACGGCGGTAGGTATTTCCCTCAGATATGAAACCAAAGTTATCGAACCAGTAGGTAACCAAGCAACACAACATAAACAACCCCTGCACACAGATAACAAATCCTCGCAACCCGACATGTTAAAGGGGTTGTCAATTCCTTCCGGGTACGGCGCCTCAAGATAGGCAAACAGACGTGATATAAAATTGTAGTAGATTGATAGATCAAACGACAAATAAAATAAATAAGAATATATTGTAGCAAGGTATTTTTGGTTTGATTGATCTAAAAATAAATGCAAAGGAAAAGTAGATCGCAAAGGCAAATAATATGAGAAAGAGACCCGGGGGCCGTAGGTTTCACTAGTGGCTTCTCTCGAGAAAAATAGCAGACAGTGGGTGAACAAATTACCGTTGGGTAATTGATTGAACTTCAAATACTCATGACGATATCCAGGCAATGATCATTACATAGGAATCACGTCCAAGATTAGTAGACCGACTCCTGCCTGCATCTACTACTATTACTCCACACATCGACCGCTATCCAGCATGCATCTAGTGTATTGAGTTTGTGGAGAAACAGAGTAATGCAATAATAACTATGACATGATGTAGACAATATCTATCTATGTAGAGATAGACCCCATCGTATTATCCTTAGTAGCAACGATACATACGTGTCGGTTCCCCTTCTATCACTGGGATCAAGCACCGTAAGGTCGAACCGACTACAAAACACCTCTTCCCATTGCAAGATAAATAGATCAACTTGGCCAAACAAAACCGAAATATCGGAGAAGAAATACGAGGCTTAAGCAATCATGCATAAAAGAGATCAAAGAAGCTCAAATTCTTTCATGGATATAAAAAGATAGATCTGATCATAAACTCAAAGTTCATTGATCCCAACAAACACATCGCAAAAGAGTTACATCATATGGATATCCAAGAGACCATTGTATTGAGAATCAAGAGAGAGAGAGAGAGAGAGAGAGAGAGAGAGAGAAGAAGCCATCTAGCTACTAACTACGGACCCGAAGGTCTATAAAGAACTACTCACGCATCATCGGAGAGGCACTAATGGAGGTGGTGAACCCCATCCGAGATGGTGTCTAGATTGGATCTGGTGATTCTAGACTCTGCGGCGGCTGAATGAATATTTCGTCGACTCCCCTAGGGTTTTGGGAAAAGAGCCGGTCCGGGAGGCACCAGAGATGGGCACAACCCACCAGGGCACGCCTGGGCCTCCTGGCACGCCCTGGTGGGTTGTGCTCTCCTTGGAGCACCCCCCTGGCGCAGCCAGGGCCCATTATGTTCCTTCTGGTACAAAAAAATCTCCGTAAAGTTTCATTGCGTTTGGACTCCGTTTGATATTGATTTCATGCGATGTAAAAAACATGTAGAAAACAACAACTCACACTTGGCACTATGTCAATAGGTTAGTACCAAAAAAATGATATAAAATGACTATAAAATGATTATAAAACATCCAAGATTGATAATATAACAACATGGAGCAATAAAAAATTATAGATACGTTGGAGACGTATCAATACCCCATTGTCACCACGGGTATTCATAACAAGACAAACATCAAGTGCTCTCAAATCCATAAAAGTATTCAATCCGATAAAACAAAATCTCAAAGGGAAAACTGTCGGCGTTTTGGGACCGGGTGTGCCCAGACTTGCTTGCCTCCGGGCTTGTGCGTGGCTCCACCAACGGCCTGGTACGACCCATCTCAGTAGCAACCACTCAAGACCCTCGCGAGGGGCCAAGCCTCGCGAGGCGGACGACACCAAGACCTCCCTGGGGGCAGCCTCACTAGGCTGGCTCCCGAGGAGTGGAGATCTCTATGCAAGGGGTACCTCACGAGGTTCATGTGACGTGAGCCATGACGACCAAGGCCAGGCAGGCGCCAGCGGGCGCAGTGTACCAATTTCCTCTTTCGTGCTAAAGAGGCAGGCGCAGGCGAGGAGTCCCGAGGAATTAGGCAAAGGTTTCCATATCGGTGCAACGAGACCAAGACCAGCAGGATGGCAGGACGGTGGTCATCACGGAGCCCACACCAGCGTCACCAGTAGATCCTTTGGTAGGCGAAGACCTCCTTTTGTCAGGATAGCTTGTACTAGTTGTCTCCCTTCAAACTTGGCCATTGTGGGATCCCTTCCAGCCTAACATTTGGGAAGAGGACCAGGGCCTCTATAAATAGGACTAGCCACCACCATAGGGAGGGATCGACTCATCCTGGATTGGATCCATCCCATCCTTACATCCACCAGCTCACCAAGCTCAAGAATACCTCTCCTCCTGAGGTTGTTCATCCATTGTACTAGTTCATCCTTAACCCACAAGGAAATCCACCACCACCACACTGGAGTAGGGTATTACACCACAAGGTGGCCCGAACCAGTATAAACCGCTATGTCTCGTGTTCTTCGGGTTCATCGAGCTAGGCCGTGAGATCATTGAGCGAGCGAACTAGGGAGAGAGAGTCCTTCGTGCGCACCCCAGAGTTCGAACCTCAAAGGGTCTGTTGGAACTTGCAATCCGACATTTGGCATGCAAGGTTGGGGGGCGCTGAAGCCTTTCTCCGGTCGACCGACACACCACTGCTCCGCCGCATCCATGGCTGACGCTCACCGGGCCCGTGCTGAGTGTCGGGCCGCCCTTGCCAGTTGCGTCGCTCAGACGGCACCAGTGGCGGAGCTCCCCGCCGTTCTCCATCACCCGCAGCCAACGCAGCTACTGGCTCGGCGGGAAACAAGCAGCAGGCCTCGTCGTTGCACCCCTTTGTGCGGCGGGACGAACGCACCCCACCCCGTCGCCGACTCCGGTCGGCTCGTCGTCCCACGCTCGTCGTGCACCCATGGACGCGCAGGCCGCGCTGCTCATGGCACACGAGCTCCTGCGTTACCGCCCAGTCGACGACCTCTATGAAGACTGGCTAGACCGCATCGCCGAGCTCGTCAACGCCGCTGGGGGCTATCCCGCACCATCTCTCTCGCTGCCTCGCCCACCTCCTGCAGCGGGGGACGTAGCCCATGGAGCGCCTCCATCGCCTCCACATCAAGACGGCGCCCTCGCACCAAGACGCGTGGCCCCGCGGCGTGACCTACCGCGCAGGGTGCCTGCGCACGAAGAAGGAAGCTGCCAAGAAATCCCTTGGCCGCAAGAAAATGCTCCCGCGATCCCAACACTACCACGTCAGGATCGCGCGCCGCCTGCGGCGGTGGTGCTTGGGTACCAAGACCGGGCTCTGCCTCCACGACGGGCTCCAGTGACCACGGCGGGCTGCCGCGCCTTCACCCCGAGCTGCGCAGCGTCGTCTGGCCTGGCAAGTTCAAGCCCGACCTGCCTCCGCGCTACGACGGCACCCCCGACCTTGCAGAGTTCCTGCAGCTCTACGAGCCGATCATCACGGCAGCCATCGGTGACAAAAAGGTCATGTGGAACTGGTTTCCCATGGCCCTTAAGGATGACGCGCGCTCGTGGCTCCTGAACCTGCCCGCGGGATCGATCTCCTCCTAGAGCGAGACGCGTGAGCGTTTCATCGCCAACTTCCAAGGCACTCGCGACCGCCCGCCGGCCACAGGTGACCTGCGGTGCATCAAGCAGCAGCCAGGGGAAATCCTGCAGAAGTACATCCAACGCTTCAATAGCGTTTGCCTCACGGTCCCCAAGGTGACGGACGAGGCCATCATCTCAGCATTCTCCGTTGGCGTCCGTGGAGTAAAGATGAAGGAGGAGCTCGCCATCCATGAGGATCTATGCACGGCTCTGGATATGTTCAACATAGCGACCAAGTGCGCAAGAGCTGAGGAAGGGCTCCTCTCCCTCCTTGAGCTTCCCGCCACCGACCCAGAAGACAAGAAGGCCAAGACCAAGGACATAAAGCGCAAGGGGGCTATCGTGCTCACAGAGGAGCCGGAGATGAAGCGCGGCTGCGACCACCCCGAGTCATCCAAGGCCAACCGCCCATTCCGCGCCTTCCACAAACAGCCACAACACCAATGACTGCCAGGAGCTTAGGGCCATCCGTGATGGGCGTCTCGGTCGACGCCTGATAAGTCTCCAACATATCTATATTTTTTGATTGTTCCATGCTATAATATTATTTGTTTTGTATGTTTAATGCGCTTTAATATGGTATTTTATATTATTTTTGGGACTAACCAATTAACCGAAGGCCTAGTGCTAGTTTCTGTTTTTTTGCCTATTTCAGTGCTTCGCAGAAAAGGAATATCAAACGGAATCCAAATGGAACGAAACCTTCGCGAGGATCTTTCTTGGAATAGACGCCATCCAGGAGACTTGGAGTGGAAGTCAGAGACGCAATGGGGGCCACGAGGCAGGAGGGCGCGCCCAGGGGGTAGGCGCGCCCCCACCCTCGTGGGCCCCTCTGTTGGGGAACGTTGCAGAAAACAAAAATTTTCCTACGGTTTCACCAAGATCCATCTAGGAGTTCATCCAGCAACGAGTGATTAGATGCATCTACATACCTTGTAGATCGCGAGTGGAAGCGTTCAAAGAACGAGGATGATGTAGTCGAACACGACGTGATTCAAATCACCGATGATCTTAGCACCGAACGGACGGTGCCTCCGCGTTCAACACACGTACGGAACGGATGACGTCTCCTCCTTTCTTGATCCAGCAAGGGGGAAGAGAGGCTGATGAAGATCCAGCAGCACGACGGCGTGGTGGTGGATGCAGGGCGTCACAGTAGCAGGGCTTCGCCTATACTACGAGAAGGAGACGTAACGGGGAGAGAGGAAGCACCAAAGGCTGAGGTATGAAGTCCTCCCTCTCCTCAACTATATATAGGAGGGCCAAGGGGGGGTGGTGCGCAGCCTAGGAGATCTGATCTCCTAGGTGCGGCGGCCAGGGGAGGGTTTCCCTCCCCCCAAGGCACCTCGGGGTGCCTTCCACCACTTGGACTCCTCCTTGGTGGAAACCCTAGGCGCATGGGCCTAGTAGGGCTGGTGCCCTTGGCCCATGGTAGGCCAAGGCGCACCCCCTACAGCCCATGTGCCCCCCCGGGACAGGTGGCCCCACCCGGTGGGCCCCCGGGACCCCTCCGGTGGTCCCGGTACAATACCGATAATCCCGAAACTTGTCCCGATGGCCAAAACAGCACTTCCTATATATAATTCTTTACCTCGGGACCATTCCGGAACTCCTCGTGACGTCCGGGATCTCATCCGGGACTCCAAACAATATTCGGGTTACTGCATATACATATCTTCACAACCCTAGCGTCACCGAACCTTAAGTGTGTAGACCCTACGGGTTCGGGAGACAAGCAGACATGACCGAGACGACTCTCCAGTCAATAACCAACAGCGGGATCTGGATACCCATGATGGCTCCCACATGCTCCACGATGATCTCATCGGATGAACCACGATGTCGAGGATTAATCAACCCCGTATACAATTCCCTTTGTCAATCGGTATGTTACTTGCCCGAGACTCGATCGTCGGTATCCCAATACCTTGTTCAATCTCGTTATCGGCATGTCACTTTACTCGTACCGTAATGCATGATCCCGTGATCAACCACTTGGTCACCTTGAGCTCATAATGATGATGCATTACCGAGTGGGCCCAGTGATACCTCTCCGTTATATGGAGTGACAAATCCCAGTCTCGATCCATGTCAACCCAACAGACACTTTCGGAGATACCTGTAATGCACCTTTATAGTCACCCAGTTACGTTGTGACGTTTGATACACCCAAAGCACTCCTACGGTATCCGGGAGTTACACGATCTCATGGTCAAAGGAAAAGATACTTGACATTTGGAAAAGCTCTAGCAAACGAACTACACGATCTTTGTGCTATGCTTAGGATTGGGTCTTGTCCATCACATCATTCTCCTAATGATGTGATCCCGTTATCAATGACATCCAATGTCCATAGCCAGGAAATCATGACAATCTGTTGATCAACGAGCTAGTCAACTAGAGGCTCACTAGGGACATATTATGGTCTATGTATTCACACGTGTATTACGATTTCCGGATAATACAGTTATAGCATGAATAAAGACAATTATCATGAACAAAGAAATATAATAATAATGCTTTTATTATTGCCTCTAGGGCATATTTCCAACAGTCTCCCACTTGCACTAGAGTCAATAATCTAGTTACATTGTGATGAATCGAACACCCATGGAATTCTGGTGTTGATCATGTTTTGCCCTAGGGAGAGGTTTAGTCAACGGATCTGCTATATTCAGGTCCGTATGTACTTTACAAATCTCTATGTCTCCATCTTGAACATTTTCACGAATGGAGTTGAAGCGATGCTTGATGTGCCTTGTCTTCTTGTGAAACCTGGGCTCCTTGGCAAGTGAATAGCTCCAGTGTTGTCACAAAAGAGTTTGATTGGCCCCGACGCATTGGGTATGACTCCTAGGTCGGTGATGAACTCCTTCACCCATATAGCTTCATGTGCTGCCTCCGAGGCTGCCATGTACTCCGCTTCACATGTAGATCCCGCCACGACGCTCTGTTTGCAGCTGCACCAGCTCACTGCTCCACCATTCAACATATACACGTATCCGGTTTGTGACTTAGAGTCATCCAGATCTGTGTCGAAGCTAGCGTCGACGTAACCCTTTACGACGAGCTCTTCGTCACCTCCATAAATGAGAAACATTTCCTTAGTCCTTTTCAGGTACTTCAGGATATTCTTGACCGCTGTCCAGTGTTCCTTGCCGGGATTACTTTGGTACCTTCCTACCAAACTTACGGCAAGGTTTACATCAGGTCTGGTACACAGCATGGCATACATAATAGACCCTATGGCTGAGGCATAGGGGATGACACTCATCTCTTCTATCTCTTCTGCCGTGGTCGGACATTGAGCTGAGCTCAATCTCACACCTTGCAAAACAGGCAAGAACCCTTTCTTGGACTGATCCATTTTGAACTTCTTCAAAATCTTATCAAGGTATGTGCTTTGTGAAAGACCTATGAGGCGTCTTGATCTATCTCTGTAGATCTTGATGCCTAATATATAAGAGCTTCTCCAAGGTCCTTCATTGAAAAACTTTTATTCAAGTAGGCCTTGATGCTGTCCAAGAGTTCTATATCATTTCCCATCAAAAGTATGTCATCTACATATAGTATGAGAAATGCTACAGAGCTCCCACTCACTTTCTTGTAAACGCAGGCTTCTCCATAAGTCTGCGTAAACCCAAACGCTTTGATCATCTCATCAAAGCGAATGTTCCAACTCCGAGATGCTTGCACCAGCCCATAAATCAAGCGTTGGAGCTTGCACACCTTGTCAGCATTCTTAGGATCGACAAAACCTTCCGGCTGCATCATATACAACTCTTCCTTAAGGAAACCATTAAGGAATGCCGTTTTGGCGTCCATTTTCCATATCTCATAATCGTAGAATGCGGCAATTGCTAACATGATTCGGACGGACTTTAGCTTCGCTACCGGTGAGAAAGTCTCATCGTAGTCAATTCCTTGAACTTGTCGATAACCCTTAGCGACAAGCCGAGCTTTATAGATGGTCACATTACCATCCGCGTCTGTCTTCTTCTTGAAGATCCATTTATTCTCTATGGCTCGCCGTTCAACGGGCAAGTCAGTCAAAGTCCATACTTTGTTTTCATACATGGATCCTATCTCGGATTTCATGGCTTCTAGCCATTTGTCGGAATCCGGGCCTGCCATTGCTTCTTCATAGTTCGAAGGTTCACTGTTGTCTAACAACATGATTTCCAAGACAGGGTTGCCGTACCACTCTGGTGCGGAACGTGTCCTTGTGGACCTTCGAATTTCATAGGAGCTTGATCAGAAGTATCTTGATCATCATCAATAACTTCCTCTCTAGTCGGTGCAGGCGCCTCAGGAACATTTTCTTGAGTTGCGCCATTTTCCGGTTCAAGAGGCAATACTTCATCAAGTTCTACTTTCCTCCCACTTACTTCTTTCGAGAGAAACTCTTTCTCCAGAAAGGATCCATTCTTGGCAACAAAGATCTTGCCTTCGGATCTGAGGTAGAAGATATACCCAATGGTTTCTTTAGGGTATCCTATGAAGACACATTTTTCCGATTTGGGTTCGAGCTTTTCAGGTTGAAGTTTCCTGACATAAGCATCGCATCCCCAAACTTTTAGAAACGACAGCTTAGGTTTCTTCCCAAACCATAATTCAAACGGTGTCGTCTCAACGGATTTCGACGGAGCCCTATTTAAAGTGAATGCGGCAGTCTCTAAAGCATAGCCCCAAAAAGATAGCGGTAAGTCGGTAAGAGACATCATAGATCGCACCATATCTAATAGAGTGCGATTACGACGTTCGGACACACCATTACGCTGAGGTGTTCCAGGCGGCGTGAGTTGTGAAACTATTCCACATTTTCTTAAGTGTGTGCCAAATTCGTGACTCAAGTATTCTCCTCCACGATCTGATCGTAGAAACTTGATTTTCCTGTCACGTTGATTCTCAACTTCACTCTGAAATTCCTTGAACTTTTCAAAGGTTTCAGACTTGTGTTTCATTAAGTAGACATACCCATATCTACTTAAGTCATCAGTGAGGGTGAGAACATAACGATAGCCACCGCGAGCCTCAACACTCATTGGACCGCACACATCAGTATGTATGATTTCTAATAAGTTGGTTGCTCGCTCCATTGTTCCTGAGAACGGAGTCTTGGTCATTTTACCCATGAGGCATGGTTCGCACGTGTCAAATGATTCATAATCAAGAGACTCCAAAAGTCCATCTGCATGGAGCTTCTTCATGCGTTTGACACCTATGTGACCAAGGCGGCAGTGCCACAAGTATGTGGGACTATCATTATCAACCTTACATCTTTTGGTATTCACACTATGAATATGTGTAATATTACGTTCGAGATTCATTAAGAATAAACCATTGACCATCGGAGCATGACCATAAAACATATCTCTCATATAAATAGAACAACCATTATTCTCAGATTTAAATGAGTAGCCATCTCGTATTAAACGAGATCCCGATACAATGTTCATGCTCAAACTTGGCACGAAATAACAATTATTGAGGTTTATAACTAATCCCGTAGGTAAATGTAGAGGTAGCGTGCCGACGGCGATCACATCGACCTTGGAACCATTCCCGACGCGCATCGTCACCTCGTCCTTTACCAGTCTCTGTTTATTCTGCAGCTCCTGCTGTGAGTTACAAATATGAGCAACGGCACCGGTATCAAATACCCAGGAGTTA
This sequence comes from Triticum urartu, assembly GCF_003073215.2. NCBI lineage: Eukaryota > Viridiplantae > Streptophyta > Magnoliopsida > Poales > Poaceae > Triticum > Triticum urartu. Next base: position 639,414,704 of record NC_053024.1, read on the forward strand.
CTACGAGTACTGGTAAGGTACACATCAATTACATGTATATCACATATACCTTTTGTTTTGCCGGCCTTCTTGTCCGCTAAGTATTTGGGGCAGTTCCGCTTCCAGTGACCCTTCCCTTTGCAATAAAAGCACTCCGTCTCAGGCTTGGGTCCATACTTTGACTTCTTCTTCCCAGCAACTTGCTTGCCGGGCACGGCAACTTCCTTGCCGTCCTTCTCAAAGTTCCTTTTACCCTTGCCCTTCTTGAACTTAGTGGTTTTATTGACCATCAACACTTGATGTTCCTTCCTGACTTCTACCTCTGCTGATTTCAGCATTGCAAATACTTCAGGAATGGTCTTTTCCATCCCCTGCATATTGAAGTTCATCACAAAGCTCTTGTAGCTTGGTGGAAGCGACTGGAGGATTCTGTCAATGACCGCATCATCCGGGAGATTAACTCCCAGCTGAGACAAGCGGTTATGTAACCCAGACATAGTGAGTATGTGCTCACTGACAGAACTATTTTCCTCCATCTTACAGCTGAAGAACTTATCGGAGACTTCATATCTCTCGATCCGGGCATGAGCTTGGAAAACCATTTTCAGCTCTTCGAACATCTCATATGCTCCATATCTCTCAAAACGCTTTTGGAGCCCCGGCTCTAGGCTGTAAAGCATGCCGCACTGAACGAGGGAGTAGTCATCAGTACGTGTCTGCCAAGCGTTCATAGCGTCTTGGTTCTGTGGGACGGGTGGATCACCTAGCGGTGCTTGTAGGACATAATCTTTCTTGGCAGCTATGAGGATGATCCTCAGGTTCCGGACCCAGTCCGTATAGTTGCTGCCATGGTCTTTCAGCTTGGTTTTCTCTAGGAACGCGTTGAAATTGAATACAACGTTGGCCATTTGATCTACAAGACATATTGTAAAGATTTTAGACTAAGTTCATGATAATTAAGTTCATCTAATCAAATTATTAATGAACTCCCACTTAGATAGACATCCCTCTTCTAGTCATCTAAGTATAACATGATCCGAGTTGGCTAGGCCGTGTCCGATCATCACGTGACACGGACTAGTCAATGTCGGTGAACATCTTCATGTTGATCGTATCTTCTATACGACTCATGCTCGACCTTTCGGTCTTCTGTGTTCCGAGGCCATGTCTATGCACATGCTAGGCTCGTCAAGTCAACCTAAGTGTATTGCGTGTGTAAATCTGTCTTACACCCGTTGTATGTGAACGTAAGGATCTATCACACCCGATCATCACGTGGTGCTTCGAAACGACGAACTGTAGCAATGGTGCACAGTTAGGGGGAACACTTTCTTGAAATTATTATGAGGGATCATCTTATTTACTACCGTCGTTCTAAGCAAACAAGATGCAAAGCATGATAAACATCACATGCAATCAAATAATAATAGTGACATGATATGGCCAATATCACATAGCTCCTTTGATCTCCATCTTGGGGCTCCATGATCATCCTGTCACCGTCATACTCATCGACATGTAAGTTGTGATTCCTATTACAATAGCATGAACATCTCATACATCACATATAGATCATTCATCATTCATCACAACTTTGGCCATATCACATCACATAGCATACCCTGCAAAAACAAGTTAGACGTTCTCTAATTGTTGTTTGCATGTTTTACGTGGCTGCTATGGGTTTCTAGCAAGAACGTTTCTTACCTACGCAAAGACCACAACGTGATATGCTAATTGCTATTTACCCTTCATAAGGACCCTTTTCATCGAATCCGATCCGACTAAAGTAGGAGAGACAGACACCCGCTAGCCACCTTATGCAACTAGTGCATGTCAGTCGGTGGAACCTGTCCCACGTAAGAGTACGTGTAAGGTCGGTCCGGGCCGCTTCATCCCACGATGCCGCCAAATCAAGATAAGACTAGTAACAGCAAGCATATTGAACAAAATCAACGCCCACAACTACTGTGTGTTCTACTCGTGCAAGAGAACTACGCATAGACCTAGCTCATGATGCCACTGTTGGGGAACGTTGCAGAAAACAAAAATTTTCCTATGGTTTCACCAAGATCCATCTAGGAGTTCATCCAGCAACGAGTGATTAGATGCATCTACGTACCTTGTAGATCGCGAGTGGAAGCGTTCAAAGAACGAGGATGATGTAGTCGAACACGACGTGATTCAAATCACCGATGATTTTAGCACCGAACGGACGGTGCCTCTGCGTTCAACACACGTACGGAACGGATGACGTCTCCTCCTTTCTTGATCCAGCAAGGGGGAAGAGAGGCTGATGAAGATCCAGCAGCACGACGGCGTGGTGGTGGATGCAGGGCGTCACAGTAGCAGGGCTTCGCCTATACTACGAGAAGGAGACGTAACGGGGAGAGAGGAAGCACCAAAGGCTGAGGTATGAAGTCCTCCCTCTCCTCAACTATATATAGGAGGGCCAAGGGGGGGTGGTGCGCAGCCTAGGAGATCTGATCTCCTAGGTGCGGCGGCCAGGGGAGGGTTTCCCTCCCCCCCAAGGCACCTCGGGGTGCCTTCCACCACTTGGACTCCTCCTTGGTGGAAACCCTAGGCGCATGGGCCTAGTAGGGCTGGTGCCCTTGGCCCATGTAGGCCAAGGCACACCCCCTACAGCCCATGTGGCCCCCCGGGACAGGTGGCCCCACCCGGTGGGCCCCCGGGACCCCTCCGGTGGTCCCGGTACAATACCGATAATCCCGAAACTTGTCCCGATGGCCAAAACAGCACTTCCTATATATAATTCTTTACCTCGGGACCATTCCGGAACTCCTCGTGACGTCCGGGATCTCATCCGGGACTCCGAACAATATTCGGGTTACTGCATATACATATCTTCACAACCCTAGCGTCACCGAACCTTAAGTGTGTAGACCCTACGGGTTCGGGAGACAAGCAGACATGACCGAGACGACTCTCCAGTCAATAACCAACAGCGGGATCTGGATACCCATGATGGCTCCCACATGCTCCACGATGATCTCATCGGATGAACCACGATGTCGAGGATTAATCAACCCCGTATACAATTCCCTTTGTCAATCGGTATGTTACTTGCCCGAGACTCGATCGTCGGTATCCCAATACCTTGTTCAACCTCGTTACCGGCATGTCACTTTACTCGTACCATAATGCATGATCCCGTGATCAACCACTTGGTCACCTTGAGCTCATAATGATGATGCATTACCGAGTGGGCCCAGTGATACCTCTCCGTTATATGGAGTGACAAATCCCAGTCTCGATCCATGTCAACCCAACAGACACTTTCGGAGATACCTGTAATGCACCTTTATAGTCACCCAGTTACGTTGTGACGTTTGATACACCCAAAGCACTCCTACGGTATCCGGGAGTTACACGATCTCATGGTCAAAGGAAAAGATACTTGACATTTGGAAAAGCTCTAGCAAACGAACTACACGATCTTTGTGCTATGCTTAGGATTGGGTCTTGTCCATCACATCATTCTCCTAATGATGTGATCCCGTTATCAATGACATCCAATGTCCATAGCCAGGAAATCATGACAATCTGTTGATCAACGAGCTAGTCAACTAGAGGCTCACTAGGGACATATTATGGTCTATGTATTCACACGTGTATTACGATTTCCGGATAATACAGTTATAGCATGAATAAAGACAATTATCATGAACAAAGAAATATAATAATAATGCTTTTATTATTGCCTCTAGGGCATATTTCCAACAGTCTCCCACTTGCACTAGAGTCAATAATCTAGTTACATTGTGATGAATCGAACACCCATGGAATTCTGGTGTTGATCATGTTTTGCCCTAGGGAGAGGTTTAGTCAACGGATCTGCTATATTCAGGTCCGTATGTACTTTACAAATCTCTATGTCTCCATCTTGAACATTTTCACGAATGGAGTTGAAGCGATGCTTGATGTGCCTTGTCTTCTTGTGAAACCTGGGCTCCTTGGCAAGTGAATAGCTCCAGTGTTGTCACAAAAGAGTTTGATTGGCCCCGACGCATTGGGTATGACTCCTAGGTCGGTGATGAACTCCTTCACCCATATAGCTTCATGTGCTGCCTCCGAGGCTGCCATGTACTCCGCTTCACATGTAGATCCCGCCACGACGCTCATAATTATTCATAATCATTGCCTAGATATTCTCATAATTATGCACTTTTCTACCAATTGCTTGGCAGTAATTTGTTCACCCACCGTAATACATGCTATCATAAGAGAAGCCAGTAGTGAAACCTATGGCCCCCGGGTCTATTTTATATCACATAAGTTTCCGATCTACAATTCTAGTTTACTATTTATTTTATTTTGCAATCTTTACTTTTCAATCTATACAACAAAAATACCAAAAATATTTGTCTTATTGTCTTTATCAGATCTCACTTTTGCAAGTGGCCGTGAAGGGATTGACAACCCCTTTATGGCGTTGGTTGCAAGGTTCTTGATTGTTTGTGCAGGTACTAGGTGACTTGCGTGTTATCTCCTACTGGATTGACACCTTGGGTTCTCAAAAATTGAGGGAAATACTTACGCTACTTTGCTGCATCACCCTTTTTTGTTCAAGGGAAAACCAACGCATGCTCAAGAGGAAGCAAGAAGGATTTCTGGCGCCGTTGCCGGGGAGATGTACGCTCAAGTCAATACATACCAAGTACCCGTCACAAACTCTTCTTCCTCGCATTACATTATTTTTCGTTTGCCTCTCGTTTTCCTCTCCCCCACTTCACCTTTGCCATTTTATTCGCCCCTTTTTCCGTTCGCCTCTTTTCTCTCGTTTCTTGTGTGATTGTGTGCTGGGTTGATTATTTTTCACGATGGCTCAAGATAATACTAAATTATGTGAGTTTTCCAATACCAACAACAATGATTTTATTAGCACTCCGATTGCTCCTATTACCGATGCTGAATCTTGTGAAATTAATGCTGCTTTGTTGAATCTTGTGATGAAAGATCAATTTTCTGGCCTTCCTAGTGAAGATGTCGCTACCCATCTAAACAACTTTGCTGATGTGATATGCAAAAGAAGAAAGATGTGGATAATGATATTGTTAAATTGAAGCTATTTCTGGTTTCTCTTAGAGATTGTGCTAAAACTTGGTTCTCTTCTTTGCCTAAAAATAGTATTGATTCATGGAATAAGTGCAAAGCTGCTTTTATCTCTAAGTATTTTCCTCCGGCTAAGATTATCTCTCTTAGAAATGATATTATGAATTTTAAGCAACTTGATCATGAACATGTTGCACAAGCTTGGGAGAGGATGAAATTAATGATACACAATTGCCCTGCACATGGTTTGAATTTATGGTTGATTATACAATTTTTTATGCCGGATTGAATTTCGCTTCTAGAAATCTTTTAGATTCGGCCGTGGGAGGCACTTTTATGGACATCACTTTAGGAGAAGCTACTAAACTCCTAGATAATATTATGGTTAATTATTCTCAATGGCACACGGAAAGATCCACTAGTAAAAAGGTTCATGCGATTGAAGAGATTAATGTTTTGAGTGGAAAGATGGATGAACTTATGAAATTGTTTACTAAAAGAGTGTTTCTTCTTATCCTAATTGTCGTGGGTTTGTCACGGCAGATGTCCTTGTGAAAGGACTTAGTCGTGGAGCCATCGCTACTAGTTAGCTCAAAGGGGTTAAACCGGACAAGGGGACACGGGGATTTTATACTAGTTCGGCCCCTTCAAGGAAGGTAAAAGCCTACGTATAGTTGTGATTGGTATTGCTAGGGTTTTGAAGGCCAGGGAGCGAATCCGCTTTGTCTGGCTCTCGAGTTGTTGTCTGTCCCTAAACCGCAGCCGGGTCATCCCTTTATATACATAGGCTGACGCCCGCCGGGCTATAGAGTCCCGAAGCTGGATCATAAACGTATCCGGTTCGTTCTCTATCCTTCCTATCTTATAATACAAGTTACATGACTAGGTCGGTTTACATTTACAGGCTTTAACCCGCCTTTGGGCCTTGGGCCTTCGTGAAGCGCCATCATCCTTGCATCTTCATGGGCTTCTAAGCTTCAAGGAGTTAACCCGGCTACACAAGGCCGGTTTACATCCAGTAGTAATATCACCAACATTAGGCCCCAGATTGGTTTGAACTTGTTCATGTCAATCTTCTACACTTAGAAAAATTCCTCCCTCATCATCTTCACTTTGATCTTGTAAACCGCCGTGACGTCATATTTCGAGATTATGATAAACCGCCCTGACGTCATCCATCCGTTGATGTCGAAGATTACCTTCATTTAATATGTATTCAGTCACCGAGGCGACACCTTTATTAACTTATCCATTTTTTGGGGTCCTCGATTCTCGCACTTGCCGTTTTATCGCTTTGCCTTATAAATAGGGGCAGAGGACCCCTTTCTTTTCTTTCCGCTACCCATTCATCTCTTCTTCTTCCTCTCGATGACCCCGCACTCGAGCGCCACCGTCATCTTCGAATCTCGCCTCTGCTTCGCCATCGGCCGCTGCATCAACCAATTCGCACCAGAGTTCCACAACGCCCTTCCGCTGCTTCCGCGGTCGCAGTAAGTCCTTTCCCCCTTCTTTCCTAGATCCATTAGGGTTTCCTTGCTGTTCTTGAGGTTCATCAGAGCTTTTAGTGCTGTTCTTCCTTGGCCCGTAGATGAATGCTTCGTACTTATCATATCCCTTGCCGTGATGAATCTTCTGTTACCCTCACAAATCCTTATACGCAACTACTGTTGCAGTCCTTCATAAACTGTTTCGGGTCTTACCCTTTTTAGGTCGAAATATTTTGCTTTTCTGTCTTACCTTAGATCCGAAATTTTCGTATGTCTCTGTGAAATCTGTTTCTCCTGACACCAACATAGGCGGTTTAACCTTGTATAAGCAATCTATACCATTAGCCCTCTGCTAAACCGGAGGAGCCTTTTACCTTCATAGTTATACTCCGGTTTTAACAGTGTATGAGTACCCCTATCGTGGTACTACCTTTTATGCATTATTGCATCGATCTCCAGTTTATGCCATGTCCCCTATCAGGGCATATTTTACTCCCTTGCATCTTGTATGTTATCCTGTGTGATTTATAAACTGGCCTTTTGTTTCCAGCTTGTTTGTTCCACAATGGCCAAGCAATTCACCGCTTGTAACTGGGCTCGTTCCCAAGTTACTGAGACTCAGTTGAATGAGATGGTCAGCATCGGCTCCCTGCCTAAGAAAACTGAAATCAAATGGCGAGTTCCAGGAACAGAAAATCCTCCGACCCTAAGGCAGGGCGAGGTGGTGGTCTTTGTTGACCACATAAGTCGTGGCTTCAAACCGCCAGGGTCAAAGTTTTACCGAGATGTGCTTGCCAGCTTCCAACTTCATCCTCAAGATATTGGTCCCAACTCGATCTCCAATTTATGCAACTTCCAAGTCTTTTGTGAAGTATATTTACAAGAGGAACCAACCGCTGAGATATTCCGGGACTTCTTTCATTTAAACCGGCGCACAGTATTTGTAAATGGCCCTAACACTGAACTTGGGGGTGTCTCAATTCAAAAGCGGAAAGAGGTTGAATTTCCTCACACCAAATTGCACATCCATCCAAAGGAATGGAACCAAACTTGGTTTTATTGCAGAGATACATCCCCTGAAGATGAAAATCCCCTCCCCGGCTTTCGTGATCACAGACTATCCAACACCCATCCAAGGCCACAACGCCCGAGCTCTTCAGAAAGGGCGAAATATGCCCTTCAACTCGCCAAACTCCAGGCCTTTATGGCGAACGGTTTAACAGGCGTGGACTTTGTGCGCTGTTGGATATCCTGGAGTATCTTGCCACTAAGCCGGCGTTCCGGTTTAATGTGTGAGTATACCGGTGAGGTTGACGACCCTCAACGCCATTGCAACCTTCAATTATCGGAAGAAGAAGTCACTGAAGGTGTAAAGAAGATTCTGAATGAGTCGGAACTGGACTGTAGTCAAACCGGCCTGAGTCCTTTCTATGCCAAGAACAAACCGCCTGCTGTAAGCATTATACTTCCTTTTCATCTCTAATATTTTTAGCTTATGCAACCTGTAATCCTTCTTCTGTGTATGTAGGGTGATGACCCCTTCTGGAAACGGAAAACCGTAGAGAAAGCGGCAAAGCCGACTAGGGATAAAGTGGTCAAGCCATCCCGCCCAAAAACCAAAGTCATTTAACGGATGTCAAAACGGAAAACGGCTGACCGGATCAACATGGAACTTGACGATGACACTGTTGATCCAGAAGTCGAGGTAGAACTTGACTCACTTGGCTCTCTTTTCATGCATCTCATTAACAATGATCTTCCTCGGGAGGACGCAAAAGCTAGTCAAGCTGATGATGTAGAGGTAATTACCCTTTCCTCCGGTTTAGACTCTATGCCAACACAAAAAACCCGCCAAGCAGTCTGGAAAGTAAGCTTTTCTCATCCTCTTGCTTACTTGGATCCAACATTTATTTTGAAGACTCAGCAGCATGAAGCTCGCCGGACAACCCAACACAGTGGCCAACATGTCACTTCAGCCGGTTTACCTGATACCCCGGTTCGAAAGCGCCGGTCTGTGGTCTCTCCTACTTCTGACCATTCTTACCCCAAGGCAGGTTATTTCAGACAGCCTCTTAATCTGCCCGATTCAAATTATCATGTGACACCTCCTTCATCTTCTAGTGAATCGACAGCAACTCAACTCCCCCTTTGAAAACTGTGGCCGGGTAAGTTGTAAAAACCTTTCCTTTCAATGCGTCATAAATCCTTTGAATAGGATGTTAATACTATTTTATCCTATTTGCAGGGCCAAAGCCAGACCCAGCAAGAAAGCTCGGGTCACCAATCCGCCCGAAAACCCAGTCGCAGAAGAAGAAGAACGAAGAGGTGAACTGGAAGAAACTTGTGAACCGGAAGGTCCTCATCCTAAAGCTACTTCTAATGACCCGCCGCTTGAAGGCCAAAATACTGATGAGCCCACAGACGCTGAGCCTGCCGCGCCCGATGCTGAACCGGCAGAACCAAACCGGGCTAATCCGGTGAAAGATGCTGAAATTCCAATATCACCAACCAAAAACACTAAAGGCCAAGGAGACGATGTGATTATTACTGGAATGGGCCATAACTCTCCTGGCCATCCCGTCATTTTGGCTCAACACAGTGCCAAAGAAGAGCAAGCTGCCAGGGAAAAAGGCAAATGGAGCAGTGATTTATCAAGCTATGCTCATCTTAACGCTGATGAGCTTCACTCTGGCTTCTTGAACCGTCTGCACTCAAACCGGGATTATGAAGCCGGCTTGGTGAACTTGATGAAAGAGCGATATGAGGTAAATTCCTCTCCCTTTGTTTATTGATTTATAGCTGAAATACTATCCCAAGTAGCCCCCAAGGGCCGTTTTATGATTATTAATCATAAACCGGGTCTTTCTAACACCTTAAGTTTCTCATCATTTCCTTGCAATGGCAGGTCTCTAATAAGAGATAAGACTCATCTTGAAATAAATAGATAACTTTCTGCAGCATATCCCCCAAAGGTCGGTTTAACTTGGCAAGTTAATCCGGGTTTTAATCCACACATCCGTTTTAGAACAGATGCACATTAGCCCCCAAGTGTCAAGGACAATGCTTTCATTGTTCGGGAGACTTGTATAAAATGTAGTACTTTAGAGCAAATAGGCATTAGCCCCCAAGTATGAAGTGCATAACTTGTTATACGCTTTGTACTTAACACATATATATGTTGTTTGTTTTAATATACCTTCGTCATTGCAGGCTGAACTGAGAAGCAAAGAGGCCCGAAATTCTGACTTGCAAGAGAATGTGAAGTCACAACAAGCCGAGGCTGAAAAAGCCAAAGAGGAGCTGACCCAGGCCCTGGCCGTGATGGAAAAGCTGAAAGAATCTTTCAACAAAGATCGTGCTGTCTGGGAAACCGAGAAATCCGGTTTAACCAAAAGAGCTGTAGACGCCGAGGCAGCCCTGAAGCCAGTGGTAGATGAACTAGCCGGTTTGAAACGTCAAATAAATGCTATGACCTCTGCTACCTTTGGTAAGTGCCTGCTTATGTGTGTTGCGCCAGTCAATGAACCTTATAACTGACCAAAATGTTGATAAAATCTTTGGCAGGCACTCGAATCGCTCATCTTGGTACAGATATGCGGATGAAGCTCAAGGCGGCATACACATTGGTTGAACAGCTATACTCTGGGTCTCAGCGGGCTATTTGCACGGCAGCTTATAACAAACCGGCCCCAACTTTGATTAAAGAAACTCTTGAGAAGTTGGCCATGTTACCAGCCCGCATCGTCGAGTTGAAGAAAGCAGCTGCTAGAGCCGGAGCTTTAACTGCACTTATTCGAGCCAAAGCCTGGATTCCAGACCTTGAAGCGGAGGATATTATTAAAGGATACCCAGGTGTAAAGGAAGATGGTTCAAACTTCGATAATGATGACCTTCGGCAGCTGACCAAACAGATGCGGCCAGCAGCCAGCAAGTTGGCCGATGATACCGATTTGTCCCATTTTCAACCGTTTTATGATGCGGAGGGGAAAAGACAGCCGGCCGACATCCATGAAGTTGAAGAACTTGTGCCTCCGATTCGTAAGTACACTTATGCTCCTGATATTAACCCCTCCAATCTTATTCATGAAGAAGCAGTGTTTCAAGCTTTAACTGGAATCGATTGGTTAACGGTGGATTTCCAGCGTCTGGGGAGGGATGAAGAAGTGCCCACACCAACTGACCCTCAACCATCAAACCGTCCAGATGAAGAATACTGATCCGATCGCCGGTTTACATGGCTACTGTGAAAAACAATGATACCATTGGAACCGCTTTGAAAGCTTCTTGTAATAGGATAGCCAAAAACTCCGTTATCTACCATGCCATCGAGCATGCTTCGTAATACTTCGTGACAATCTTGTGCCACTTTTTGGGATATATTTATGCATAACCCGTGATGAATTGTGTCCCTGGGTACAACAACTTAAAAGTATCTAGCGGCTTACCGCTAGACGGGTCATGATGTCCAAGAAGTATATAATACTTAGATGAATAATCAAGTGTTTGTACAAAAAGCAATGTACATACCTCATTGGCTGACCAACAGTGTATACGACAAAGGCGTTAATGCCAATCCGGATGTTGATAACCCCATTTTTGTAATGCCGGTCTATATATTAAACCGGACTGGGATAACTACCGGGTTTTCTGTATAACACTGGTGATTTAGTCAAATCAGACCGGGTCAATAAACACCGATTTACAACTGATCATGTGCCAACAACTTTATAGTTGAAAAGAAAACCGAGTCAAGGACGCCGGTTTATCAAAAAAATATTTATGAACTTCAACAAATAAAACTCAAAAAGGAAAATATGCAAGGCTTTTTACGAGCTGCCAGGCTCCAAATCGAGGCTTTTCATGGGCTGCCAGGCCTCTGAGTAAAACCATTTAACAAAGCCTTTTAAGATGGGCCTCCAATTAACCAATCATCGTTTTAACTTTGACAAGTTCAGGGTCTATAAAAGATTGACATGTCAAACGTTCGATGGGTCATACCAGGATTACCTGGATAGGAGTGGCTTACTTGATGAAGGCAGGTTAACCCGGGGTTTTAGGTGAATACACCAGGCTTCCAAGCCATGGCTTGATATCCAATTACAAGGGTCCTTTCAAACTCTTTGTTGCTTTGCAAAAAGAGCCCCCAAGTAACTTTGTGATCTGTGCTCAGTGTGTGCCCATGTTTGAGTCTGTGCTTTGTGCAACACTCTCTTTGGCTCCACATAATTTTCTTTTATGGCTTAAATGCCTATCAAGAGGTGTAGCTATGGTGTGATAACAACCAAGCCCCCGAGTGATATCCCTTCGTGGTTTTTAAAACTATCAAGAGGTGTAGCTGTAGTTCAAATATGACCAAGCCCCCTAGTGATTTTCTTTATACCCGTGCAACTGCTAAAACCGGATTAAAAAATTCGCCAGTAAACTCGTATAACATACACATGATGTAAAAAGAACAGATACCCCGCTTAATTGGAGGATCCGGTTTATTATATAATATATACACTATCATAAATATGTACAGATGAAGAGCCTATAACTTCAAGTATAGTAAGGCCGAAGGAGAGCTATGTTCCATGGCCGCTTGGTCTCCTCTTCCGATTGACGTGAGTCTTGATGCTCTCAAACATCAATGAGGTAGTAAGATCCGTTGTGCAGATTTTTGCTGACCACAAAGGGTCCTTCCCAAGGTGGGGATAACTTGTGCATATCAGTCTGATCCTGGATGAGCCGGAGCACCAAGTCGCCTTCTTGAAAGGTTCTGGTTTTAACCCGGCGGCTGTGATAACGTCGGAGATCTTGTTGATAAATCGCCGATCGTGCTGCTGCCAGATCATGCTCTTCATCCAACAGGTCCAGAGAATCTTGACGTGCCTTCTCATTATCAGCTTCAACATAAGCTGTCACACAGGGCGAGTCGTGACGGATGTCACTAGGAAGAACTGCCTCCTCTCCATAGACCATGAAGAAAGGTGTGTAACCCGTAGACCTATTGGGTGTGGTGTTGATACTCCATAACACAGAAGGTAGCTCCTCAACCCAACAACCCGACGTCCGCTTTAAGGGAACCATAAGCCTGGGTTTGATACCTCGTAGAATTTCCTAATTTGCCCTCTCTACTTGACCATTAGACTGGGGGTGAGCCACCGATGCTAGATCAAGCCGGATGTGCCCACGTTGACAAAATTCTTCCATCTCCCTTTTGACAGGTTAGTACCATTATCAGTTATAATGCTGTGTGGAAAGCCAAACCGAAATATCACCTTTTTGATGAATTGAACCGCCGTGGCTGCATCACACTTGCTGACTGGCTCTGCCTCCAGCCATTTGGTGAATTTATCAACTGCTACTAACAGATGGGTCTTTTTGTCCTTGGATCGTTTGAAGGGTCCAACCATATCAAGCCCCCAAGTCGCAAACGGCCACATAATTGGAATCATCCGCAACTCTTGAGCCGGAATGTGCGCACGGCGGGCAAATTTTTGACACCCGTCACATCTCTTGACTAAATCTTCCGCATCAGCATGTGCCATCAACCAGTAAAAACCGTGGCGAAAAGCTTTAGCAACCAAAGACTTTGAACCGGCATGGTGACCGCAGTCCCCTTCATGGATTTCTCTCAAAATCTCACAACCTTCTTGAGGAGAAACACAACGCTGAATTGCTCCTGAAACACTGTAGCGATGTAACTCCCTGTTGAGTATGGTCATGGACTTAGAACGCCGTATTATCTGTCGGGCCAATGTTTCATCGTCTGGTAACTGGCCACGGTTCATGTAAGCTAGATAGGGGATCGTCCAATCCGGTATGGCATGCAGAGCTGCCACCAACTGAGCCTCCGGATCAGGAATAGCCAAATCTTCTTTGGTTGGCACCTTGACTGACGGATTATGCAATACATCAAGAAAGACATTGGGCGGGACCGGTTTACGCTGGGAACCAAGACGACTTAAAGCGTCCGCCGCTTCATTCTTCCGTCGGTCTATATGGTCCACCTGATAATCCTTAAAGTGACCAGCCACTGTGTCCACCTCTCGCCGATACGCATCCATGAGTGGGTCCTTAGAATATCAAGTGCCAGACACCTGCTGAGCCACTAGATCTGAATCGCCGAAGCACTTAACCCGGCTTAAATTCATCTCTTTAGCCATCCGAAGACCATGGAGCAAAGCCTCATATTCAGCTGCATTGTTAGTACAAGGGAACAATAAACGGAGGACATAACAAAACTTTTCTCCTCATGGGGAAGTTAGTATGACTCCAGCCCCCGAGCCCTCCAACTATCTGGACCCATCAAAATGAATAGTCCAATATGTATTATCTGGTTTCTCTTCAGGTGCCTGTAACTCTGTCCAATCATTGATGAAGTCCACGAGTGCCTGGGATTTGATCGACGTGCGGGGTATATATTTGAGCCCATGTGGTCCGAGCTCAATAGCCCACTTGGCAATCCGGCCAGTAGCTTCTCTGTTTTGAATGATATCACCCAGAGGAGCCGAACTGACCACTGTGATGGGATGGCCCTGAAAATAATGTTTAACCTTCCGGCTTGCCAAACACTCCATACACCAGCTTCTGCCAATGCAAATACCTCTGCTTTGACTCAATGAGCACCTCGCTGATATAATAAACCGGTCGTTGAACCGGATATTCCTTGCCAAGCTCCTTGTGCTCTACCACAATGGCTACGCTAACAGCCCGTGCATTAGCAGCCACATATAGTAATAGCGGCTCTTTATCGATCGGTGCTGCAAGCACGGGCGGTTCAGCTAGCTGCCTCTTCAGATCCTCGAACGCTTTATCAGCTGCCTCGCTCCAGACAATGTTATCTGTTTTCTTGAGCATCTGATATAAGGGGATGACCTTCTCTCCAAGGCGACTAATAAACCGGCTCAATGCTGTAATCAGGCTCAAGGCTGTAATCCGGCTCAAGGCTGTAATCCGGCCAGCCAGACGTTGAACATCATTGATACACGCCGGTTTAGCCAAGGATGTAATTGCTGCAATCTTTTCCGGATTAGCCTCAATGCCTCTGTTTGACACCAGAAAACCCAAGAGCTTGCCTGCCGGGACACCAAAAACACACTTCTCCGGATTGAGCATCATCTTGTAAACCCGGAGATTGTCAAAGGTTTCTCTCAGATCGTCTATCAATGTCTCCTCCTTTCTGGACTTTACCACAATATCATCCACATATGCATGAACATTGCGCCCAATTTACTTATGAAGGCAATTCTAAACACATCGCTGGTAAGTTGCCTGGGCACTCTTGAGTCCAAAAGGCATGTAAACATAGCAGAAGGCTCCAAAGGGAGTTATGAAAGCTGTCTTCTCCTGGTCCTTAACTGCCATCTTGATCTGATGATAACCAGAATACGCATCCAGAAAACACAAATGGTCACAACCTGCCGTCGCATCAATTATCTGATTAATGCGAGGGAGAGCAAAGGGGTCTGCAGGGCAAGCTTTGTTTAAATCTGTGTATTCCACACATATACACCAAGTGCCCTTTTTCTTAAGAACCAGCACCGGATTAGCCAACCACTCTGGATGAAAGACTTCTACAATAAACCCTGCAGCCAACAGACGGGCTACCACTTCACCAATAGCCTTACGCCTTTCTTCATTGAAGTAGCGGAGAAACTGCCGGACCGGTTTAAACTTAGGATCAATGTTAAGTGTGTGCTCAGCGAGTTCCCTCGGTACACCTGGCATGTCAGAAGGTTTCCATGCAAAGATGTCCCGATTCTCATGGATGAACTCGATGAGCGTGCTTTCCTATTTGGGATCCAGGTTAGCGCTGATGCTGAACTGTTTGGATGAATCGCCAGGAACAAAGTCAACCATCTTAGTATCTGTGGCCGATATAAACTTCAATGCCGGATCGTGTTCCGTAGTGGGCTTTTTCAAAGAAGTTATGTCTGCCGGATCAACTTGCTCCTTATAGAATTTCAGCTCCTCCGTGGCACAAACTGACTCAGCATTACCCGCATCACCTTCCTCACATTCCAAAGCGATCTTTCTGCTTCCATGTACTGTGATGGTCCCCTTGTGACCTGGCATTTTAAGCTGTAAATAAACATAACATGGCCTTGCCATGAATTTAGCATAAGCCGGCCGCCCAAACAAGGCGTGGTACGGACTTTTGATTTTTACCACCTCAAACATCAATGTTTCTGACCTTGAATCATAATCATCTCCAAAAGCCACCTCTAAGGCTATCTTGCCAACAAGATATGCAGACTTACCAGGTAACACGCCAGGAAAAATGGTATTTGACGGTTTAAGATTCTTATCTGTCAACCCCATACGACGGAATGTGTCATAATACAAAATGTTGATACTGCTTCCGCCATCCATGAGCACTTTAGTAAACTTGTATCCCCAGACTTGCGGGGCTACCACCAGGGCCAAGTGACCCGGATTATCAACCCGAGGTGGGTGATCCTCCCTACTCCACAAAATGGGTTGCTCAGACCAGCGTAAATACTGAGGCACTGCCGGTTCAACAGAGTTTACTGCCCTTTTGTGAAGTTTCTGATCACGCTTACATAAACTAGTGGTGAAAACATGATATTGCCCGCTATTTAGCTGCTTGGGATTGCTCTGGTAACCCGACTGCTGTTGTTGCTGCTGATTCCCCTGATGGTTGTAGCCTCCCTGGTTGCTTTGGTGCCCTTGATTGATGTGTCCGGTTTGGTTGCCTTGAAACCCTGAACTGGAACCACCACCTCTGTAACCCGTCCCGTGGAAACCACCTCCTGAACCGCCGGGCGGGCCATTATCATACTGGAACATATTGGAATTCTTGAAATCCCACATGATATAACAGTTCTTCCAAAGATGCGATGCTGGCTCCTCCTTTGATCCATCCTTTCGACAGGGCTGATTTAACAGGCGCTCCAAATTGGGGCCTGAACCTCCTCCCCTCTGGGGCTGCTTGCCCTTACGGCGTTGGCCATTCTCCTGAGCATTGGTGTTAGCAACAAAGTCCAAGCTACTATCGGCCTTGGGCTTACCGCTGTTGCCATGGCCTGCCGGATTAGGCTGCTGACCCTTGGTGTTGCCGTTCTTTTTCCCTTTCTCCGGTTTGTCCTCCTCTGAATCCGGGTCCTTGGTATTATCTGAATCAGCGTATTTAACCAAAGCGGCCATGAGCATTGACATATCATTGCAGTGACATTTGAGCCTTCCTAATTTCTGTCTGAGCGGCTTGAAACGGCAATTGCCCTCTAATGTTAACACTGCGGTGTCTGCATTGATACGATTGGATGAGTGCAAAATCGCTGAGACCCGTTTAACCCAATGGGTCGTGGACTCCCCTTCCTCTTGGACACAAGCGGCTAGATCCACGATTGACATTGGCTGCTTACAAGTATCTTTGAAATTCTGGATAAACCGGTGCTTCAATTCAGCCCATGATCCGACAGAGTTAGTTGGCAAGCTCTTCAACCAAGTACGAGTTGTTCCTTCCAACATCATGGTGAAATATTTAGCACACACTGCCTCATCCACATCTAACATCTCCATTGCCATCTCATAGCTCTCCACCCACGCCTCTGGTTGCAAATCAATGGTGTAATTTGGTACCTTACGAGGTCCCTTGAAGTCCTTGGGCAGTCTCACATTACGCAAAAGCGGGGGTGAGACACGACACCCCTAAGGAACTGAACACCACACCTGGCTCTACTGAAGCCGTGGGGTGAACCGAAGTATGTTGTCGTGCTCCATGTCGAGCTGCCAACTCGGCCTCTCGACGTGCACGGCCGTGGTCCACAACATCCTACGCATTAGCGCCTCCCCCTGCCGGGTTGTTTCCTCGTGGTGAATTTCGGTGACGTGCACTGCTGGACACAGCCGGTTCGTCCTCCACGTGTCTGCTATAGCTCCGGCTTGGACGGGGAGTGGAATGAATCCTCTCACGACTGTGTGAATATGCCTATGGTTGATTTAGCGCTGTTTGAAGGAGATCCCTGGCCCGACGTGCTTCCACCGCAACTAGTGACTCGCTGTCGGTTGGGAGGGCTGCCAGGCGTGAAGCGGCGGCCACAATATTGTCCAACGGGTTGGAATAATGCCCGGGAGGTGTTGGTACATACTGTGGCACAACGTTGTTCTGGCGAGGCGGGTCCATCATGCGCGGTTGAACCGGCACTCCTGTTCCCGGTGCCTCCGCCCGGTTTAGTATGGGTTGGTTACCAGCTCCTGCTCTTGGTGTGTTGAAGAGATTCTGCGGCTCATAAACCGACGGGAGACGCGATCGGTACCTTCTTCTCATGACTTCCTCTGAAGCATTCTGATCCAGCCTAATCTGGTAGCCCTGTGCTTCCAATTCAGCCCGCTCTGTAGCCATCCTAGCGTTTTCTGTCGCCAGGTCCGCTTTAGCCTGAGCTATCTGATCTTTCACTTTTTCCATCTCCGCATTGTGCTGATCCCTGGCTGCTGCATCCACCTCTGCGGCCATCAACGTTGCCAAAGCGCCAAACAAATCAGACATGACTTGGGATGGAGGCGGCGCGGAGCTTCCTGCCCCTGCAGGTGTAGCCGTTGTTGAACCAGAGAGCATTGCTGCGGCGGTTGATGAATGAGGCGCTAATTGTGTGCCGGCCATGAAGATGGTGGCCCGGTTTTGCAGATCAGGGGAATCCGGAATACTGTTGCCCTCGGATCCTCCATCAATCCGGCCGTCCTGCAACTGA
Source organism: Triticum urartu (assembly GCF_003073215.2). Classification (NCBI taxonomy): domain Eukaryota; kingdom Viridiplantae; phylum Streptophyta; class Magnoliopsida; order Poales; family Poaceae; genus Triticum; species Triticum urartu. The sequence goes on from NC_053024.1 coordinate 639,432,939, forward strand.
TAAAGCGATTCAGTCTCTCCAGAAGACTCGTCATCAGAATAGACCACGGTCTCTCCATCGGACACCGACCCGTCCTCGTATCTCGATCCATGGATGACACCTACGAAAACATGCCTTGCCTCGGGCTAAACTGGCAAAGAACTTGCACGCCGAGCCATTTCGATGATGTCGGTGCAGATGTCCAGCTCAGGGCTGGTTCACCGATCTTGCCGATGAAGACATGAATCCCACCGAAGGGGACCCGATACCCGTACTCGATTGAATCGGCCTCGGGACCCCATCCTGCATTGTCGATGTAGAGCTTGCCGCGACAACTCTTCGTCATCCGGCCCACAGCGTATCCCTTAAGTCCATCGAAGCTACCCTTCAAGAACTCGAAACCATCGTGCGATAGCCCCACAGTGGGCACCAACTGTCGTGGGTTTGTCACGGCAAATGTCCTTGTGAAAGGACTTAGTCGTGGAGCTATCGCTATGGGTTAGCTCAAAGGGGTTAAACCGGACAAGGGGACACGGGGATTTTATACTAGTTCGGCCCCTTCAAGGAAGGTAAAAGCCTACGTCTAGTTGTGATTGGTATTGCTAGGGTTTCAAAGGCCAGGGAGCGAATCCGCTTTGTCTGGCTCTCAAGTTGTTGTCTGTCCCTAAACCGCAGCCGGGTCGTCCCTTTATATACATAGGCTGGCGCCCGCCGGGCTACAGAGTCCCGAAGCCGGATCATAAACATATCCGGTTCGTTCTCTATCCTTCCTATCTTATAATACAAGTTACATGACTAGGTCGGTTTACATTTACAGGCTTTAACCCGCCTTTGGGCCTTGGGCCTTCGTGAAGCGCCATCATCCTTGCATCTTCATGGGCTTCTAAGCTTCAAGGAGTTAACCCGGCTACACAAGGCCGGTTTACATCCAGTAGTAATATCCCCAACACTAATGATATGCCTTTGTCCACTTTGATTGAGAATAATAATGAATCTATGGATGTGAATTTTGTTGGTAGGAACAATTTTGGTAACAATGCGTATGGAGGAAATTTTAATTCTAGACCGTTTCCTAATAATTCCTCTAATAATTATGGTAATTCCTACAACAACTCTTATGGAAATTTTAATAAGTTGCCCTCTGATTTTGATGCTAGTGTTAAAGAATTTATGAATTCGCAAAAGAATTTCAATGCTTTGATTGAAGAAAAATTGCTTAAGATTGATGAGTTGGCTAGGAACGTGGATAGAATTTCTCTTGATGTTGACTCTTTGAAACTTAGATCTATTCCACCAAAGCATGATATCAACGAGTCTCTCAAAGCCATGAGAATTTCCATTGATGAATGCAAATAAAGAACCGCTAGGATGCGTGCTAAAAAACATTGCTTTGTAAAAGCACGTTCTTCTAGTTTTCATGATAATAATGATGAAGATCTGAAAGTGATTTATGTGTATCCTATTAAATCTTTGTTTTCCAATACGAATTTGATAAATATGGGACTAGAGATGAGTCAACTTCAGTTAAAAGGCGTCCCAATGATTCAGAGTTTTTAGATCTTGATGCTAAAATTAATAAAAGTGGGATTGAAGAGGTCAAAACTTTACATAGCAATGAACCCACTATTTTGGATTTCAAGCAATTTAATTATGATAATTGTTCTTTGATAGATTGTATTTCCTTGTTGCAATCCGTGTTAAATTCTCCTCATGCTTATGATCAAAATAAGGCTTTTACTAAACATACTGTTGATGCTTTAATGCAATCTTATGAAGAAAAGCTTGAACTAGAAGTTTCTATTCCTAGAAAACTTTATGATGAGTGGGAACCTTGTATTAAAATTAAGATTAAAGATTATGAATGCTATGCTTTGTGTGATTTTGGTGGTAGTGTTTCCACGATTCCAAAAACTTTGTGTGATGTGTTAGGTTTCCGTGAATTTGATGATTGTTCTTTAAATTTGCACCTTGTAGATTCCACCATTAAGAAACCTATGGTAAGGATTAATGATGTTCTTATTGTTCCAAATAGGAATTATGTGCCTGTAGATTTCATTGTTCTTGATATAGATTGCAATCCTACAAGTCCTATTATTCTTGGTAGACCTTTCCTTAGAACGATTGGTGCAATTATTGACATGAAAGAAGGAAATATTAGATTCCAATTTCCATTAAGGAAAGGCATGTAATACTTTCCTAGAAAGAAAATTAAATTACCTTATGAATCTATTATGAGAGCCACTTATGGATTGCATACCAAAGATGACAATACCTAGATCTATTGTTGCATTTATGCCTAGCTAGGGGTGTTAAACGATAGCGCTTGTTGGGGGGCAACCCAATTTTATTTTTGTTCCTTGCTTTTTGTTCTTGTTTAGTAATAAATAAATCATCTATCCTCTCTTATGATTCTGTTTTTATGTTTTAATTAGTGTTTGTGCCAAGTAAAGCCTATAGGATCTTCTTGGGTGATTGTTGTTTGATCTTGTTGAAAAAACAGAAAGTATGCGCTCACGAGAAAAATCTTAGTTTTGTACCAGAGAGCGATAAAATACCAATTCCAACTGAAGTAGATCACTATAAAAATTATTTAGGTCTTCCTAATTTTTCAGAATTTTTGGAGTTACAGAAGTATTCGGAACCTCCAGATTGCTACACACTGTTCTGTTTTTTGACAGATTCTGTTTTTCGTGTGTTGTTTGATTATTTTGATGAATCTATGGCTAGTATCGGGGGGTTTGAACCATAGAGAAGTTGGAATACAGTAGGTTTAACACCAATATAAATAAAGAATGAGTTAATTACAGTACCTTAAAGTGGTGGTTTGTTTTCTTATACTAACGGAGCTCATGAGATTTTCTGTTGAGTTTTGTGTTGTGAAGTTTTCAAATTTTTGGGTAAAGATTTGATGAATTCTTATATGCATGATTTGATATCTTTGCAAGTCTCTTCGAATTATCGGTTTAGTTTGGCCTACTAGATTGATCTTTCTTGCAATGGGAGAAGTGCTTAGCTTTGGGTTCAATCTTGCGGTGTCCTTTACCAGTGACAGTAGGGGTAGCAAGGCACGTAGTTTATTGTTGCCATTGAGGATAAAAACATGGGGTTTATATCATATTTCTTGAGTTTATCCCTCTACATCACGTCATCTTGCCTAAAGCATTACTCTGTTCTTATGAACTTAATACTCTAGATGCATGCTAGTTAGCGGTCGATGTGTGGAGTAATAGTAGTAGATGCAGAATCACTTCGGTCTACTTAACACGGACGTGATGCCTATGTTCATAATCATTTCCTAGATATTCTCATAATTATGCGCTTTTGTATCAATTGCCCGGCACTAATTTGTTCACCCACCGTAATACATGCTATCATGAGAGAAGCCACTAGTGAAACCTATGGCCCCCGGGTCTATTTTATATCATATAAGTTTCCGATCTACAATTCTAGTTTACTATTTATTTTATTTTGCAATCTTTAATTTTCAATCTATACAACAAAAATACCAAAAATATTTATCTTATTATCTTTATCAGATCTCACTTTTGCAAGTGGCCGTGAGGATTTAATTGATTGTGCTGCCAGGCAGATTCAATTGACTCATTCGTATGAGGATGTAATTGTCTTTGCCGCTCGTGATGATACCATCCGTCTGTTTTCTCTCAATGAGAAGGGTGAATTGGATGCCATCTCGCAAATTCCAGTCGTTTGCGAATATCAAGACGTCTTTCTAGAAGAGCTTCCAGGAATGCCTCCGCACCGGCCAGTTGAATTCGTTATTGACCTTGAGCCTGGCATGGAACCTATGTGCAAACGTCCTTACAAGCTCGGACCTGAAGAGTTGAAGGAGCTGAAGAAGCAACTCGATATTCAAGAGAAAATGGGTCTCATCCAGCCTAGTTCTTCTCCGTGGGGTTGTGGTGTTCTTTTTTGTGAAGAAGAAGGATGGAACAGACCGACTTTGTGTTGATTACCGTCCAGTGAACAAGAAGACCATAAAGAACAAATATCCACTTCCCAACATCAATGAGCTGTTCGAACAACTCAAAGGTGCTCAAGTATTCTCCAAGCTTGATCTCCGTATGGGTTATCATCAGATTCGAATCCGTGAGCAAGATATTCCCAAGACGGCTTTCAGGACAAGCTTTGGTTCATATGAATACACTGCCATGTCTTTTGGTCTCGTCAACGCTCCTCCGACGTTCTCTCGCATGATGAACTTCATCTTCAACGCCTACACCAATGACTTCGTTTTGGTCTATCTCGACGACATTCTCGTTTTCTCGAAGAACAAGGAAGATCATGCCAAGCACTTGAGTTTGGTTCTTGATAAGCTCAGGGAACACAAGTTCTACGCCAAGTTCTCCAAGTGCGAATTTTGGCTCGATGAGGTTCTTTATCTTGGTCATATCATCTCTGCCAAGGGCATTGCCGTGAATCCTGAGAAGGTGTCTGCAATTGTGAATTGGGAACCTCCTCAGAATGTGAAGCAACTCCGTAGCTTCCTCGGTCTCGCAAGCTATTGCCGGAGATTCGTTGAAAACTTTTCTAAGATCGCGAAGCCTCTCTCTAATCTTCTCCAGAAGCACGTCAAGTACGTTTGGTCTCCGGAGTGTGACATTGCTTTCAACACTTTGAAAGAGAAATTGATCACTGCTCCAGTTCTGACTCCGCCTGATCAATCCAAGCCGTACGAGGTCTTTTGTGATGCCTCTCTCCAAGGTCTTGGCGCAGTATTGATGCAAGAGAAGAAAGTTGTTGCTTATACCTCTCGCCAGTTGAAGCCTAATGAGAAGAACTACCCCACTCATGATCTCGAGTTGGCGGCAGTTGTGCATGCTCTTTTGACTTGGAGACATCTTCTATTAGGAAGAAAAGTGGACATTTTCACTGATCACAAGAGTCTCAAGTACATCTTCACTCAGCCTAATCTCAACCTCAGGCAAACTCGATGGGTCGAAATGATTCAAGAGTATAATCCGAGTATTGAGTACACTCCAGGCAAGGCCAATGTGATTGCTGACGCATTGAGCAGGAAAGCTTACTGCAACAGTCTGATTCTTAAGCCTTATCAACCCGAGCTTTGTGAAGCTTTCCGCAAACTTAATCTGCAAGTTGTTCCTCAAGGTTTCCTCGCCAACCTTCAAGTCTCTCCTACCTTGGAAGACCAGATTCGCCAAGCCCAGCTTCTTGATGCTATGGTGAAAAAGGTGAAGATTGGGATTGCCAAGAGTCAGTCCAAGTACAAGTGCTACCGCCTTGATGACAAGGACACTCTCTTCTTCGAGGGTCGTATTGTGGTACCCAAAGGTGACCTCCGTAAAGTGATCATGAATGAGGCTCACAATTCTCTCCTCTCCATCCACCCCGGGAGCACGAAGATGTATCAGGATCTTAAGCAGGCTTATTGGTGGACTCGAATGAAGCTCGAGATTGCTCAATTCATGAATGAATGTGATGTCTGCAGAAGAGTGAAGGCAGAACACCAAAGGCCAGCTAGTCTCCTCCAACCTCTTGCCATTCCAGAATGGAAGTTTGACCACATTGAAATGGACTTCGTGACTGGGTTTCCAAAGTCCAAGCGTGGCAATGATGCTATATTCGTTGTCATCGACAAACTCACCAAAGTGGCTCACTTTTTGCCTATCAAAGAGTCGATCACTGCAGCTCAATTGGCGGAACTCTATACATCTCGTATTGTCTCTCTGCACGGTATTCCACAAGTGATCTCTTCATACCGTGGCAGCATTTTTACCATGAAGTTTTGGGATTCTTTTCAGAAGGCCATGGGCACTAACATCCGCTTCAGCACAGCTTTCCATCCTCAAACTAGCGGTCAAGTCGAGTGTGTCAACCAGATTCTTGAAGATATGCTCAGGGCTTGTGTGATCTCCTTCAGTATGAAGTGGGAGGATTGTCTTCCTTATGCTGAATTCTCCTACAACAACAGTTTTCAAGCAAATTCGGGAAAGCCCCCATTTGAAATTCTGTATGGCAGGAAGTGCCGTACCCCTCTCAACTGGTCTGAAACCGGTGAACGTCAGCTTTTGGGTAATGACTTAATCACAGAGGCAGAGGAAATGTGCAAATTCATTCGAGATAACCTCAAAGCATCCCAATCCTGCCACAAGAGCTACTATGATAGTAAGCACCATGATTTGGCTTTCGAGATCGTAGATCATGTTTACCTCCGCGTCTCTCCTATGAAAGGTACTCGTCGCTTCGGTATCAAAGGGAAGCTTGCCCTAGATACGTGGGACCTTTCAAGATTGTCAGCAAGAGAAGCGACCTTGCCTATCAACTCGAGCTTCCTTCAAACTTTGCAAATGTTCATGACGTGTTTCATGTCTCTCAGCTTCGAAGGTGCTTCAAGACTCCTGACCGCACCGTCAACTTCGAGGACATTGAGCTCCAAGAAGATCTCTCCTATCGTGAGCACCTAGTTGCTATTCTTGAAGAGACTGAACGCAAGACTCGCAACAAGTCAATCAAATTTCTCAAAGTCAAGTGGTCACACCATTCCGACCGTGAAGCTACCTGGGAACGCGAGGATCACCTCCGTTCTGAGTACCCGGCGTTCTTTCATTCCTAGATCTCGGGACGAGATCCTTTCGTAGTGGTGGAGTGTTGTAACACCCCGGATGTAACTTTCCCAATTTGTACCCCAACTCTTGCCGTTTCTGGCGTTTAGTTATATTTATTTCCTCGGGTTCGGGTCTTTGTCTCCGTGTGTTGTTATCATTGTCATGCATCTCATATCATGTCATCATGTGCATTGCATTTGCATATGTGTTCGTCTCATGCATTCGAGCATTTTCCCCGTTGTCCGTTTTGCATTCCGACGCTTCGTTCTCCTCCGGTGGTCATTTCTAGCTTTCTTTCGTGTGTGGGGATTAAACATTTCCGGATTGGACCGAGACTTGCCAAGCGGCCTTGGTTTACTACCGGTAGACCGCCTGTCAAGTTTCGTATCATTTGGACTTCGTTTGATACTCCAACGGTTAACCGAGGGACCGAAAAGGCCTCATGTGTGTTGCAGCCAAACACCCCTCCAATTTGGCCCAAAATCCACCTAACTCTGCTCCATCATCTAGAGCGTTCGATCACGATCGCGTGGCCGAAAACCGCACCTCATTTGGACTCTCCTAGCTCCTCCTATGCTTATAAATAGGTCCCCCTCGAAATGTCCCGGATCCCCTCTCCCCGAAACCCTAAATCGCCCCCGCGCCGCGCCGGACATTGTCCGACCCGGCCGGACATAGCCGCCGCCTCACTCCGAAGCTGCCACGTGGCAGCCGCCACCTCCCACCGCCGCCGGTCCGCCCGGCCCAGGCGAGGCCCCCGCGGCCCAGCTGCCGCCGCCGCCTCGCGCCGCGCCCCGCGCCGCCGCCTCACCCAGCTGCCGCCGCCCGCCGCCGCCGCCGTCCGCGCGCGCCGCCGCCACCAACCGCCGCCGCCGCGCCGTGGCCGCCGCCCCGCCCGCCTCTTCGGCTCCGTGCCGGCCGGATCCGGCGAGATCTGGCTTGGGAACACCTCGCCGCCGTCTTCCCGCTCCGGCGAGCTCCGTCAGCTCCAGCGTGAACAGTGCGCGCGCCGCCGTCCTCGGATTCCGTGCCGGGTCAAACCCTAGATCCGGTGGTAAATTTCATCCAAGTCCCGAAAATCTCAGTCCATGTGCTCATGTTCTCGGCTCCGTAACTTTGCATCCGTAGCTCCGATTCATGCATTTAGCATATCAAAATGTTCATCTCAGAGAGTACATCATTTCATTCCATTGCATCATTTTCATTTGAGTTCATCTTGATGCCCGAAGTTAGAAGAGGGCTACTTGAGATAATTGTCAGATCTGCTACTCCATTTAGCTTTTTGTCATTTTTGCCATGATTAATGTGTGCATGATATGCCCTGATGCTCTACATGTGTTTTGTTAAGGGTTTTGTCATCTTTCCAGAGGTGCAACCCATGTATTTTTGTGATGTGTGTGGTGACTTGTGCAAGCTTGCAAAGTGGTGCACTTGCTAAGTCTGTTTTCAGGGACTTAGTAATTTCACTAAGTCCTGGAGCTGTTTATCTCATGATGCCATATGTTCATGTTGTTTCCTAGTGATCCGTGCCTCTTTTGAGGATGATCAGTAAGGGAGTTTTGTTAATATTGTAGTGCTATATCCATCCATGTCTTTGTTTGAAATTCTGGAGCAACCTAGCTTGAGTCAATCGAGCTCTACTTTTGCTACTTTGTGAATCTGGGCAGATTTTCAACTTGTTTGCAATTTTGTCGGTGTTGTTGTAGTTGATCCGTGCATGCTATGTTATTGTTCTTGCCATGTCTAGCTTGCATTTTGTGCCTTATTGATGGATGTATGCTTGTCTTGCCATGACTTGCACCGTAGTGAGTGCATCGAGCTCGTAAACATGCCTACTTGAGTTATATTTCAGCATGTGCCAGTTTTCACTAAGTCTGAAAACTGATTATGTTTTTGCTATGTTCACATGCTTGCAATTGTATTTTCTGATCCCTTTTGGCTCAAGGTCACTAAGGGACTTTTGTTAAGCTCTTTGAGTAGCTCCATGCCATGCTTTACTTTGCCATGTTCAGGTCCTGTAGCATGTAGTTTTGTGGCTCCGAAGAGGGCTACCTGATCTGAAATTCCAGACAAGTGTTAATTTCACTAAGTCCGAGATCTGTTTTCCATATGCATTTTTGCCATGCTTGTTTGAACCTGTTAATGGATGAATTGGCCGTAGCTCAGTGCTAGACTTTTTTTAAGCATCTTGTGTGCATCCCTGCCATGTATTTTGTTGTCATGTTTGGTTGCTGTAGCATGTTCATCTCATTGCATTTAGTTGGCTACTTGCTGTAAATCGCAGACCGGTGTCATATTTGAATCGCTTGCCATTTCCAAACCGCAACTCTGATTCCGGCGTTCTTTATATCGTTTTCAAGCGATTTCATCTCATCTTTCTAGTGGCACACTTGGATTTCCATGTTGAGGCCAGGTTCATGCATTTCCTGTCATATCTTGCTTTTTGCATCCCGCATCGCATCCCGCATAGCATATCATCTTTGCATCGTGTTGTTTGAGTTTGCACGTGGTTGATTGTATCCTTGTTGCTTGTTTGTCTTGTTTGGGTAGAGCCAGGAGACGAGTTCAGTAACGAGGAGCCCGTTGAGTTTGCTTTTGAGGATCCAGTCAACTCTGACAACTGTGCAGGCAAGATGATCATACCCTCGAAATCACTACTATCTTTGGTATGCTAGTTTGCTCGCTCTTTTGCTATGCCATTGCTACGATGCCTACCACTTGCTTTCAAGCCTCCCAAATTGCCATGTCAAACCTCTAACCCACCTTGTCCTAGCAAACCGTTGATTGGCTATGTTACCGCTTTGCTCAGCCCCTCTTATAGCGTTGCTAGTTGCAGGTGAAGATTGAAGGCCGTTCATTGTTGGAACATTTATTTACTTGTTGGGATATCATTATATTATCTTGTTATCTTAATGCATCTATATACTTGGTAAAGGGTGGAAGGCTCGGCCTCTCGCCTAGTATTTTGTTCCACTCTTGCCGCCCTAGTTTCCGTCATATCGGTGTTATGTTCCCGGATTTTTGCGTTCCTTACACGGTTGGGTTATAATGGGAACCCCTTGATAGTTCGCCTTGATTAAAGCTTTTACAGCAATGCCCAACCTTGGTTTTACCATTCGCCACCTAGCCTCTTTTTCCCTTGGGTTTCCGGAGCCCGAGGGTCATCTTATTTTAACCCCCCGGGCCAGTGCTCCTCTGAGTGTTGGTCTGACCTAGTAGACTGCGGGGCCACCTCAGGGCAACTTGACGGTTGGTTTTACTCGTAGGATGTCTCATCTGAGTGTGCCCTGAGAACGAGATATGTGCAGCTCCTATCGGGATTTGTCGGCACATTCGGGCGGTGTTGCTGGTCTTGTTTTAACTTGTCGAAGTGTCTTGAGTAACCGAGATACCGAGTCTGATCGGAACGTCTTGGGAGGAGGTCTATTCCTTCGTTGACCGTGAGAGCTTGTCATGGGCTAAGTTGGGACTCCCCTGCAGGGATTTGAACTTTCGAAAGCCGTGCCCGCGGTTATGGGCAGATGGGAATTTGTTAATGTCCGGTTGTAGGTAACTTGAACCTTAACTTAATTAAAATGAATCAACAGTGTGTGTTACCGTGATGGCCCCTTCTCGGCGGAGTCCGGGAAGTGGACACGGTGTTGGAGTAATGTTTGCGCAGGTTGCTCTCTAGTTTCTCGCTCGCGCTTTGCCTCCTCTTCTCGCTCTCTTTTGCGATTAAGTTAGCCACCATACTTGCTAGTCGCTTGCTGCAGCTCCACATATATGTACCTTGCCTTACCTATAAGCTTAAATAGTCTTGATCGCGAGGGTGCGAGATTGCTGAGTCCCTGTGGCTCACAGATTACTATTACACCAGATGCAGGGCCTGATGATTCCGCTCCAGAAGACGCGTATGAGCTCAAGTGGGAGTTCGACGAAGACTCTCAACGTTACTATGTTTCCTTTCCCGATGATCAGTAGTGGTGCCCAGTTGGGGGTGATTGGGACCGTGTCGCATGTTGGGTTCTCTTTTATTTTGGCGCCGTAGTCGGGCCATGAGTGTTTGGATGATGTAATGTTATTTATGTACTTGATTGACGTGGCGAGTGTAAGCCAACTATGTTATCTCCCCTTTATTATTATTTATATTACATGGGATGTTGTGAAGATTGCCTAACTTGCGACATATGCCTTCAATGCGATTATGCCTCTAAGTCGTGCCTCGACACGTGGGAGCTATAGTTGCATCGAGGGTGTTACACAATGCTGGTCTTCCTCCGCTGCCGCCACCACCAAGAAGGAACAACGACCATCATCAGGACGAGGGGGCAGGGGGCTTCCAGGAGCCTCGCGCCATTGTATGCATCTTGGGTGGCACTCAAGCCCCAGCCTCTCAGCGTATCTTCAAGTAGTTTGCTTGCGAGGTGAACGCGGCCCTCCCCAGGCTCGAGGCCACACGCCCACTCAGGTGGTCCAAGTGCACCATTACCTTCAGCTCCTCCGACCAGCTCAAGTGCGCGGCAACTGTCGGCGCCCTCCCGATGCTCTACTCACCAATCATCATCAATGTCCAAGTCACCAAGACCCTCATCGATGGCGGCGCGGGGCTCAATGTCCTGTACATTGAAACGTTCGACCGCCTCCAAGTCCCATACGATCAGCTACAGCCTACCAAGCCCTTCTCAGGAGTGATCGACTGCTCCACCACCTCGATAGGGCAGGTTCGCCTCCCTGTCACCTTCGGCAGGCGCGACAACTACCGCATCGAGCTCATCGACTTCGATGTCGCCCACATCCGCCTGCCGTACAACGCCATCCTCACGTACCCAGCCCTGGCCAAGTTTATGGCAGTGACCCATCACGGCTACAACGTCCTAAAGACGCCCGGGAGCTGCAGCATCATCACGGTCGCCTACAAGGAGAAGGGCGCGGTGTGCTCCCTTGAGCGCGCTTACCAAGATTCAGCGGCCGAAGACCTAGATAACGGAGGCGCCGTCTACCCTCCCGAGGTCATCCCCAATAAGAAGAAGCAACTGCTCCATCAAGGGCTTCAGGAGAGTGGTGTCTCCGGTGGCACCACCTCTGGACCTGCGTCCGCAGATGGGGCACCTCCCTCCCTTGTATAGGATGGCGTGCCCAGCACCCTCCTTAGGATGGGCTCGGGGGCTCTCTTCGGGAGGGCCTCAGACCTAGCCAACATCATGAGGGAGGTGCTCGGGCACCACATGGAGGCGTGCTTCACAGCATGTTTCCCTCAGGATAGCACAGGGCGTGGAGTGCCTGGTGCTCAGGAGTTCATCACCATGGCGACCAAGGAGCTCCAAGGAGCGAGAGCCATGCATGGCGAACGCCACCCACCACCTGGCGCAGCTCCTTGTCTCGGCGGGGACGACGAGCTGCGCGTCTATGTCGACATTCCAGGGCTCAACAGGGCCGCATCTCAGGGGCGCTTCTGGCCATCGAGCGTTGGTCGGTGCAAGGGTCCCCCTCACAGCTACGTTCGCATGCCTTTCGGCCTGCCGAACGCGGCTGTCACATTCCACCGGCTCATGCAGGGCGCCTTGGTGGCTCACGAGGCCAGGCGCCAGGAGGTCTAGGGGGACGAGGGGCCAGAACCTCCGGGGTCCCACGGGAACCGACTGCCGGACGGCCCATGAGGAACGACCTCTTCAGCATGCATCTTCAGCTACTCCAACACCTCGTTGACAATGGTGCCAGGTGACATTTTCAGGTTTATTCAGCTGGGGGCGCCCCTTGGGCTGCATCATCCCCAAGTTGCATGGGCCTGTCCCTGCGACATGTATCCTTATGCATCTTTAGCTTACTCTGTTGGGGGCACCCCTCGGGCTACATCATCCCCAGGCCGCATGGGTCCATCCCTGTGGCATGTATCGTTCTTGCATCTATTTGAGCTAGCTTGCCTCCTTGCATGAGTTACCTTATGATCACCACCTGCTTGCATGTTGCCCTTCGCGGCCACCCGCGTTGCTGACCAGCCTCCTGCTCATCTCGCAATGGGGACTACACATCCTGGCACGACGCTTGTGCTCAGGTCCATCCCTGCAGCGCTGACAAACCTGAGTGGTCGAGCTCTGGCCCGCGGCACGCCCCGCGCACGTCACCTCACCAGACCCTTAGTGCCTTCATCTTCTTGCGGAAAGATCAGCGGCAGGGTAGGAAATGCGATTACGAGCTATATCACCCCCTCGGACTAACTCGCAGGAATCTCCGGAGCTTAGCTACGGGTAGCCCCGTCAGCTACTCCTTTTCATGCGATTCGCTTGCGCGTTAAAGGGAGGGCTCCGGAGCGTCGCGCCTCAGGAGCCCTTACCGACTCTCCAGCCCTCACCCCTGGCCTTGACCACGACATTGCGACCTGGCATACCAGTGGCAGCTGAGCCTTGCTCGAGGGTCGGGACCCACGGACGCAGAGCACCTAGAAGAGCGTGAAAGGGGGAAGCTGGCGCAGATCTAACCTAGCAGTACCACCATTGTTGATGCATAAATTAGGCGTTGCGCAAGGAATCGTTTCAGGCTCGCTAAGATACGTCACACATTCAAGTTGGCCCGGCACGTTGGCTCAGGATTTTCGACTCTTGCAGCCTTGCTCTGGCAATGCCGCCTTCCTTTTATGCATTTAGGAAGTGGCTTGCATGCCAAGGGGGACCTCTTGAGCATCGCGCCTCAGGAGCTCTTACCGGACCTTGGGTTGCTCACCTCCTGGCCTTGACCACGACATCGTGACCTGGCATACCAGAGATGGCTGAAGCCTGCCTAGGGACTGGGACCTATTGACGTAGAGCACTAAGCTACCGTGAGGACGAAAAGGGGGGACAATGCCAAAGCAAGACGCGCAATCGCGAATTTCATAATAGGAATAGCATTGATGCAAAAGCACTATAGATTCTTTACACACCCACGGGGTTCATCTCGATTCCTTGCAGGGAACAAAAGAAGGAGGTTTCCAGGAGTCATATCTACAGATGTCGCCGCCGACGCCATCATCAAAAGTGGGACACGAGGGGCCGGCGCTGACCCCATCCAAATCAATGACGATGACGAGCGGACGCCGCTGCTGCGCTCCGGGCACGTCGAGAGCTCGGGGGCACGTAGTTATCGTCGCTCGTCTCCGGAGTCTCATCAGGCTCAGGAGAGTCGCTGGACTCCCAGGCGCCATCGCTACTGCTAGAGGAGCTGTCGGCAGGGCCAAGGGCGGGCCCAGTGCCTGCCGCTGCGCCGTCCTGGCGACCCCCTCCAGGGCAGCACTCCAGGTGGCGGCCTTCCTCGTCGAAGACCTTGAAGAACAATGTGGAGGAGCCGTCATACTCAAAATGGATGGTGAGGGCCCCCTTGACGCGGCAGGCGCGGGCGACCTCGCCCCATCCACGGGTCATGAAGATCTTGCCCGGGGAGACGACCTCGACCTCCACTCCCGTTGCCGGGGTGCCGCACTCGGCATGTTGCAACCACAGCTCGAGCGGCCCCCTCGTCGGCATCTCTTCGGCGAAGAAGTACGGGAATTTGATCCACGAGCGCGGTGGCATCGCCGCCCACACCACGAGCTCGCGCGAGGAGCCCTCGACGTGAGTTCGTGGGCCAGCGGCGCGAGCCACCAGGCCCGACCACCATGGCCGGGCCCGAGCGGCGCGGGCCGCTGCCTCCTCCTCCAGAGGCTTGTGCCTGGGCGTACAAGGGCAGCGGGTAGCCAGGGGAGGCCGCTCGTACCAAGGCCTCATCACCTCCCACTTCGCGACGACGTCTCGGGAGTGGGCCAACCTCTTCTTCGGAGGAAGTGGCCCATGCTCTTCACGGGGGGTCTTTCCTTTCTCAGTGACGGAGAATCTCCTTATCGGCGCCATGGGTGTCGCAGTAGACGGCAGAGCAAAGAGGAGGAAGAATAAGTAGACGGAGTGAAGGAGGAGATGAGCAACGGGGGCTCCGCCCCTCTCCTCATTTATAGTTAGAAGGAGGCCAACCATCGGCCTCTCCATGATCACAGGTAATGATGGTTTTTCTTCTGCATGCAGCAGGGTCTTGTCAAGTCGAACGGTTGCTGAGGCAGCGTGGGGAAGCGGAGATGCCCACGTCCCGTCAATCGCCACACGTCAATCAAGGCCGTAGGTGGTTGGGGCCCGTGGTGTTACGCACTTGCCCTTTGGCTTCGCCTCGAAGCCAAGTCCGAGTGTGCCTGGGCCCGGGGGCTACTGTCGACACTCTAGGACCGGGGGTGCCCAGACTTGCCTGCCTGCGGGCTTGTGCGTGGCTCCACCGACGGCCTGGTACGGCCCATCTTTAGCAGCAACCACTCAAGCCCCTCGCGGGGGACCAAGCCTCGTGAGGCGGATGACACCAAGACCTCCCTAGGGGCAGCCTCACCAGGCTGGCTCCAGAGGAGCGGAGATCTCTATGCAAGGGGTACCTCGCGAGGTTCACATGACGTGAGCCATGACGACCGAGGCCAGGCGGGCGCCAGCGGGTGCAGTGTACCATTTTCCTCTTTCGTGCTAAAGAGGCAGGCGTAGGCGTGGGGTCCCGAGGCATCAGGCTAAGGTTTCCATATCGGTGCAACGAGACCAAGACCAGCAGGACGGCAGGACAGAGGTCATCGCGGAGCCCACACCAGCGTCACCACCAGAGCCTTTGGCAGGCAAAGACCGCCTTTTGTCAAGATAGCTTGTACTAGTTGTCTCCCTTCAAACTTGGCTGTTGTGGGATCCCTTCCCGCCTAACATATGGGAAGAGGACCAGGGCCTCTATAAATAGGACTAGCCACCAGCATAGGGAGTGATTGACTCATCCTGGATTGGATCAATCCCATCCTCACATCCACCAGCTCACCGAGCTCAAGAACACCTCTCCTCCTGAGGTTGTTCATCCATTGTACTAGTTCATCCTTAGCCCATGAGGCAATCCACCACCACCACACTGGAGTAGGGTATTACACCGCAAGGTGGCCCGAACCAGTATAAATCATCGTGTCTCATGTTCTTCGGGTTCGTCAGGCTAGGCCGTGAGATCGTTGAGCGAGCGAACTAGGGAGAGAGAGTCCTTCGTGCGCACACAAGAGTTCGAACCTCACAAGGGTCTGCCGGAACCCGCAATCCGACAAAAACTATATTAACAAAGCCCGTGATACATCAAGATCGTGACATATCAAGAACACGAGAGAGAGAGATTAAACACATAGCTACTGGTACAAACCCTTAGCCAGGTGGACTACTCCCTCCTCATCGTGGTGGCCATCGGGATGATGAAGATGGCCACTGGTGATGATTTCCCCCTCCGGCAGGGTGCCGGAACGGGGTCTAGATTGATTTTTCATGTCTATAGAGGCTTGTGGTGGCGGAACTTCTGATCTAGGTTAACCTTTATGGTTTCTCTATTTATAGGATTTTTTGGCGTTGGTTTCACGCGAAGATGGGCCTCGAGGTGAGCACAACCCACCGGGGCAAGCCAGGCCCACCAGGCGTGCCCTAGTGGGTTGTTCCCTCGTCGTGGCTCTTATGGCCCTCCCACGAAGCTTTGGGGGTCTCTTTTGTTCCAAAAAAAATCATCAAAAAGTTTCAGCCCATTTGGAGAACTTTCATTTCTGCACAAAAACAACACCATGGTAGTTGTGCTGAAACAACGTCAGTCCGGGTTAGTTCCATGCAAATCGTACCAAAACCATACAAAATTGTTGTAAATATGGCATGAATACTTCATAAATTATACGACATATCAACATCCCCAAGCTTAATTCCTACTCTTCCCCGAGTAGGTAAATGATAAAAGAAATAATTTATGAAGTGTGAATGCTAGCAAAGTGCATAAGTTTGATCAATGATAATTTCAATCACTTCTCCTAGCATCATAACAGAAACTCTTTCTTATAAAACTTCTCATGTTAATGTTTTTTTGAATATTTACTATGAGGCAACGCCCCACAACCCTTTATTAAAGCAAGTGAAACTGTACAAACAAAATACAGGCTATACAAACAAAGAAAGGTAAAATTTACCTAAGGCTAAACATCCCTACCTATTTTACAACAGAGAATTAACCCAAGCCAATAGTTTTGGTTTAATACAATCCTTCATCCTATGAGCAAGCAGAGAGATGTCATGGATGAATTTACACTTCCAAGCACTGAAGGTAGCTCTCTCAGCTCTGAAGGTTCTGCCATTTCTTAAAATCCAAATGTTCCAAGCTGCTGTTAGCATGACTTCAAAGAAGAAAGGATGCCTGAAGCTGGACCTAGCATGCATGATACATTGCAAGATATCTAAGCCCCCAGTCCAATCAATGCCCAGGTAATTCCAGACTCTAGAGCTGAAGGTGCAGTTAAAGAACAGATGGATTCTATCCTCATACACTAGCTCACTTCAAATGAGACATAAATTGTCATCTTGGCTAGAGCGCCGGTGTCTTCTAACCAGCATGTCCTTGGTGTTTAGCCTGTCAAAGAAAAGGAGCCACCCAAACACCTTGATCTTCATGGTACACCTACTCTGCCACAACCATTTGCAAGGTTGTATTGTAGGTAGATGAGAGTGCATGATCATGTAGAAGCTCTTGGCAGTGTAATCCCCTGATTTGCCAGGCCATATTGTTAATGTAGCCAACAATTCACATGTTAAGGTTCAAACAATGAATTCTCTTGAAACTCAACAACCTATGTTCTCAGTCACCAATCAATTGTAATTCAACTTATTCAACAGAGTTTAAGTAACAGCTCCACATACTCAACCATCATATAGTCTTCTATGACTGCTAACACTCACCGCATACACATGAGAAAAACGTTTCAACCGGACACATAGAAAGATAGGGGCTTATAATTTCGCCTCCCAACGCATTCTCCTCAAGGGTGATGTCAACAATAATAACTCTTGCAACCCATATCCAACTAGATATATGTGCCTAGATCTTTCCTCACCACATGATGCTTGCCAAAAGAGAAAAATAAAAAGAAATAGAGAGAAGAACTTTGACTCTTTTCATAAAAGTAAATAAATAAAAGTAAAAGATAGGCCCTTCGCAGAGGGAAGCAGAGGTTGCCATGCACTTATTTGTTTGTATGCTCAACCCCTTAGTGCAAAAGAACGTCATGCTGTATTGCCCCTTGTGATGGAAACCTTTATTATGCAGTTTGTCGCTTTTATTCTTCACCATCACAAGTTCGTACAATGCTCAATTTTCTCTTACACTAAGTGAGCTCACACTTTTAGAAGCAATTTTTATTGCCTTATTGCACCGATGACAACTTACTTGAAAGATCTTGCTCAATCCTTAGGTAGGTATGGTGGAATCTTGAAGATAAGATTTGGGTTTAAGGGTTTTTGGATGCACAAGTAGTATCTCTACTTGGTGCGGAATTTTTGGCTAGCAAGGATGGGGGGCAAGCAGCACATGTTGAAGGATCTATGACAATATAACTTCTATGTGAATATGAACAAACGTAAACCATTACGTTGTATTCATTGTCCAGTGTCAACAATTTTGGCATATAATATTTTTATGGGGGCTCACAATAACAAAAGATTTCCATGATAGTGTATTTGCATGTGAAAGTTCTCTTCCTTATACTAATTATTCGTAAATTGCTTGTTTAACCAATATTGTGATTGTCAAGCCTCAAAAGATTCACTTTCTAAACCCAATATGAAGCTACCACTAGGCGTGATATAATTTCAACTTCATGATATTCAATTCATTCAATGATTTAATCATAGGATGTAAGTGAAGCACAAGAGTAAATGACGAGCTACTCCAAAAAAAGATATAAGTGAAGATCAAGCGAGTAGTTAAGTAAATAGGTAGCTATTTGAGGACTCTCTCTTATTCAAAAACTTTAAGATCTAAGAATTTTATTAAAACATTAAGCAAAAAAATGACATTCCAAGAATAGCACACATCATGTGAAGAAGCAAAAACTTAGGCTCAACCGATACTAACCGATAATTGTTGAAGAAGAAAGGTGGGATGCCTACCAGGGCATCCCCAAGCTTAGATGCTTGAGACTTCTTGCAATATTATCTTTGGATGCCTTGGGCATCCCCAAGCTTGAGATTTTGTGTCTCCTTAATTCTTCTCATATCACGGTTTTCCTAAATCTCAAAAGCTTCGTCCACACAAAACTCAACAAGGACTCGTGAGATAAGTAAGTATAAACCAATGCAAAAACCTTATCATTCTCTACTGTAGAAAATCACTAAAATTATTATTCAACATTGCACACTAAATTCCTCTACATATTTAATACTCCTATCCTCAAATAGAATCATTAAACAAGCAAACATATGCAAACAATGCAAACATAACAGCAATCTGCCAAACCAGTACAGTGTGTAAAGAGCACAAGAGTATCAATACTTATTAAACTCCAAAAATTATGAAAATTTACAAAACTGTAGAAAATTTATCAGATCTAATTTTTCAAAAAGTTTTAAAATTTTATCACATTCTGAATTTCCTAGGGAATTTTTGCAACAGCGGTAAACTTTCTGTTTTCAAACAGCAACATGTATACTTGCAAAATAAGCATAGTAAAGGCTATCATTGCCACTTTTATTTAAATAAAAGATGCAAAACATTATTATGAATAACATCAAGTAAATCCCAACAAAATAAAATGATGATCCAAGCAAAACACATATCATGTGACGAATGAAAACATAGCTCCAAGTGAGGTTACCGATAATGTTAGAGACGAAAGAGGGGATGCCTTCCGGGGCATCCCCAAGCTTAGTGGCTTAGATCTTCCCTTAATATAACCTTGGGGTGCCTTGGGAATCCCAAAGCTTAGGGTCTTTTCACTCCTTATTCTCTTCATATCGACATCTCACCAAAAACTTTAAAACTTCAATCACACAAAACTTAACGGAACTTTGTGAGATATGTTAGTATGATAAAGAGCAAACCATTTCACTTTGGTACTGTCAAAGACAAGATTAATAATTGTTTCCACACAATGCCTACTATAACATATCATTTCCGCAATTTATATTGAGCAATATAAGCCATGGAAACTAGGAAACAAGCAAACTATGCACTGAAAACAGAATCTGTCAAAAACAGAACAGTCTGTAGTAATCTATACTCCAGCCATACTTCTGCTACTCCAAAAATTCTTAAAAAATAAGAAAACCTGAGAAATTTGTCTGTTAATATTCTAAAAAAGTAATCAGCACTTTATCACGCTCCTTTTAAAAACAAGAATTGATTTCCTGAGCGAAAAAGTTTATGTTTTTCAGCAAGATCAAATCAACTATCACCGTAAGCCACCCCAATGGTCTTACTTGGCACTTTATTGAAACAAAAGCAATAAAACATGATTACTACAGTATACTAATCATGTGAACACACAAAAACAGTAGGTAAAAGTGTTGGGTTGTCTTCCAACAAGCATTTTTCTTTAATGCCTTTTAGCTAGGCATGAGGATTTCAATGATGCTCGCATAAAAGATAAGAATTGAAACACAAAGAGAGCATCATGAAGCATATGACTAGAACATTTAAGTCTAACTCACTTCCTATGCATTGGGATTTTTTGGGAAAACAACTTATGGGAACAATAATCAACTAGCATAGGAAGGCAAAACAAGCATAACTTCAAAACTTTCAACACATATAGAGGAAACCTGATATTATTGCAATTACTACGAGCACAAGTTCCTCACTCATAATAATTTTCAGTAGTATCATGAAGAAAATCAACAATATAACTATCACATAAAGCATTCTTTTCATGACACAAAAGTATAGAAAACTTATTACTCTCCACATAAGCAAATTTCTTCTCATCAATAGTAGTGGGAGCAAACTCAACAAAATAACTATCATGAGAGTGAAAATTAAAATCATGATGACAAGTTTCATGGTTATCATTATTCTTTGAAGCATACATGACATCACCATAATCATCATAGATAGCAAATTGTTACCATAGTTAATTGAAGCCTCATCCAAAATGGTGGACTCATCACTAAATAAAGTCATGACCTCTCCAAATCCAATTTTATCATTAAAATCATCATAAATAGGAGGCATGCAATCATTATAACAAATTTGCACATCAAATCTTGGGGGACTAAAAATATCATCTTCATCAAACATAGCATCCCCAAGCTTATGGCTTTGCATATCATTGGCATCATGGATATTCAAAGAATTCATACTAACAACATTGCAATCATGCTCATCATTCAAAAAAATTGTCAACCATTTTATTGAATTCTTTTTCTATCAGTTGAGCACAAATTTCCTTTCCATCATTTTCACTAAAGACATTATAAATATGAATATTATGATGCAACCTCAATTCTATTTTTTTTTAGTTTTTTATAGACCAAACTAGTGATAAAACAAGAAACTAAAAGATTCAATTGCAAGATATAAAGATATACCTTCAAGCAGTCACCTCCCCAGCAACGGTGCCACAAAAGAGCTTCGTTGACGGGATGTGAGTTCCGCTTACCTAACCTCCCCGGCAACGGCGCCAGAAAAGAGTTTGATGTCTACTACACAACTTTATTCATGTAGAGTCATGTTGGGCCTCCAAGCGCAGAGTTTTATAGGACAATAGCAATTTTCCCTCAAGTTGATGACCCAAGGTTTATCAATCCATGGGAGGCGTAGGATGAAGATGATCTCTCCCAAACAACCCTGCAACCAAATAACAAAAAGTCTCTTGTGTCCCCAACACACAGAATACAATGGTAATTTGTATAGGTGCACTAGTTCGGCAAAGAGATGGTAATAAAAGTGTACTAGATAGTAGATATTGATTTTTGTAATAGGAACAATAAAAAACAGCAAGGTAGCAATTGATAAAACATAGCACAAACGATATTGCAATGCTTGAAAACAAGGCCTAGGGTCCGTACTTTCGCTAGTGCAATCTCTCAACAATGCTAATCTAATTGGATCACATAACCATCCCTCAACGTGCAACAAAGAATCACTCCAAAGTTCTTATCTAGCGGAGAACATAAGAAGGAATTGTTTGTAGCTATTCTTTCCAATCGATCTATCCAAGAGTTCGTACTAAAATAACACCAAGTATTTCTTTCCGATCGATCTATCAAGAGTTCATACTAAAATAACACCAAGTTATTCTTTCCGATCGATCTATCGAGAGTTAGAATAACACCAAAACAAATTCAGATCCATAATACTCAATCCAACACAAAGAACCTCAAAGAGTGGCCCAAGGTTTCTGCCGGAGAAATAAAGACGAGAACGTGCATCAACCCCTATGCATAGATTACCTCAATGTCACCTCGGGAATCCGCGAGTTGAGTGCCAAAACACATATCAAGTGAATCAATATGATACCCCATTGTCACCACGGGTATTCATAGCAAGACATACATCAAGTGCTCTCAAATCCATAAAAGTATTCAATCCGATAAAACGAAATCTCAAAGGGAAAACTCAATTCATCACAACAAGATAGAGAGGGGAAAACACCATATGATCCAACTATATTAACAAAGCCCGTGATACATCAAGATCGTGACATATCAAGAACACGAGAGATAGAGAGAGAGAGAGATTAAACCCATAGCAACTGGTACAGACCCTCAGCCCTAAGGGTGGACTACTCCCGCCTCATCGTGGTGGCCGTCGGGATGATGAAGATGGCCACTGGTGATGATTTCCCCCTCCGGCAGGGTGCCAGAACAGGGTCTAGATTAGTTTTTCATGGCTATAGAGTCTTGCAGCGGCGGAACTTCTGCTCTAGGTTAACCCTGATGGTTTCTCTATTTATAGGATTTTTTGGTGTGGGTTTCACGCGAAGATGGTCCTTGAGGTGAGCACAACCCACCGGGGCAAGCCAGGCCCACCAGGCGCGCCCTGGTGGGTTGTGCCCTCATCGTGGATCTTTTGTCCCTCCCATGAAGCTTCGAGGGTCCCTTTTGTTCCAAAAAATCGTCAAAAAGTTTCAGCTCATTTGGAGAACTTTCATTTCTGCACAAAAAACAACACCACAGTAGTTCTGCTGAAAACAACGTCAGTCCGGGTTAGTTCCATGCAAATCATACCAAAACCATGTAAAATTGTTGTAAACATGGCATGAATACTTCATAAATTATAGATATGTTGGAGACATATCAGGTATCACTAAGGTATGTATCAGGTATCACTAAGGTGCACAATATACTGTGGCTCGGCAATTCTCAACTCGCTAGTCTCGATGGGTAAGTGACGCAAAATGGTTCGGGTTATCAATGCAAAGGCAAGGAAATGTACTAAGTTTTGTCGAGGTTACCATCCTTGCTTACGGTTGGCGGTATCAAAGGTGAAGATTGTTGGTGATGATGACTCCGGGGCAATGATGAATGGTGGTGATGCCGAAGTCACACCATTCCTAAGTAGCCGAAACACCTTAGGAAACGAAAACCGCAACTCAAAATTAGTCAAATGCTGAAGGTGGATGCTTTTATGATAAAATATTTGATGGAGGAAAATGGTGGTGGTTATGATATTTGTGGATGGCGGATGTCAAGAGCTGCAAAACAAGCTAAAGGACACAAAAAACGGGCGTTGGCAGGGAAAGTCATGGCCAAAATGGTGTTGTTGGTGGGCTGATTCTTGGGGGGGGGGGGTGCGGGCACCTGAGGGTACGGGGTGCGGGTGCCCGGGGCAGTTAGGGAAAACTTGCCCGGGGGTGCGGGCATCCGGTGGTGTCGGATTTGGGCGGAAATTTTTGAGAAGAGGCCAAATTCAGTGGATTTCATGGTGGAAAGGGTGGGGATGGTTGGGAGGGGCTAGATCCACTTGACAAACAACAAATCCTTGGAACAAAACAACAAAATCTCACAAGATCTAACAAATTGCAAGAAATTTTTTGGTTCTATTTTTGTGGGGATTTTTAATTTGGGACCAAAAAGCAACGAAATTAGGCTAGCAAATGAGGGGCAGGGACTCCAAGATGTGAATCAGCCTTGCTCATGATACCAAGATGTTGTAGGGTGAAGCCCTAAGGGAGATCTTTTCACACTTGGAGGGGGAAAAGTGATGAACTCACAAGAACACAAGGGGAAGAACACTCAAACAAACCCAATCACACATCCACTAGAGTAGCATACAAGAGATCCACAAGCATACAAGAATAATTCAAGGAAAATGGCACTAGGGTAAAGTTCTTCCTGCTCCCAAGGAGGTGAGGTCTTGATGATGATCTTCTCCAAGAGGAGGCCTTGATAATCCACAAAGATTCTTCCCAAGAGAGGTCTTGATCTCCAAGAGGAGGGGGAAGATGAGCAAATCTCTCTCAATGTCTATCCAATACTTTGATAACCCTAAAAACAAGCTAGGTGAAGAGTACTTATAGGCTAGGAGCAAATTGGGGGGGGGGAAATGGGGGTACAAGGGGCTTTTTCCCATAGTGCACGGAGGCACAACCGGAGGGGTCCGAGCACCCAGGGTAAAGGGGTCCGGGCACTTATACGTCTCCAATGTATCTATAATTTATGAAGTATTCATGCCACGTTTACAAAATTTTTGTATGGTTTTGGTATGATCTGGATGGAACTAACCTGAACTGATGCTATTTTCAGCAGGACTACCATGGTGTTGTTTTTCATGTAGAAATAGAAGTTCTCCAAATGCAACGAAAGTTTTTGATGATTTTTTTGGAATAAAAGAGGCACTAGAAGCTTCGTGGGAGGGCCAGAAGGGCTACGAGGTGGGCACAACCCACCAGGGCATGCCAGAGGGCCTTGGCTTGCCCCGGTGGGTTGTGGTCACTGAGGGAGTCCTGGACTAAGGGTTCCTCGGGCGTCCGGCCTATTATCCTTTGGGCCGGACTGATGGGCTGTGAAGACATGAAGGCCGAAGACTGCATCGTGTCTGAATTGGACTCTACTTAGCATGGAAGGTAAGCTTAGCGATCGAAGACTCCTTCTTATGTAAACGACTCCATGTAAACCCTAGATCCCCCCCGGTGTCTATATAAACGGAAGGGGGTAGTCCGGAAAGGACACCATATATACTCATTACCATAGGCTAGACTTCTAGGGTTTAGTCATTACGATCTCGTGGTAGATCAACTCTTGTAATACTCATATTCATCAAGATCAATCAAGCAGGAAGTAGGGTATTACCTCCATAGAGAGGGCCCGAACCTGGGTAAACATCGTGTCCCCTGTCTCTTGTTACCATTGATCCTAGACGCACAGTTCGGGACCCCCTACCTGAGATCCGCCGGTTTTGACACCGACATTGGTGCTTTCATTGAGAGTTCCACTGTGCCGTCAATGAAAGGCTTGATGGCTCGCCTTGTCGTTAAAGACAACGTTACCGCGGGGGTAGTTTTGGCCCCGGGCCAAACCCTCCAGCTGGGCAATTTTACTATGATCGCCCGTTCAGCTACGGAGCCGACGATGACCTGTCGGGCCATCGAAAATCCCCGTCGCATCAACTCCGAGCACTCCAAGCAGATTGTAAAATCCCAAAATTCTAAATTTTTGGAATGTTATATTAAATAAATAATTGTGGTTGTTTGTTTGATTGTTGTGTGAATGACTGTGTGAAATTGAGTGCAATTTGAAACTTTTTGAAAGTTGAATGAGAGGGAATGAAAGGACTTTCCCAAAAGTGTTTCAATCTGAAATGATTTGAAACCTCATTTGAAAGTAATGCAAACTTCATGCCACTCAAGGACTTTCAAGAGAGGAGATGAAATGACTTCTCCAAAGTTTAAATGAAAGAGAGTGGGGAGTTAAACCACTTCTGAAATTCCATTTGGAATCCCTCCCATTTTAATAGTTTCAAATTCCTCTGACCCATCGCAAAATAAATAGAGGAGTAATATGACACTCCAAACCAGGGGCAAATTTGAAATATATTTGAATGAGGAAAAACAGAAAAGATTTGGAAGTGGTTTGAATTCCAATTTCAAAACCATTTAGGAGTTATTTGACTTTTAATCAAATTATTTTTCTCCTAAAATTAAATAAATGGAAATAAGGGTAAAATGATTCCCTTCAATGGAAAATTAGGAGAAAATAATTTTGAAGTCATTTTGGTATTTTAAAAATGATTTTTGTTGGGTTTTAATGCAACAGTACCACTATTTGCTTTATTTGAATTTTTGTAGATTTTCTTTGCCTTTGAAAATGTGTTCATGTTTTAGAAATTATTTTTCTAAAACTTTTGATGTATTCTTTGCCTATATAGTATTTCGATTTATTTTGTTTGGTTTCTTTTCCTTCTAATTGTTAAAAAAACTGGCCACAGCCAGCCGCACCAGGCCCACCTCTCTCTCTCTCTCCCTCGGCCCATCTACGCGCCAGGCTGGCCCAACACCCATGCGCATGCCCGAAGCCCCTTCGGCTCGGTCGACCGCTCACTCCTCGCTCGCCCTGTGCCGCTAACCGCTGGGTCCCACTGCCCGATCGCCCCGCCCGCGTCTTCTTCTTCCTCCTCCGCAAGCCACGCAGGGCAACGCCGCCGCCGTATCCTGATCTTCTCGGGATCGCATCCCCGATTCACCCCCTGCCCCAAGACACCCCCTTATAAAGGGCATGCCTCCCTCGTGTGTTTCCCCTCGAAACCCCTCTCCCCCTCGCGCCCACGCCACCTCAATCCCTCGCCGGAGTTCACCACATCCACCTACACCATTGCCGCCACCAAGCTTGCCACGGCCACCCTCACCGCCGTCCGACGCCACCCCTCGCTCCGCAGTGCTCTCCCACACCTCCCCGTGCCCTCACCCGAGCTCCAGCATCGCCAGAGCGCCATCTTCATCAACCATCGAACGTCACCGCCGCCCGAGCTCGCCGCCGTCCTCCTCCGACGTCCCCGAGCTCCACCGAGGCCACAACCGTGATCGCCTTCGTCTGCTTCATCCTCCCGACGAGTTCACCGAGCTCGCCGACGACCGGAGGACCGTCCCCATCGACCACCGAAGCCCGAGCACCTCGCCGGAGTTCATCGCCGCCACGGTGAGCTTCTCCTCCCTCCGATCCTTTTTCAACGGCTTAGATTAGATCTCTGTATGGTTAGGTTTTATTTGATTAGATCGGTTTTAGTGCGGTTTATTTACGGTTAGTTCGGTTTAGATCTAAACCGGTTCACTGGTTTTCTTTTATTCGTACACACGTTAGCGGTTTGGTTATATATCGACCGAGCGCGGTTTAGCGATGGATCACCCACCGTTTAGCCCCATAATAGCCCACCACGTAGCACTTGTCCGATTTGTTTTTTTGTTCTGTTAAAAAAACAGGAATAGTTTCAATCTTAGATTTCTTATATCTTTTATGTTTTAAGTCCAAATTGAGTGACTCTTTTTTGCATTAGATTCAAAATTTCTTGAAGTTTCTGGTAGTGCCATTGGATTTGAAATTTGAGTAGTTTAAAATGTAGTTTGATGAAATTTATTCAAATCACTATTTTGGCCGTATTTTGAGTTTTATAAAATATTTTTGATTGATTCTTTTTGCTACTGCTTTGTTATTGTTTTGTTTATCTAGTAGCATATAGTTATTTATTTTTAGTTTATTTGAAGTTAGGTTTGTTGCAAAAATAGTACTTTTTTGCTTATGTAGTTGTTTTAGTCATATAATTAGTGTTTTTAATTATTTTTAGTTAATTATCTTTGTAAATTTTTACATGTTGTCATATGTTTATGTTAGACTGTAGTAGATAAATTTTAGTCGGTCGTTGACCATGCCGCGCTGAGAGCACCAGGGCGATGGTCTGGACGATGGCGAGGCCTAGGAAGGGGACGGCGCGGAGCCGGGGAAGATGCATCAGTGGAAGCCCGCGCGAAGAGGAGTACGAGGGTTCACTGGTTCGGCTGCGGTGTGAGACTGCCATCGCCGCAGAATAACAGGGGGTGTGGGTGAGTAGAGGGATGGCCTGGCCAGCGGTGGGAGTAGTACGGGGCGGTGAGGCCTCCGCGGCATCACAGCCGGCCACGGGAGGCGGGAGCACGCGACACGACCGGCGCTGCTTTTGGCGGCTGGAGCAAGAAGACCAGAGGTTGAAGAAGCACTACGGCGTTGGATGGACATCGTACGATCATTGCAGCTAGAATCGTTTATATTGACTAAGTTGACAAAGCCCTTGGTACGCGTCAACTTAGTAGGCCCGCAACTTGGATTTGGCAGAGAACATATAGCCCATTTGTGATTTGTAAAAATATACAACCCATTTTTTAATTCTAATGGAATTTACTATAGCCCATTTACAGTTTGTTAAAAGTACAACCAAACTTCTAGCTAGGACAACGATTAATAATTTCAAACAACCACTGAAAACAGAATTAAAAAAAATTCCCACATTTTGATGGGATCCGAAATATTTTTATTCGAAATTTCTAGTGAGGTTAAATACAATTTCAAAATAAAGTTGTATTACGTAAAATCCAACAAAATATTGCGCGCGCAACAAGTAATGAAATTAAAATTTTCAAATTCCAAAAATAATATATTTTTCAAACTAATTACATGTTTGGTGCATAGTAACTGTCCAGTTATTATAATTACATACCATTTATTATTTCTTAAAGTCCATTTTTTTGTTAAGCCTAATGCATACCTCATAGGAAAGTTTGCAGCCCAGCGGGGCAGAGAATAACAAGTTGACCCGGATATTGTGTACAACTGTCGGCCCAGTTGCATTGCTGATGTTGAAAAAAAGGCCTGTGTAGTACAGTACAACCTAACATGGTTACTCAGCCCACATTCAGCGACGCCGGAAAGGCCCAAACAAGGCTTCTGTATAACTTTTTGAAGTCACTGAGCTCAGTAAATAACTTAAGAAAAAAGTTAGATTACAGTGGAACCTAATTAAAAGCTATCATGAGCAAATAAATAATTCAACGGGTCCCACTTGTGCGTGTGCGCGTGTGTGTGCGCGTGTGTGTGTGTGTGAGAGAGATAGGTAGAGAGAGAGACCCATCGGTCGATGCTCGTAAATACATCTTTCAGCCATATGCATTGCTGATGCTCAGTAAAAACTTATATAGTTGACATAATCATATAGAACATCATAGCACACTGAACATGCACACAAAAATTTCACGCAGGCGGCATAATCAGGATGGAAGCAGTGGATCGCTACGAGAAGGGCTATGTTGAAACCAACGAAGTCGTACATAACGGTTCCTCGTCTTTATCAATGACGGGGAAATATCTTGAATGTTGTGTAAAGAAAACAGACAGACAACCCAATAAGTTCCGCTAGCACATTAAGTTGACGTACAACCCTTTCTAAAAAAGTTCAGGTACAAAATTAGAACATGTCACAATCAAATGTACTGCCATATCAATGCTTCACACCCATAGCTCGGATTTAACTAGTATCTGACAAGATTCAGTTGTTACCTCAAATTAGAGCACATCCAGGCAGCCAGCCCTGCCCCTTCTCCCAAAGAAGCAGTTGCCTCCGCCGCGCGATGGAGTAGGCCCTGTGCCATTCATCATTTCGAGCAACACGGGGAAAGTATGACGTTGACTCCTGTAATGGACACCGTCAACGGACCCTGGCACCAGCGGCGGCGGTAGGACTTCGATTGATGGATTAACCACTTCTTCGACATGCACGAACACTCGATACAGGTACATCCCTAACGTGGTCCGCGGCGGCCTTGGTGGCGACGAATAGTACAACCCCGGTTCCTGCACCGGTATCTCAACACCAATCACCTTCGGTATGGTGGACGTCTTCTTCATCCATGCCATAACCGTCAGAGCCCAGCTGTCTGGAGGAACAAACATACTTACGAGCTCACCTCCAAGGTCGTTGATAAGCTCGTTCATGGACTCGCTGTTCCAAGCACGTCGAGGCATGCCGTGGAAGGTAAGCTTTGTTAAAAACTCAAGCTCAGAGGGTACTGAGCCCCATCCTGGGTGCCACCGATCAAAGCTCACCAGTGCGCCATCGTAGAACAAACGCCGGGAAGATTCGAACACACGACTGCAGTCGAAAGTTGTCCGGAACCTGACGAAGAAATCAGCCGGTGGCGGACAGACTTCGACGAGCAAGTCACTTATTTGGATGCCGTGCGCAATGCCAAGAGCTTTGACAAGGTTGTCCGGCGAGATGGGAGGCCGGTCGCTGTTGATGGTTACCATCAGCACTTTGCCGGCAAACTGGTCGTCTAGCGCCGCCATGCCACTGTTGGCGACAACACACAGCGACCGAAGGCAGGACGGACCTCAGGATCTCCGGCTCGGAGATCCGCGTTGACCGGCGACATGATAGTGCGCTTGAGTTCAGGAGGGGGATTTGGGGGAACTGGAGTAGGAATCGAGATTCCATAGTTGGGGGAGGGGCGGGAGACTGGGGATGAAAAGGTAGCATGAATTTCGAGCACGCGCCAATATGCTCTCGGCGCGCAAGTGCACGAAAACACCGGTGGCGCACACATGTCGGCCTAAGAGTCCTTATTCTTTCTTTTTTGGAGAGCCCGGCCTTTTTTTCAGGATCTTTTGAGAGCCCGACCTGAGAGTCATAATTGACCTGTTTGGCATTGTGTTACTACTCGGCCGATATTCAACGACACCTCACTGGCCCAAACAAGTGTACATCATCGAAAAGACACTGAGCTCAAATTATATAACTTGAAAAAAGGAGATATACTCTGAACACTGGAGAATGGTGATGCCCTGATTTAGCCCACTAGTAGTTTGAGACAATAAACAGTTCGAAACAACGATATATACAACATTCAAACACTGACTAGTGACTACTACTGACATAAACTTCAAGACATGATAGTTCATAAGGAGTCTTGCTACACCACCAAAATGCACCCATCTGCAGCGCTCAGACTCTCGTGATCCAAATGAGAATGGCATTCTAAACAGAAGCAACTATTACATAGTAAGAGTGACATAGATGAGGATGACCAAATGACAAGGAATATGCATAACAAAAGAAAGAACTACCCATCCAGAACCAGCAGCAAAGACAACAAAGTCATTCGAAGAGATGATCCAACACCATCATAATTTGTAGCCTCGCTTCAGCGACCATTGATCCGGAGACACCAGTACTCCACCCTTTCGATGCAACAACCCAATTACCTATCAACCTGAAGGCTTGAACCACATCACTGCCGGTCGTAATTGAGACATCCAAGGATCAAAGTTAATCCAGATGCCTTTGTCATTCTCACCTTCTTTTGGCTGCAAGCTGTATCATTGACAATCAGGGGAGTTTCCTCCCGAACTCCTAGGGCTCACCGTGTAGACACAGTTTTCCATAGCAAACAGAGCCTCTCTGCCATCAAGGTCCTTGCCAACGGTGATCTCATGGTTAATCGGATAATTGAGTCCGAGAAACAGAGAGTGTGAACCAAGGCTGTTTACCCGCCTCCAACTAAAAAGTCCCAAAGGCCCCAACAAGCTGGTATCCTGCTCAGAGACGTAACAACCACTGTCTGGATAATCACGTATTACACGGTGCTTGTATACATTGGGGTTTTTGGAATATAACTTTTCCGGCTCATGTGTCCGAATGATCATCAGTCTTTTGCCGTCGTCTGATCGAGCGAGGAACCAATTGTGCTTCCCTATTTTTGGCAAAGGTGGTTTGATTACAAAGGCAGTAACTGTAGGGACACTGCATCATATCAAAAAGGACAGGCATTGTTAATGTAAGATCAGCATTGTTCAGAGTATGAGTAGGATAATGCAAGAAACAGCATCGATATGTCCCTGTTGGAACTGTGAGGAAAATACAGGGAAATGTATACTGGGTTCGAAAATAGAGAAGTGCCATACATGGTTATACTCATGTTATCTCGCAATCGATTCTTCACAGGAAACTACCATGTCATGCATGTTATGTAATCATGTTCTATGCTCACAAACAAATTCTGCAAGGTAACTAACAGACCATGCATTGTTATATACTCGTGTTCTGTGGGCAAAAATTTTGTGAGGACATTATTCTAGCCATTGATTGCTGAAGGGCGAATATAGGCATGTACACATGGTAAGTGTCGTGGAATTGTCACGGCAGATGTCCTTAGTGTCAAGACTTAGTCGCGAGGCCAACGCATCTATGTGGTAGCTTGAGAGGGGTTGAGCGGAATCGAGAGACGCAACACAAGACAGGGATTTAGACAGCTTCGGGCCCCGGGAAACATCATCCGGTAACAACCCTACATGCTGTTTGAGGCTAGGTCTCATTATCATCACGAGGGAGTCGCCGTAAACCGGCTCTCCTCTTTGTGTCTAGCCCTAAGACTGTTTCTTCTTGCTTGTAGCTCTTTGGGGAGCCCTACCCCTCCTTATATATGTTGAAGAGGCGGGTTACATAACTAGTCCTAGTTGGATTAGGATTACTCTATTACAAGTGGAGTCCTAGTCTTGCTTCCTTTGTAGGAGAATAGTCCTTACGCTTTCCTCATAAACCGGCCCACCATTAAACGTGAACCGGCCTTCTGGGCCTTGGGCCTCGTCATCCATCTAACCCGCCCGCCGGGTTACTAATGAACCGCCAAGACTGGGCGGGTAGCCCGTGAACCGCCAAGCTCCGGGCGGGTTACCAGTGAGTCGTCCAGTCCGACTGGGTTATACTTCCGGCCGGTTTACGCCACGGGGTATATCCCCGACATTAGCCCCCAGTTTAATTTGGATTTATCGATGTTAAACTGATCCTGTAAAATAAACACAAGAACAAACTTGATAGGTTGTGCTCCGGGTTAAGAATTCTTGTAAACCGCACCTGATCATCCTTAAGTCCTTGTCATTTCCTCCTTCTAGAAAATCTAGGTCAATAAGCCAGCGTCATACTCAATTTGCTGACATTGGTTTCTCACAGAAAAATATTGTGAAGAATAATCCACTTGTTGGCTTCCAAAGCGTCTGTTTAAGAAATATTGGTCTTGAAATATTCATCTGATATTCAGCCGGTTTGAAGATGTAAAAACTTGCCAGTTTAACATTACCAAAATGGCCGGGTTATAAAAACTGATGATCCCGGATTATGAACGTTTATAGACGCCGGGTTATGATTGTTGCCAATGCCGGATCACACAATTAATCTTCCTGATTTGCCAAAAACTGAGAATTTGAAGATGTTCCTCCTTTATATGCATATTACCTATAGCCCCCAAGTCTTAAGAGGAGAACATAACGATAGCTTAAGACTTGTGTCAATATAAATGTTGCAACCTTGAAGAAATCCAGATTGTTCATCTCAGTTACTAGTCACAACTGAATATTCCACATATGTAGCCCCCAAGTGCCGGGTTGTTATGCTTGCAGCAACCTGGGACTTGTAATTGCGTTATACTCATAAAAACTTCAACCAATGTAGCCCCCAAGGGCCAGGTCGTTAAGCAATAATGAGTAGGGACTTTGTAGATATGATCATATAGATTTGAACAGCAACGTGTAGCCCCCAAGGGCTGGGTCATTATGTAATAATGAGCAGGGACTTTGTAGATATGATCATGTAGACTTGAATTGTTGACAGGAGCAATTGGTAGCCCCCAAGGGCCGGCTCATTATGATATGATGAGTCGGGTCTTCAATAAGATGAGCAAAATATGACTTTGCATTAGCCCCCAAGTGTCATGGTGCATGCTCGCAGCGACATGAGACTTGCATATTTGATATAATCTCAACTTTGAATAATGTACCCCCCAAGTGTCAGGTCGTAAGCCTGCAGCGACTTGGGACTATTCCTTCCATTGCAGAATAAATCACATTCATATCCATTGCGCTAAAGCGACTTTGAAAACCTTAATCATAATATTAATAACCATAATAAAAATCCAGCCATGTTGGCTATTTGAATGATATAATCCAATGATTTATAAGCGCATGATTCCAATGGCGCAATCCAAATATATAGTGGCAACTTATAGTCCAAAGCCAGGCCAGTTTAATAAACACCAGACAATTTCTCATCATAGACTGGCGATTTAGCGTCTTAAAGCCAGGCCGGTTTAATAAACACCGGATAATTTATCATCACACTGGCGACATATAGTCGAAAGCCAGGCCAGTTTAATAAACACCGGATAATTTATCATCATACTTTATTCAACCTGTTTCTGCATACAACAAGTTTAAAGTGTTCTGGCGGTTTACCGCCGGACGGGTCACAATGCCCAACATATAACCTGGGTTGATAACCAAGGCTACACTTAAGAATAATCAAATATGAAATATATCATACCTGTGACATTGAATCACATCGTTGGTTTACCAACTTTTTTGTAGTAAAGGTAACAACCCAAATTTTGAGTACTGATAACTCCTTCCATATTGTGCCGGTTTATGATAAAACCGTATCGGGTTTGTGATAAACACCGGATTAACCATATATAATACTGGTGACTTGTAGTCAAACCAAACCGGGCTGATAGTCTCCGGATTATGATTTGATCATGTACTGACAACTTGTAATTGACAGTCGAACCGGGTTGTTAATGCCGATTTAAAAAGCAACAACAAAAATCTTTATCAAAAAGAGAACAAAACTCAAACAAAGGCAAAATAACAACCATTGTAGGCGAGGTTTTGAGCCGATCAAGAGGTGTGACTATGGTTCAGACATGACCAAGCCCCCAAATGACATCGTGGCATTACGCCGATCAAGAGGCGTGGCTATGGTTCGGGTTCGACCAAAGCCCCCAAGTGATGCTGTGGCATTGAGCCAATCAAGAGGTGTGACTATGGTTCAGACATGACCAAGCCCCCAAGTGATGCTGTGGCATTACACCGATCAAGAGGCGTGGCTATGGTTCGGGTTCGACCAAATCCCCCAAGCGATGCTGTGGCATTGAGCCGATCAAGAGGCGTGACTATGGTTCAGACATGACCAAGTCCCCAAGTGATGTTGTGGCTTTTCGCCTACCAAATGGCGTTGCTATGGTTCGGACGCGACCAAGCCCCCAAGTGATATTGTGGCATTGCACCGATCAAGAGGTGTAGCTATGGTTCGGATATGACCAAGCCCCCAAGTGATCAATAATATGATAAGTCAATAAGGCATGATACCCATGTTTGAACCGCGCATCATGGCAGCAGGTCCTCTTTGGCACCTTTTAACTTTTTGCAAGAGATAAAATCTTTCTTGAACCGGGATTTTGAACCGGATATTGGGAGCTTCAAAGCTTTGTGGGAGACGTCTTGCCCTTGAACCGGATTTTAAACCGGAATCTTCATTTTCAGCCGGAAATTTTCTGACGGCCCTTAAACTCGAACTTGCGAGAAGTTAATTCCTTTTTGAACTGGACATTTTTAAACCGGATTTGAGAGCTTCAGAGCTTTGCGGGAGAATAGATCTCCCTTGAACCGGATTATAAACCGGAAGTATCATTGTGAGCCGGAATATTTCTGACGGCCTTTAAATTTTCATCAATATAACAGTAGCCTCCAGGACCGGGTTTCCCTTCAACATCCTGGGGCACTTGAATTTGCTGAAACTGGCAAGACTTGCTGCGTCATATCATCGTAGCCCCCGAGTCTTAAGATGACTCAAGGAGTTGTCTTGAGATTCTCCGTACTTGACCATAGCAGAAGGTATATATCATCGGTGTTAATAACGCGATGTAAATCCACAGAAGATTGAGGTGACTGCGGCGGGTTATAAATGATCCCGTATGAGCCGTGTCAGCAACTCGGCCAATGGTTCCTTCCAACTGGCTGTTTGAGTTTGACCAAACTGTAGTGGCAGCAATTTGTGCGCATGTCCATTGATCCATCCAGTGCAGGCGGCGGCTGAATGATAATTTGCCTCCAATGTATTGGAAGAAAAACCGGGCTACCCAAGCAGTGACTTGCTCATACTCAATAAACAGCTCATGCAGACAAGTGCGGCCCGGTGTGTTGATGTAGACCAGACCGCAAGAGACAGATGGAAAAATGACCGCAGCATCAGAGGCGGCTCAGACAGATGAGTCGGCCGCGACATTGTAAGCCAGTATGGATGGGGGAGTCATTTGCAGGCGCGGTCCCGGCAAGCTCATGTAAACCGGGCCGTAAGGGCGACGTCCTGCACGCGTCCATTCACCGTGTAACGTGGTACGGACGAACACTGGGCAGGGCGTTTCCAGCGCGTGCTCCGTACCCATAGTATAAACCACATTTGTAGTGAATGATTGTCCTGTATATGAAAATACACAGATCAAAGTAATTGTTCTTTGACAAAAAATAACACGTGCTAATAAAATAGACTTTAGATGGATAGCACCTGATTCGTTTAGGTCGGAAATTATCCGTCACGGACTTGATGATCACCGGATGAAGCTGAAATCAGTCACGGGTGAACCGGCCGCAATGTGGTAAGCCGGTGCGGACGAACGAGTTAATGTAGACCGGGCTACTTGCGCACGTCCGTTCATCGGGTAATGTGGCACGGATGAAACGCCGGGTCACAGTGTATGCTCCGTACCCGTAGTTTACATTCTCATTTGCCACATTTGTAATGAACAATTATCTGCAAAAACAATATTACATGCCATGTAAATGTTCCCAGACGAATTAACATATTGATAAAATACATAGGAAAGATATCACCTGATGTACTTTGATGATAGCTCCATACTTTTGTCTGGATACGAAGTGAACAGTAGCTTTTCAACTCCACGTAATGTGTATGTAACACCAAGCATACTAACCCCTTTTCGTTTTTTTGTTGACTCTGGTCAAGGCGTGGTTAGTAACCACTTTGTCCACTGCCGCCTCAAAGACGTAAGGTAATAGATGGCTTTGCAAGATCCGGTTTACGGGGCGCAGGTTGCACGAGAGGATCATCAGGGCACAGTAATGGAACAGCAGCGACGGCTCAACGGGCAGGGAAGGCCGGAGCGGCGCGCGCAAGGGGTGCAGAGGAGGCGTGGCCATGGCGGGCGGGTCCGGGTTGGAACTGGAGATAGGGTGACTCAGAGCGGTCTCCCGTGGTCTGGAGGCAAGGCACGGCGGCTCAGCGCTTAACACCACGGCGAAAGTGATTCGAGGTCGGGTCAACTCGGCCCGAACGATACGACCCCGATGCAAAGGCGTGGTCGGCTCGGTGGTTGAAGGCGCTGGCGAGGGCGTGGATGTAGATGGCAACCCGACGACGCGGCAATTTAGAAGCAGAAGGGTGCCGGGCGGAACGGGGCGCGGCCATGGCCGGTTCAACGCGGGAGCAGCGACCCGGTGGATCCATCTACGGCAGCCGGCCAAATCATACAACAGTCCCGGCGGCGCGACAGTGACCGCGAGCCAGAACCACAATGATGATAGGACCACGGTGACTCAGAGGTAACGCGCCAGCGTAGGAAGACCGCAGAAAACAGCCGGTTCAGGCCGGCGGCTCAAGGCGGACAGTAGTGGAGCAGGCTGCTCGTCGAGGCCAGCGCTGTTGAAGCGGCTCGTCGGCGCCGGAAATAGGTAGGTGATGGCGATTCCGGTGGACGGGTGACGGCAATGGCGGCTTATAGGCAAGGGCTGCCCCAGGCGGTTTAGTGGCGCGACACGGCTGAACCGGCAGCTCGTGGCCAAGCGATGAGAGGTGCAGCGCAGAGGCGGAGGCGGGTGGGTCAACGGCCTCTTTCAACCGCTGAAGGCTGACCACTCTGTCGAGGCCACTCGGCCTATGGTGAATCGGAGGCGGCCAGCTGCTGAAACCGGTCAGGGACTGAGGCGGCCGGCGACTTGAGATAGGCGCGGCTGGAGCGGCGATTGGGCTGGCGACTAGAGATCAGACGAGGTACTTTAGCAGAAGCCAGTGCCGCGGAAGCCGGTTTGAGGACGAAGCGGCGGCTCGCCAGCAAAGGCCGAGGCCGGTTCGAGCGGAGGCATGTGGGAAGTGTGGTTACGGCCACAGAGTCCGGATCATAATTGGCTCGGTGGTTTAACTGGATCTGTATCCTTTCCTTGATCACTTTCCCTAATCCAGCTCATCCTGCTCACCGATTGGTTTTGCAAAGAATTAGT
Source organism: Triticum urartu (assembly GCF_003073215.2). Taxonomy (NCBI): domain Eukaryota; kingdom Viridiplantae; phylum Streptophyta; class Magnoliopsida; order Poales; family Poaceae; genus Triticum; species Triticum urartu. The sequence goes on from NC_053024.1 coordinate 639,470,365, forward strand.
ACTAGTAGCACTTGGTAGCTTCGCTGGGGGGCCTTCACCTGACGTAGTAATAATGGTTGTACTACTTGATGACTAGTATTTCAACTCGTTCTGGTCTCCATGATAGAAAAATAATAGTGACGGATCGCTGTTCACCGGGCTGACAATTTACAGCAAAAAGTAGCAGCTGTCAGTTGATACCCTCGGGCCTTGAAAACGCATATGCATAGCAGCAACGCAAACACGCCGGATCAGTTCATCTGCGGACTTCAATCCGGACCGGTTCATACTTGGACTCGACGGTTTAAGACGACGCCGCCGGTGACGTACATGGATGGAACCTTAATTTCTCTTGTACCGGAATTTTGCATATGCTGCCGCTAAAAACTTCTTTGATTTTGACAGATGAACTTGTAGTTGATATGAATCTTTTCATGCTGAATCTTTCCTCATTCAAAAATTTGCGAACTTCTCAATCCCTTGAAGAGATCCCTTTAAGAACTCAACACCATCGTGCGCAGGCTCCACGGTGGGCGCCAACTGTCGTGGAATTGTCACGGTAGATGTCCTTAGTGTCAGGACTTAGTCGCGAGACCAACGCATCTATGTGGTATCTTGAGAGGGGTTGAGCGGAATCGAGAGACGCAACACAAGACAGGGATTTAGACAGCTTTGGGCCCCGGGAAACATCCTCCGGTAACAACCCTACATGCTGTTTGAGGCTAGGTCTCATTATCATCATGAGGGAGTCGCCGTAAACCGGCTCTCCTCTTTGTGTCTAGCCCTAAGACTGTTTCTTCTTGCTTGTAGCTCTTTGGGGAGCCCTACCCCTCCTTATATATGTTGAAGAGGCAGGTTACATAACTAGTCCTAGTTGGATTAGGATTACTCTATTACAAGTGGAGTCCTAGTCTTGCTTCCTTTGTAGGAGAATAGTCTTTACGCTTTCCTCATAAACCGGCCCACCATTAAACATGAACTGGCCTTCTCGGCCTTGGGCCTCGTCATCCATCTAACCCGCCCGCCGGGTTACTAATGAATCGCCAAGACCGGGCGGGTAGCCGGTGAACCGCCAAGCTCCGGGCGGGTTACCAGTGAGTCGTCCAGTCCGGCCGGGTTATACTTCCGTCCGGTTTACGCCACGGGGTATATCCCCAACAGTAAGCATTGCAGGATTTCACTACTTCCAAATATAGAGTTCTCCATATGCACATTTACTTCCCTAATGTATGGTTAGATGAAACCAACAGTGTGGTGCATGTTTCTACAATCTTCTGCAAAACAAGGTCCGTCCAACTGACATAGTAATCTAGATGACTTGGACCGTGATAGTAATACTCTATATAATCCAACGGAGGAATGATAATCTCATGGGAGGTCTGGAATTTCACGAGCACCAACTTTTTACTGTCTTCTCTGAATGCAGCCATCCAGTGGGAGTTCATGCCGACCCAGTACATACCTGCCAAGAAGTTTCGGGCGATGGTGATCGGACCGATGTCGAGGGAAATGATGTACGGCGACCCACTACATACCTGCAAAGAAGTTTCGGCTAATGGAGATCGAATTGAAGTCGAGGGGCATCATGCACGCCTCCATATCATGGTGAGCCAATCTCGCAAGACCAGATAGTAGCAAGCAGGGTGTCTTCAAAAGCTTAGGCCTCGCTTCGATGATGGCCATGTGCATGTCCCTCGAGCATGCAGCCAGCCGTAGGGCGCTCAACATATCCATACATGAACAACAGAGGTCGAGGATGTCACTGAGGAGATTGCTCCAATCGCGGATCATATGGATGCTGCACGGTTCGCGTTCGGCCATGGTGGAGTTTGGAAGGGGGCTTGATTTATGGGGGAGAAGGATGTCGGTGCTGGAGCGGCTAGCGAGGGAATAGTGGTACTGGGGGAGGCGAGTGAGGCGACGGTACACGGGGGCACAGTGAGATGGAGACGGAGACGGAGACGGAGAAGGAGATGGAGATGGAGTGGTGCTATGGGAGCGGAGAGGGAGACGAGGCGAGGCGCCAATGTGCTGTACAGCGGCGGTGACAGACTACATAGTGCACAGGGTGAGGCTGACTTTGGTAACCTGAACACGCCGCCTGGACTAGTGTCAGGCGCAGGGTGTTGTCACTTCACTGTGAGGACCGGATGAATAGTATTTTGACCATCAAGTGTACCACAGTTGTACTACTACTACTACTACTACTACTACTACTACTACTAGTAGTAGTAGTAGTAGTAGTAGTAGTAGTAGTAGTAGTAGTAGGAACATGAGTACTCCAGTATTGTATAGTGGAAATAGGTCTCCCGTGCTAGCAAGCCTGTTCACTTCATTGTTCAGGTATTATCCATATTGCGAGCAGAACCAAATTCTCGTGCATGCCCAATCAACGCCCTATCGCGATGCATGCAGTGGTCGTTCTGGTGCATCAAGGACGGCATGCAGATCGTTCCACACTTGAGAAGAGGAAAAATGGAAAGGTAGAACGCGACAGCAGAGGAAGAGAACGCTGGCTAACGAGGCTGGGATGGGATCGAGCAGGAAGTTAATGCTCCACGCCTAAAGGTTTTGGGAAAACCTAATTTTCATAAGGTGACTTATACTCACCTAAACGGAGGGAGTATTCCTTAACCAGAGAATGTTGTGTCTCCCACTCACGCGCTCAAAAAAAACCACGACACATTTTTTTATCTGTTTGCATAGGTCCCGCCTATCAGGAAGGATGGGCACGTACACGAACAGGTACGACTCATCAGTCTACCCGCCTAGCCTTTTCGTTTAGTCTACCTAGCCGTCTAATCAACTGCCTGCACGCCACTACTCCCATTTACTTCTCCATCGGGAACTGATTCTCCTCGGCTTCTTCACCTCCCCTTCGTCTTCATTTGCGTCCAAACCCCACTGCGTTCACATTGTTTTAACCTCTTTAAATAATCATCTACTAATTCAATTAGACTAGCCATATAATCCTAATTCTCCAAACCTCTTTAAATAATCATCTACTACTTCAGTTAGACTAGCCATCTAATCCTATCACTGCCTTGCCCTACCTTTCCTTCGCTGACACGTGGGACCCACGCTTATGGGTCCCACATGTCAATGACAGAATGGTAGGATTGTTCACGTCAGGGGATCCTCATCCCCCCGACATGCCCCTCATCCCTCTCGGCCCCACCGCTCTTGTGCCTTTGTGTGCATGACATGCGGGCCAGCTGAACTGCGGCGACCATCAACTTTCTACCACAGACACACCCGATTGGACGCGGTTTGCCTGCTCCGCTGCTGTGCTTCGATCCGTACTCCCGCACCATCGAATTTTCATCCAGCGGCTGTGACACATTTCGTCCTGGGCATCAATCCTCAGCTGGAGTACTTATGTACTAGAGGTAGTACCCGCCGGTGTGGCCATCTACGCCTCGTAACGCCCCGACACCCAGCCGTGGCACCCTCGCCACGGCCACGCCACCACCGGCCGGTTCATCTCGAACGAGTGAGTCGCGAACCACGCCACCACCATTGTGGGCCATCCGCATTTAATGTCCGCATGTCATTGACTCATAGGCCGGGCACTAAGCCACCAAAATTCGGTCCCGTGGGCCTCGAGAGGGAAATGTAACTCCCGCGGCAGGCCTTGTGGTGCTCCCGCAGTACGAGCTCGTGCCAAAACCGGAATTTGTTTCTTACTACTACCAACTAGTACTAGTAAGGTACACGTGCATTGCACGCATGAGATTCTGGTGGTTTGTGCATTATGTTTCTACATATGGAGCTTTCTGGATTCTAACATGTGGAAAAATCTGGTGGAATGTAAGGTTAGGCATGTTTGATTAACTTAGGTGAGTGTTTGGTTCAAGCCACACCTTAGGCAAGCCACACTAAGGCTCCACATGACATACACACAAAAAATGTGGCAAGATTCCCTTAGGCTTGCCAACATGTGGCTCTCATTTTGAAGAACTAATAACTTTGCCTAAGCTTAGTTGTGGCGAAGTTAGTCATGAATTAAGTTCAACCATGGAGTCTTCTAGATTATACATGTGGCAGAATCTGGTGGATGATATCCAACGGCCAGTAGTGCTCGGATTTGCCATCTTTGTACCGTCGGATTGGCTTCATCCAACAACCAACTTTCAAAGTTTTTGACACACTATATAGGGGGTATAGATATAGATGTGCCGGTCCATTGCAATGGATCCAAAGTATATCTATTTAGTGGAGTGCACTCTAAACACATTATCTATTTATTTTTCTCTAACCTTCTGTAGCCATGCAACCAAGCCACATAAGCTTCATGGGTGCCCCCCACATCATATTATTCATACTACGTTGATTGAAAAAAGATAAATCACCCAAAACAAGATCTTCCCGTTTTTTGTTCCTATGATGTTGTGTCGTGCACTTGCCTACTAGTTGTATAGTGGTAGTACTAGTAATATAGTATTAGGAGTACAAACTTGGTACTAGTAGGAGTAGTACTAGTACGGAATGCTCCTACTCTATCAACGAGCCCCGTCTGACACCAAATTTCTTGGCTTCCGTGCTGCAGCTAGATCTTCCCCTCGTTTCTGTTTTCCAACCCGGTGGCGGGCGTGGTGTCGGTTTGCTCAACGGCGGTCCCACATGAAAGTGAAAATGCTAGGCAACACGGCTTCCCTAAGCTATGTGTCATGCCAGACGGGCCGTGTTGTACTCCCGATTCCCGGGCGTGTGGTGGTGCGACGCGAACGCGGCAGGCCTTTTCCTTTTACCAGCAATGTGCCCGTGCGTTGCGACGGATCCAAAATAGTAGAATAGTAGTATTTGTTCACAAACTTGAAAGAAATCACTATTGTTTTGATATACTCCTAATATATTACTCCCTCCGTACCTAAATATTTGTCTTTTGTGAGATTTCAAATGGACTATCACATATGGATTATATAGACATATCCTAGTGTTTCTAGCAAGATGCCCGCGCGTTGCACGAAGTTGATGGAAAAGGCAAGCACAACTTATAAATTGACGGATGGAGTACTAGTTACAGTGATGCATATAATTAAGCAAAGGGATCACACATGTCGGTATTGACTGGAACGAGAATGCAACAACACAATAAGAATTAAGGCCACGATGATGCGATCACAGTGGTGGTTACAGAAGGCAAGAAGAAAGATGGATCCACGAACATACGACCTCCTCCTCCTCAACTTAGTGCGCCGGGCCACCGACCGGCGGCTAAGGAGCGGCGGCTTTTCTGGCGAGGTCGAGGTGCTTCTCAGCAAAGGCATCCAAGGCTTCTAGCCGGTTGAGGAAGGCCAACGTCGTAGCGTCCTCACTGGCCTTGTAGATACCTATGTACATGATTTCCTCATACACGTGGATGTGTAGGTCGACAAATTCTTGCAGGGCGAGGCGCCTCGCGGCGAGCGCGACCTCTAGGTGGACATTCTTCGTGGCGTCGGCGGGCAGTCGCAGGGCCACCAGTGCTTGAAAGAGGTTCCGGCCATAGAGGCCGATTAGGGTGGCAGGCAATGAGGAGCCCAGGCGCGCGGGCTGGAGGAGTACGGCGATGTCGTCCGCGAGCTTCTTGAGGACGGTGAACTTGTTGCTGGTGGCAATGATCATCTGGTCCAACTGAGAGTCGTAGTTGGCGTCGACGGCGGCCATCCACCAGCCGGTCTCCAACACCGTCTGGAGACGATCCTCGGCGCCATGCCGCAGGCCGGCGCCATGGACCATCTGGCGCAGCCGCTGGCCGCTCACGTGCATCGCCGCCATGGGTCTGGAGTGAGCTGATTTGCTCTTAGTGTAGGTGCTTAGGCAAATGCTTAGGTGCGTACGATGTGGTAGATGCATTGGAATGGAGGGGCGCCTTTATATGAGGGCAATGAGGGCAAATTGCGTTGCATTCACATCGTGCAGCCTCTTTTCCCGGACTTCCTCCCATTACTTCCCTCATGCATTAATTGAAGGAGGATGTATTAGCCGTTCAACATATCGGGAACCGCTACTCCCTCCCTCGTCTGCATTAAAGCCGTATCGGGAACTACGCCGCCCGCTGTCAAATCGAATACTCCCTCCGTCTAGGTAAGTATTAAGTCATCTTACGAAAATCAAATAGTAAACACATAGGCGTGGTGCATTAACTCTAACGTTGTTTCTTATATTTTGACATAAATAGAGGAATCAACCAAGAAGAGATGTTGGGCTTGTATGCTTTTAATGACTTGAGACTATCAAACATGACATGCAGTTGTCAGTTCGTTGCACAAGAACAAATACAACCCACGTTAGCACACACGCATCTTATATAGCATCACATCCAATGGCTATAAAAGATGAATGAGACCAAATTATATCTCATCTAGATGAGTTCTAGCAAAACTGTATTAATAATACTTAGTACTCCTGCGCCATGTATCATATATTAGTATCATGTAGTACTTTATTTATTTATGAGGTATCCAGATGGCACTGCACCGCCAAGAAAAGAGGGTAACATCAAAATTATGGACTACTTTTTGAGTATGTTGGTAAGGTCTGGTCATAGTCACTTGTTGAAATCTCTAAAAAGACAAATACTCCCTCCGTCCGGAAATACTTGTCATCAAAATGGATAAAAGGAAATGTATCTAGACGTATTTTAGTTTTAGATACATCTCTTTTTATCCATTTTGATGACAAGTATTTTTGGACGGAGGGAGTAGAAAACAGAGTTGGTGATGATGGTGTGCGTGCCATCCTGCAATATAGGCCGTCGGATTTATATCTAACGGATAGGAAAGAAACTATGGCAATTTTGCAAAAATATACCCACACGTCTCTCCATGTTCGCAAATAAGGCCTTCCCTCGTTCAACCTTTTCTCTCACAAGATGAACTACTCATACAAATGCATCTTGAGGTGTCCATAGAATCGAAGAGAGGGATGATGTGTGTGTGTGTGCACGCGCGATCGTTAAAGAGTGCCATCGAATTTGTGTGTGCCCACGTCAAAGATATAGAGTGGCTGGCCTACTGGAACGTGAGATGGGACATGTGCAGTTTTTCTCTGTGGCATGGATACCTACCTGCAGCGCTCGACTATCGGTGTGTGGTGGGGGAAGAGGGAGGCCCAATTAACTAAAGAGGTACATGGCTGGTATATGTGTGCAGGAGGAGAGAGGCCTACCTCATGTATTAAGGAGATCGATCTGCCTCATGTATTAAGGGAGATCGGTCGGCATCCATGCATATGTGCAGGAGAGGAATAAGGTTGGGAGAGAGACAGAGCTAGAGTGTTGGAGGGGGTGGTAGTGGAGTTGCTTCTAACAATGGGTGGGATAGGCTTGCTAGACAAACGGAGGGCACGCCCGCAATTGTCGGATTTCGGGCTCCGCAAAACCCTTAAGATTCGAACACAGGGGCGTGACGAAGATCTCTCCCACTACACGTCTACCTAGCGCCTCGCTCTTCTCCTGGTGGTGGGAATGGAATGCAAGCAAGCAAGTAGAGCACACAAGAGTTTACCCAGGTTCAGGCCACCTTGCGGTGTAAAACCCTACGTCCTGCTTTAGTGGATTGGCCTCGCGAGGGCTCGAGTATGAACAAGTACAGTGGTTTCCTGAGCTCAGGAGGCAAGCTCAAGAAGGGTGAGGAGGCGGATCTTCTTGCTCCTTGGCTAGTCTAAGTCCCAATGGGTCGATCCCCCTCTAAGATGGAACCCTAGCTACTTATATAGGCGGCCAGGGTCCTCTTCCCCCGAAATGTTTAGGTGGGAAGGGAATCCCACAACAGCCATTTGAGCGGGAACGCAAGGATGCTCCTATCCCGACAAAAGGTGGTCTTCGCCTGCAAAGAGGGCAGGCGGTGATGCAGTGGTGGGCTCGGCGATGACATCCTTCCTGCCGTCCTTGCGGTCTTCGGTCTTGTTGCACCAAAGGGGAAACCTTTGTCTCGCCCCTCGAGAACCTGCGCCTGTGCGGTCTCCTTTGCACCGATATGGAAATTGCGCCCGCTGGCATGGTTCGTCATGGCTTGCGTCACTGCCTCCTCCTGAGGCAGCCCTTGCCTTGAGATCTCCGCCTTCCCGAAGTAGCCTAGCTGAGGCCACTCTAGGGAGAGGTCTTGGTCGCCCCTCCGGAGCAGCCTAGGTGAGGCCGCTCCCTGAGGAGGTCTTGGTCGTTCTCCTCATGAGGGCTGGCCCCCTCGCGAGGGTCTTGAGTAGATGGTCGATCAGCTGGGCCCTACCGGGCCGTACCAGGAACGCGACATGGGCCGCTAACAGGCAAGTCTGGGTACCCTGGTTCCCAGTACACCGACAGTAGGCCCTGGGCCCAAGGCGCGCACGGAGTTGGTTTCTGGGCGAAGCCTAGTCGAGGACGAAGCGTCGCGGTCCCCAAAGACTGTGTGCCAGGCTGGCGCGTGACGGTTGGATGGGACGTGGCACCCCCACTTCCCTCGCAGCCTTGGCAATCATGTGTTTTGACCATCACGCAGACGATAAGCGGCTCCCCTGCCGCCGCTCCTGCCTTCCTTCCTCCCCATCGCCTTCTTCTTCTCCTTGATTCCTTTGTCCCCTGCCCTCGCCGCCATGCCGCGCCGGGCAAAGAAGAGGGTAATCAGGGCGGCTGCGCCGCCGCCGCCACCGGGCCACGAGCCGGTGCTCGGCAGCTCCTCTGTGGTGAACCAAGAGGGCATGGACAAGGTCCGCCATGCCCTGACCGATGAATCCAACGAGTGGGGACCAACCAAGGCCTGGCCTGCCTCCCGACCGATGCTGAGATGAACGCCATCGACATCCAGCTTCATCTCCATGCCATCGCCGCCGGTCTTGTCCCCCCTTTCTCCGAGTTCTTCAACGCGGTGCTCATGCATTACTGAAGGAAATATGCCCTAGAGGCAATAATAAAGTTATTATTTATTTCCTTATATCATGATAAATGTTTATTATTCATGCTAGAATTGTATTAACCGGAAACATAATACATGTGTGAATACATAGACAAACAGAGTGTCACTAGTATGCCTCTACTTGACTAGCTCGTTGATCAAAGATGGTTATGTTTCCTAACCATAGACATGAGTTGTCATTTGATTAACGGGATCACATCATTAGGAGAATGATGTGATTGACTTGACCCATTCCGTTAGCTTAGCACTTGATCGTTTAGTTTGTTGCTATTGCTTTCTTCCTGACTTATACATGTTCCTATGACTATGAGATTATGCAACTCCCGTTTACCGGAGGAACACTTTGTGTGCTACCAAACGTCACAATGTAACTGGGTGATTATAAAGGTGCTCTACAGGTGTCTCCGAAGGTACTTGTTGGGTTGGCTTATTTTGAGATTAGGATTTGTCACTCTGATTGTCGGAGAGGTATCTCTGGGCCCACTCGGTAATGCACATCACTATAAGCCTTGCAAGCATTGCAACTAATGAGTTAGTTGCGGGAGGATGTGTTATGGAACGAGTAAAGAGACTTGCCGGTAACGAGATTGAACTAGGTATTGAGATACCGACGATCGAATCTCGGGCAAGTAACATACCGATGACAAAGGGAACAACGTATGTTGTTATGCGGTTTAACCGATAAAGATCTTCGTAGAATATGTAGGAGCCAATACGAGCATCCAGGTTCCGCTATTGGTTATTGACCGGAGACGTGTCTTGGTCATGTCTACATAGTTCCCGAACCCGTAGGGTCCGCACGCTTAAAGTTTGGTGACGATCGTAATTAGGGTTTTTGTGTTTTGATGTACCGAAGGTTGTTCGGAGTCCCGGATGTGATCACGGACATGACGAGGAGTCTCGAAATGGTCGAGACATAAAGATTGATATATTGGAAGCCTATATTTGGATATCGGAAACGTTCCGGGTGAAATCGGGATTTTACCGGAGTACCGGGGGGTTACCGGAACCCCCCCGGGGGTTATTGGGCTTACATGGGCTATAAGGGAGAAGAGGAGGGCCGGCCAGGACAGACCGCGCGCCCCCTCCCCCCTAGTCTGAATAGGACAAGGAAGGGGGGGGGGGCGCCCCCCTTTCCTCTTTCTCCCTTCCTCCTTCCTTTTCCAACAAGGCAAGAGGGGGGAGTCCTACTCCCGGTTGGAGTAGGACTCCTCCAGGCGCACCCATAGGGCCGGCCGCACCTCCCCCTCTCCCTCCTTTATATACTGAGGCAAGGGGGCACCCCATGACACACAAGTTGATCCTCGTGATCGTTCCTTAGCCGTGTGCGGTGCCCCCTTCCACCATATTCCACCTCGGTCATATCGTAGCGGTGCTTAGGCGAAGCCCTGCGTCGGTAGAACATCATCACCGTCATCACACCGTCATGCTGACGAAACTCTCCCTCAACGTTTTGCTGGATCGGAACTCAAGGGACGTCACCGAGTTGAACGTGTGCAGAACTAGGAGGTGCCGTACGTTCGGTACTTGGATCGGTCGGATCGGGAAGACGTACGACTACTTCCTCTACGTTGTGTCAACACTTCCGTTGCCGGTATACGAGGGTACATAGACAACACTCTCGCCTCTCGTTGCTATGCATCACCATGATCTTGCGTGTGCGTAGGAAAATTTTGAAATTACTACGTTCCCCAACAATTACCAGGTCTTAGCGTTGCATCTGGATCCGAGATCCATCGCCCTCCTCTCCGGCTTCGCGTTCCTGTGCGAAGTCTACATCGGCATTCCTCCATCCATGGCCCTTCTTCGCCACTTCTTCGCCCTCCGTCTGGTTTACGGGGGGCAGCGCTCGGGATGTGTGTCACTGCGCGTGGTGGAGGCAACCACAGCCTCCGGGATTGACTTCATGCTCCGCCCGGCCACGGCGGGGTTCCGTTGACATTGGGTGTATGTCGATGCCACTACGCACAACCCTCTGCTTGAGCTCCCTCGCGCGCCCGCGGAGCTGAGCTCGGGATGGGGGAACGAGGCCCTCTCGGACCCACGGGCGGAGCGAGAGTCTGGCGCCGCCTGGCCAGCCTGAGGGAGAGCGGGCTGACCCTGGGGATGGTGGTGAGGGACTTCCTCGTCGTGTGCATCGCCCCGCTCCAGCGCCACTCTTGGCCGATGTGGACCCTCTCCAAGTAGGGGGATCCGATGTGCCTGCAACAGAAACAGCTTCCTCCCAAGACGCTCCACAAAATGTTGCTGTTGCTCATTGGTGAAGTTCCCGAGGTGTGCTCTGCTTACGCGACTCCTTTGTGCTTGGCTCCCGTGTCCGGGAGGGCTTATGCTGAGAAGATGCCCCGCTTCGATGCGTGGGGGCTACTGCCGGAGGGCGTCTCAGGACCTCGCGACAACCCTCTGGAGGAGGTGCCAGGGCTCACGAGCCTATCATTTCTCCTGGCGACAGATATGTTCGGTGGCGCTCCTGATGCCCGGTCCATGCCGTCCTCAGACCGGGCAGGCGGGGCGCAGGTGTCCCCAGTACGGGAAGCTGATGGTGTGGGGGCACGGCTAACACCAGAGGTAGGAGGCGGAGGGGACACGACGGCCCCCGAGGTTGTTGGAGGGGAGGCCCAGCGTCCCGCCGCCGAGGTAGACGCGGGCGAAGGGCACCAGCCAGTCCTCGAGGTCACAGGGGACGCCGATGACGGGGGCTGCCCAGCCCCCAAAGCCGCGGCCAACATTGCCAAGGGGGACGCCGACACTCATCACAGTCATGCCCCTGCACAGGGCGCGTCAACTCCTCGCAGCCCCCTGCTGTCCCTCGCGGAGCTAAGCAGGAGGCGGAAGATGCGGAGCAGCTGCGGCCCAGCCCCCAGGGCTCTGAAGAGGACGAAGCGGGCGATGCTTAGCAGGTATGTACCCTTAGTTTCCTTGACCCCCTTTGATGGGGCCTTCGTGATTCCTTGCTCGTCAGGGCCCCCTCCGCGGCGACCGCGAGCCCACCTCAGGGCCGTTCTGCAGGGCCCATAGGTATTTCTGACAGCGCCCGCCCTTCGGACCACGCCAAGCCCTCGGCGGAGATCATGCCGGGACTTTCGTTTGTGAACCGCGCTCCCAGCCCCCGAGTGCTCCTGGGGCAAGGCTGCCTCTGTCCCTCTGGGAGCTTGCCTCGGGGCCCGGGGCTTGCCTTTATTGTGGACCAGCAGGCCCTCGAGGCGGCCCCGGACGCTACCCGCCTGACTGGCCTGCGTCTTCCCTTTTCATTGGGGGCACCCTCCGCTCCTGAGGCCAGCCCCCGGGCCCGTGCTGAGGCTGTGGAGGAGCCTCCTCTGGAGGGCTAAAATGTCGTAGATGGGCCCAGTCGTTTTCTGGGTCCTACATAGTGTTGGAGCGTGGTCCACCAGGGCCTGCTGCGGGAGGCATCGGATGTCTTGAGGCGCCTCGGGGATGAGTTCGCCGAGGTGGACAAGCGCGTCGGAGCTGATGACCTGCACCTCTCAGAGGAGTGGTGAAAGCTGAAGACTGCTGTCAACCTGAGCCGGCGGCAACATGAGGCCGCCTTTGGAGAAAGCGGAGGCGTCCCTAGCCACCGCTTACAAAGCGTGCGTCCGTGCTTTGGAGGAAGCCTGAGATGCCGATCACCGCCGGGTGGCGGCCGAGGATCGTGAACGCAAGCTCAAAGCCTTGAACGCGGCCCTCGAGCGCCAAGTGCGAGCTCGGAGGGCCGCCCTTGCCGCGGCTACGACTAGTGACGGCCCTGCTGGCCTCTTGGCGCGGGAGGAGGCGCTGACTCTTGAAGCGATGGAACTGGGCATGGAGCACGAGCGCCTGGAGACGATGGAGCGCCAGGTGGCCAAGGCTGAGGTCGAGCTAGATGGTCGAGAGGCCAAGGCCGCCCTGGAGATCCGGGTTTTACAGGAAGACTATCGCGGGAAGCTGGAACTCCACGAGGCTCGCTTCGTCGAGAAGGGCAACGTGCGGCGGAAGAAGATCGCCGCCCTCGAGGGGGAGCTGGCGGCCTCCAAGTGTCGTCTGCGGGCGTCGGAGACGGCTCGCTTTGCCTCGGAACGTCATGCACGGGCGTTGAAGGAGGCTTGCGCGGCGGTCGAGCGCCGCGAACAAGCGTCTGAGAGGGCCCGCGTCGCCGCGAGGGCAGAGTTGTCCCGCTTTTACCAGCGGGTGGAGGATATCTCTGCCTCCGCAGCCCTGAGCCCTGCTGATGCCGCCCATGCTCGTGGAATGCGAAGGGTCCGCTCGGAGATTGTCGCAGCCTAGGGGAACAGGGCCAACGGAGCCTTGCGTGAGCTTATTGGTTCAGGGGTCGACGATCCCCTGACAGGTGATGACGCTTGCTACCTCAAGTTCTTCAGCGAAGTGGTTGATCATCTTGAGGGCCAGGTCACGATGGCGCAACAGCTTGTCGAGGAGCAAAGCCGCGACGTTCTTTGGCGCGCGGTCACGCGCATCTTCGGGAATCTGCTTCGCCTTGACCCGCGCTCCGACTTCAGGGCCCTGCTGGAGCCGGTGCCCGATGTGGTCGCCGGCGACGTGGAGGCGTGGGTGAGTGACCATGTGGAGGTGTTGGTGACGGAACTTGTTCCGGCGGTTGAAGATGCACCAGCGTCCAAGGACGACACCGGCAGTCTTGTGGATGGAGCCGACGCTTAGCCCAGTCCTGCTTTTTTCATAAAAGTTTTTGGATTGTGGCCCTAGAGCCAGTCAAGATGAAAGTTATGTAATTTGAGCTTTTGACGATGTAAGGATGGGTTAGAGGACTCCCTTGTGACGTCCGCTCCTGAGGCCGAGGCCTCGGCCTATGTTGTGTTTCAGAGGGAGTGCCTGCCGACCCTGTTTGAGCGTGTTTCGCGAGTACTTGCGACTGGTGCGGGAGGATTGGCGGACCGGCCGTGGGCCAAACAGGACGTACGCACTGCGCCCCGGCCCTTGCTCGCAAGGGGCGATCCAGCAGGGTGGCGGCTGCAGACGGCTTTAGCCAAAGGGGGGCTAAGAACGGAAAGAGCAAAAGAACTCAGCAAAACACGAACGAGAAACTCCCCCCTTTATCTCAAAGATAAAACGCGCAGCCGCAAGCTCGGCTCCAGAAGGCAGATATAAAAGAGGCAAGGGCAAATGGCAAAAAGAAGGGGGACCGTGTCCGGCCCCTGAGCAGGTCTTCAGTCTTCTCCCCAGCGCGGAGCGTAGGGCTACCACCGGTTGATGTGGGCATAGCCATTGGAGGGCAGTGTCGATGGCCAGCGCAGAGCATGGTACTTCCACTAAGACGTGGGTGGGAGCCCCCATGAGGCCCCAGGGCGGCCTCAGGAGACTCCGGGGCGTGTACATCCCCACTCATTATTACGTGAGAGTGTCACGAGCGGAGATCTTCTGACATGCCCGCCCCTTCACTTGAGGACCCCGCCCCGCGCTAGTCCGCTCCCGCCATGGGCCCACCCGAAGGCGGCGTTCATGAGGTGGGACACTGCGCATAGTGGGGGAATGAGACCTTAGCTATAGCCCCCCTTGCCGAGCACTAGGCACACTGCTTACGCGACCTCCGGGCACGCTTCGCCCTGAGGGGCTAACACCGCCCGAAAGCACGGCGTCCTGAGGTGCAAGGGGGACCCTTCTACGTCTTGAGCTTGCATTGGTTTTCCCCGAAGAGGAAGGGATGATGCAGTAGAGTAGCGTAAGTATTTCCCTCAGTTTTTGAGAACCAAGGTATCAATCCAGTAGGACGCCAGGCTCAAGTCCCTCGTACCTGCACAAAACGATAGCTACTCGCAACCAACACGATTAGGGGTTGTCAATCCCTTCACGGTCACTTACGAGAGTGAGATCTGATAGATATAATATTTTTGGTATTTTTGGTATAAAGATGCAAAGTAAAAAGTAAAGGCAAAGTAAAAAGCAAAGCAAGATTAAAGTAATGGAGATTGATATGATGAGAATAGACCCGGGGGCCATAGGTTTCACTAGTGGATTCTCTCAAGAGCATAAGTATTCTACGGTGGGTGAACAAATTACTGTTGAGCAATTGACAGAACTGAGCATAGTTATGAGAATATCTAGGCATGATCAAATATATAGGCATCACGCCCGTGACAAGTAGACCAAAACGATTCTGCATCTACTACTATTACTCCACTCATCGACCGCTATCCAGCATGCATCTAGAGTATTAAGTTAAAAACAGAGTAACGCCTTAAGCAAGATGACATGATGTAGAGAGATAAATTCATGCAATATGAAATAAACCCCATCTTGTTATCCTCGATGGCAACGATACAATACGTGCCTTGCTGCTCCTTCTGTCACCGGGTAAGGACACAGCAAGATCGAACCCAAAGCTAAGCACTTCTCCCATGGCAAGAACTACCAATCTAGTTGGCCAAACCAAACGGATAATTAGAAGAGACTTGCAAAGATAACCAATCATACATAAAAGAATTCAGAGAAGATTCAAATATTATTCATAGATAGACTTGATCATAAACCCGCAATTCATCGTTCTCATCAAACACACCGCAAAAAGAAGATTACATCAAATAGATCTCCACAAGAGAGGGGGAGAACTTTGTATTGAGATTGAAAGAGAGAGAAGAAGCCATCTAGCTACTAACTATGGACCCGAAGGTCTGAGGTAAACTACTCACACTTCATCGGAGAGGCTAGGATGATGTAGAAGCCCTCCGTGATGACGGCCCTCTTTCGGAGGAGCTCCGGAACAGGCCCCAAGATGGGATCTCATGGCTACAGAAAGTTGCGGCGGTGGAATTAGGTTTTCGGCTCCTGTTCTGATCGTTTGGGGGTATGTGTGTATATATAGGAGGAAGAAGTATGCCGGAGGAGCACCGAGGGGCCCACGAGGTAGGGGGGCGCGCCCTAGGGGGGGGGCACCCCCCACCCTCATGACCGCCTCTTTTGTTCCTGGATCACGTTCGGTGAGAAAATCACGTTCCCGAAGGTTTAATTCCGTTTGGACTTCGTTTGATATCCTGTTTCTTCGAAACACTAAAATAGGCAAGAAACAACAATTCTGGGCTGGGCCTCTGGTTAATAGGCTAGTCCCAAAATTATTATAAAAGTGGAAAATAAAGCCCAATATAGTCCAAAACAGTAGATAATATAGCATGGAGCAATAAAAAATTATAGATACGTTGGAGACGTATTAGGCATCCCCAAGCTTAATTCCTGCTCGTCCTCGAGTAGGTAAATGATAAAAAGAGAATTTTTGATGCGGAGTGCAACTTGGCATAATTTCAATGCAAATCTTCTTAATTGTGGTATAAATATTCAGATTAGAAAGATTCAAGACAAAAGTTTATATTGACATAAAAAATAATAATACTTCAAGCATACTAATAAAGCAATTATGTCTTCTCAAAATAACATGGCCAAAGAAAGTTATCCCTACAAAATCATATAGTCTGGCTATGTTATCTTCACCACACAAAATATTTAAATCATGCACAACCCCGATGACAAGCCAAGCAATTGTTTCATACTCTAACTTTTTCAAAACTTTTTCTATCTTCACGCAATACATGAGCTTGAGCCATGGATATAGCACTATAGGTGGAATAGAATGGTGGTTGTGGAGAAGACAAAAAGGAGAAGATAGTCTCACATCAACTAGGCGTATCAACGGGCTATAGAAATGCCCATCAATAGATATCAATGTGAGTGAGTAGGGATTGCCATGCAACGGATGCACTAGAGCTATAAGTATATGAAATCTCAAAAAGAAACTAAGTGGGTGTGCATCCAACTTGCTTGCTCATGAAGACCTAGGGCGATTTGAGGAAGCCCATCATTGGAATATACAAGCCAAGTTCTATAATGAAAAATTCCCACTAGTATATGAAAGTGATAACATGAGAGACTCTCTACTATGAAGATCCTGGTGCTACTTTGAAGCACAAGTGTGGTAAAAGGATAGTAACATTGTCCCTTCTCTCTTTTTCTCTCATTTTTTATTATATTTTTTTGTTTTGGCCTTTTCTCTTTTTTATGGCCTCTTTTTATTTGGGCTTCTTTGGCCTCTTTTTTTTTTCGTCCGGAGTCTCATCCCGACTTATGGGGGAATCATAGTCTCCATCATTCTTTCCTCACTGGGACAATGGTATAATAATGATGATCATCACACTTTTATTTTTCTTACAACTCAATACTTAGAACAAAATATGACTCTATATGAATGCCTCCGGCATTGTACCGGGATATGCAATATGACAATGATGAATGTGTCATGATGAACTAGATGGTGGAAAGTTGCATGGCAATATATCTCGGAATGGCTATGGAAATGCCATAATAGGTAGGTATGGTGGCTGTTTTGAGGAAGGTATATGGTAGGTGTATGATACCGGCGAAAAGTGCGCGGTATTAGAGAGGCTAGCAAAGGTGGAAGGCTGAGAGTGCGTATAATCCATGGACTCAACATTAGTCATAAAGAACTCATATACTTATTGCAAAAATCTAGAAGTTATCAAAGCAAATTATTATGCGCATGCTCCTAGGGGATAGATTGGTAGGAAAAGACCACCGCTCGTCCCCGACCGCCACTCATAAGGAAGACAATCAATAAATAAATCATGCTCTGACTTCATCACATAACGGTTCACCATACGTGCATGCTACGGGAATCACAAACTTTTAACACAAGTATTATTTAAATTCACAACTACTCAACTAGCATGACTTTAATATTATCACCTCCATATCTCAAAACAATTATCATGCTTCAATCTTTTCTTAGTATTCAACACACTCGAAAGAAAGTTTCACAAATCTTGAATACCAAGCAAATTATTATTAAGCAAATTACCATGCTATTAAGAGACTCTCAAAATAGTTTAAGTGAAGCATGAGAGATCAATAGTTTCTTTAAAACAAATCCACCACCATGCTCTAAAAGATCTAAGTGAAGCACATAGAGCAAAATTATAACGCTCAAAAGATATAAGTGAAGCACATAGAGCAAAACTACTTAGCTCAAAAGATATAAGTGAAGCACATAGAGTGTTCTATCAAATTTTAATTCATGTATGGCTCTCTCAAAAGGTGTGTACAGCAAGGATGATTCTGGCATACTAAGACACAAATAATACAAGACGCTCCAAGCAAAATACATATCATGTTGGTGAATAAAAATATAGCTCCAAGTAAATTACCAATGGAAGTGGACGAAAGAGGGGATGCCTTCCGGGGAATCCCCAAGCTTTGACTTCTTGGTGTCCTTGTATTATCTTGGGGGTTCCATGGGAATCCCCAAGTTTAGGCTCTTGCCGGTCCATTTTCCATGATCCATCAAAAGAATTCACCCAAAACTTGGAAACTTCACAACACAAAACTCAAAATAAAAAACTCGTGAGCTCCGTTAGCGAAAGAAAACAAAAGACCACTTCAAGGTACTGTAATGAACTCATTCTTTATTTATATTGGTGTTAAACCTACTGTATTCCAACTTCTCTATGGATTATAAACTATTTTACTAGCCATAGATTCATCAAAATAAGCAAACAACACACGAAAAACAGAATCTGTCAAAAACAGAACAGTCTGTAGTAATCTATAGCTAGCGCAAGATCTGGAACCCCAAAAATTATCAAATAAATTGCTGGAAGTGAGAAATTTATCTATTAATCAGATGCAAAAATAATTAACTAAATATCACTCTTAAAATACAAATGACAGCAGTTCTCGTGAGCGCTAAAGTTTCTGTTTTTTACAGCAAGTTCAACAAGACTTTCTCCAAGTCTTCCCAACGGTTCTACTTGGCACAAACACTAATTAAACACAAAATACACAACCGAAACAGAGGCTAAATAATTTATTTATTACTAAGCAGGAGCAAAAATCAAGGAATAAAAATAAAATTGGGTTGCCTCCCAACAAGCGCTATCGTTTAACGCCCCTAGCTAGGCATAAAAGCGAGGATAGATCTAGGTATTGCCATCTTTGGTAGGCAATCCATAAGTGGCTCTCATGATAGTTTCATATGGTAATTTTATTTTCTTTCTTGGAAAGTGTTCCATGCCCTTTTTAATGGAAATTGAAATCTAATATTCCCTTCCTTCATATCAATAATCGCACCAACCGTTCTAAGGAAAGGTCTACCAAGAATAATAGGGCAAGAAGGATTGCAATCTATATCAAGAACAATGAAATCTACGGGCACATAATTCCTATTTGCAACAATAAGAACATCATTAATCCTTCCCATAGGTTTCTTAATAGTGGAACCCGCAAGATGCAAGTTTAGAGAGCAATCATCAAAATTACGGAAATATAGCAAATCACGCAAAGTCTTGGGAATAGTAGAGACACTAGCACCCAAATCACACAAAGCATAAAACTCATGATCTTTAATTTTAATTTTAATAGTTGGTTCCCACTCATTATAGAGTTTTCTAGGGATAGAAACTTTCAACTCAAGTTTTTCTTCATAAGATTGCATCAAGGCATCAACAATATGTTCGGTGAAGGCTTTATTTTGACTATAAGCATGTGGAGAATTTAGCACGGATTGCAACAAGGAAATACAATCAATTAAAGAGCAACTTTCATAATTAAATTCCTTGAAATCCAATATAGTGGTTTTAGCAACATCTATATTTTTATTTCTTTCAATTCCACTTTCATCAATTTCATCATTAAGATCTATATACTCCGAATTTTTAGAAGGCCTTCTAGGTAAAGGAAGATCATATTCAGTTTCATCAAGATTCATATTGCAAAACTAAGATTTAATAGGATACACATCAATAAATTTTAGATCTTCATCTTGATTTTCATTGGAATTGGAAGAACACGCTTTAATAAAGGCATCTTTGGAAGCACGCATCCTAGCGGTTCTTTCCTTGCACTCATCAATGGAAATTATCATGGCTTTGAGAGACTCATTGATATCATGCTTAGGAGGAATAGATCTAAGCTTTAAATAATCAACCTCAAGAGAAATTCTATCAATGTTTCTAGCCAAATCATCAACTTTAAGCAATTTCTCTTCAATAAAAGCATATAAATTCTTTTGTGAATTCATAAACTCTTTAACACTATTCTCAAATTCAGAGGGCATCTTATTATAATTTCCATAAGAGTTGTTGTAGGAATTCCCATAATTATTAGAAGGATTACTAGGATATGGCCTAGAATTAAAATTCCCTCTATAAGCGTTGTTACCAAAATTATTCCTAGCAACAAAATTCACATTCATAGATTCATTGTTATTCTCAATCAAAGTAGACAAAGGCATATCATTAGGATCAAAAGAAACACTCTTAGTAGCAAATAATTTCATAAGTTCATCCATCTTTCCACTCAACACATTGATTTCTTCTATCGCATGCACTTTTTTATTAGAAGATATTTCGGTATGCCATTGAGAATAATTAACCATAATATTATCTAGGAGTTCAGTAGCATCTCCTAAAGTGATGTCCATAAAAGTGCCTCCCACGGCCGAATCTAAAAGATTTCTAGAAGCAAAATTCAATCCGGCATAAAAATTTTGTATGATCATCCACAAATTCAAACCATGAGTAGGGCAATTACGTATCATTAATTTCATTCTCTCCCAAGCTTGTGCAACATATTCATGATCAAGTTGTTTAAAGTTCATAATATCGTTTCTAAGAGAGATGATCTTAGCGGGAGGAAAATACTTAGAGATAAAAGCATCTTTGCACTTGTTCCATGAATCAATACTATTCTTAGGCAAAGACAAAAACCAAGCTTTAGCACGATCTCTAAGCGAAAAAGGAAATAGCTTCAATTTAATGACATCATTATTGACATCTTTTTTCTTTTGCATATCACATAAATCAACGAAGCTATTCAGATGAGTAGCGGCATCTTCACTAGGAAGGCCGGCGAATTGATCTTTCATAACAAGATTCAACAAAGAAGTATTAATTTCACAAGATTCAGCATCGGTAAGAGGAGCAATCGGAGTGCTAAGGAAATCATTATTATTGGTATTGGTGAAGTCACACAATTTGGTAGTATCTTGAGCCATCGCGACAAACAGGCAATCTAACACACGAGCAAACAAGAGCAAACGAGCAAAAGAGGCAAATAGAGAGGGCGGATAGAGAGAGAGAGGGCGAATAAAACGGCAAGGGTGAATTGGGGGGAGAGGAAAACGAGAGGCAAATGGCAAATAGTGTAATGCGAGAGATAGGGATTGTGATGGGTACTTGGTATGTTGACTTTTTTGTAGCCTCCCCGGCAGCGGCGCCAGAAATGGCTCGTTGTCGGGAGTCAAATCTTGACTTGCGCGAACCTCCCCGGCAACGGCGCCAGAAATCCTTCTTGCTACGTCTTGAGCTTGCGTTGGTTTTCCCCGAAGAGGAAGGGATGATGCAGCAGAGTAGCGTAAGTATTTCCCTCAGTTTTTGAGAACCAAGGTATCAATCCAGTAGGAGGCCACGCTCAAGTACCTCGTACCTACACAAAACGATAGCTACTCGCAACCAACGCGATTAGGGGTTGTCAATCCCTTCACGATCACTTACGAGAGTGAGATCTGATAGATATAATATTTTTGGTATAAAGATGCAAAGTAAAAAGTAAAGGCAAAGTAAAAAAGCAAAGCAAGATTAAAGTAATGGAGATTGATATGATGAGAATAGACCCGGGGGCCATAGGTTTCACTAGTGGCTTCTCTCAAGAGCATAATTATTCTACGGTGGGTGAACAAATTACTGTTGAGCAATTGACAGAATTGAGCATAGTTATGTGAATATCTAGGCATGATCATGTATATAGGCATCACGTCCGTGACAAGTAGACCGAAACGATTCTGCATCTACTACTATTACTCCACTCATCGACCACTATCCAGCATGCATCTAGAGTATTAAGTTAAAAATAGAGTAATGCCTTAAGCAAGATGACATGATGTAGAGAGATAAATTCATGCAATATGAAATAAACCCCATCTTTTTATCCTCGATGGCAACGATACAATACGTGCCTTGCTGCTCCTTCTGTCACCGGGTAAGGACACAGCAAGATCGAACCCAAAGCTAAGCACTTCTCCCATGGCAAGAACTACCAATCTAGTTGGCCAAACCAAACGGATAATTCGAAGAGACTTGCAAAGATAACCAATCATACATAAAAGAATTCAGAGAAGATTCAAATATTATTCATAGATAGACTTGATCATAAACCCGCAATTCATCGTTCTCATCAAACACACCGCAAAAAGAAGATTACATCAAATAGATCTCCACAAGAGAGGGGGAGAACTTTGTATTGAGATTCAAAGAGAGAGAAGAAGCCATCTAGCTACTAACTATGGACCCGAAGGTCTGAGGTAAACTACTCACACTTCATCGGAGAGGCTAGGATGATGTAGAAGCCCTCCGTGATGACGGACCTCTTCCGGCGGAGCTCTGGAACAGGCCCCAAGATGGGATCTCGCGGATACAGAAAGTTGCGGCGGTGGAATTAGGTTTTTGGCTCCTGTTCTAATCGTTTGGGGGTACGTGTGTATATATAGGAGGAAGAAGTACGCCGGAGGAGCACCGAGGGGCCCACGAGGCAGGGGGGCGCGCCCTAGGGGGGGGGGCGCCCCCACCCTCGTGACCGCCTCTTTTGTTCCTTGGAGCAGGGTCCAAGTCTCCTGGATCACGTTCGGTGATAAGATCACGTCCCCGAAGGTTTAATTCCGTTTGGACTCCGTTTGATATTCCGTTTCTTCGAAACACTGAAATAGGCAAAAAATAGCAATTCTGGGCTGGGCCTCCGGTTAATAGGTTAGTCCCAAAAATAATATAAAAGTGGAAAATAAAGCCCAATATGGTCCAAAACAGTAGATAATATAGCATGGAGCAATCAAAAATTATAGATACGTTGGAGACGTATCAGACCCCGCCCCGCGCACGCTCCTAATGGCCCCTAAGCCCTCCTGATCAGGGACAGACCTAGAGGGCACCGGGTCACGTGAGTGGGGGGATGAAGCCTCGGTCTTGGGCCCTCCTAACGTGCGTAGGACGGGCTGCCGTACCGCCCCCCGACATACCCTCCATAGCTCGAGGGAGGGCACGCCGGGAGGCACGGCGTCTTGAGCTTTGAGCGGAGGGAGAGGAGGCCCCTCCCCACACACATCATACCCGCCGCCGGTGAGCCCCTAGCGAAATCCAGGGCGGCCTCGTGCGCGATGGGTCACGTGTGAGGGGACGAGGGCCTGGCCCGGGCCTTCTCTCCCTTTCTGTCCTCGAACGAGGCCTGGGGCACACCCAGGCATCCTGAGACCATGGTGAAGTGTTGCTGGTCACGGCGGGCATCCCCTCTCGCAGGGCATGGTCTGGGAGCACCCCGCCTGCCTGCCGGCCCACGCGATTGCTCGTGCGGGCGGGCATTCCTCCTTCATTCCTGCTCCATAGCCATCGGTGCCGATGGCGGGGAGCTGATGGCCAGGGGTGCAGGGCCAGGTTCCTGTCCCTGTGGTCCCGAGCCCCCAACCGTCGATGTCTGGTGGTGTCGGGCACCGGGCGCGGCCCAGAGACCACTCTTGGATGGATCTTCGCCGTGGGCAGCGCCTTGATGCGGGTGGGCCTGTGGCAGCTGGACGGAGTCGTATGCAGGGTTCAGCGGATCATACCCCACATCCCCCTCGTAGGTGGTGGTCGGCCTTGCCCACACGGGCGACCGCTCGCGGTCGAGGCGGCCGCCAGTCTCTGGAGACATTATGCGGAAGCAGAACGATTCGGCCCCGGTGGTGGCGGCATCGAGGAGTTCGGCCACCCTGAGGAGCAGTGCGTCATGGCCGGCATCGAGCAACCGACATCTCAGTAGTTCCCTTGCTACCAGCAGCACGGCCCTCATGTTTGCCGTCTCGCGCCGGTCTCGGGAGTTTGCCGCGGCGTGGCTGGCAGCACGCGCCGCCACGCAGTTCTGGCGCCGCATGGGCGGTGGAGGCTGCCGGTTTCCAAGCGGCGGGTCGGTGACGCTCATCATGCTGTCGGCGCCAATCAAGGCGGGGTGGCGGCGCGTCCCTTGGCCGAGGGGCGACGCTCCTGCGGTCCTAGTGCCACGTCCTTCGGTGCGTGTCGGCTGTGCCTCCGCCATCAGAGGTGTCGGAGCTGGGGTAAGCCGGGTCGTTGGATAAGAATGAGGCGAGGTCGTCGGAGAGGCGAGATTTCGCCGCGCCCCTACCTGGTGCGCCAAATGTCGGATTTTGGGCTCCGCAAAACCCTTAAGATTCGAACACAGGGGCGTGACGAAGATCTCTCCCACTACATGTCTACCTAGCGCCTCACTCTTCTCCTAGTGGTGGGAATGGAATGCAAGCAAGCAAGTAGAGCACACAAGAGTTTACCCAGGTTCAGGCCACCTTGCGGTGTAAAAGCTTACGTCCTGCTTTAGTGGATTGGCCTCGCGAGGGCTCGAGTATGAACAAGTACAGTGGTTTCCTGAGCTCAGGAGGCGAGCTCAAGAAGGGTGAGGAGGGGGATGTTCTTGCTCCTTGGCTAGTCTAAGTCCCGATGGGTCGATCCCCCTCTAAGATGGAACCCTAGCTACTTATATAGGCGGCCAGGGTCCTCTTCCCCCGAAATGTTTAGGCGGGAAGGGAATCCCACAACGGCCATTTGAGCGGGAACACAAGGACACTCCTATCCTGACAAAAGGTGGTTTTTGCCAGCAAAGATGGCAGGCGGTGACGCGGTGGTGGGCTCGGCGATGACATCCTTCCTGCCATCCTTGCGGTCTTCGTTCTTGTTGCACCAAAGGGGAAACCTTTGTCTCGCCCCTCGAGAACCTGCGCCTGTGCGGCCTCCTTTGCACCGATATGGAAACTGCGCCCGCGGGCGCGCGTTGGCGCCCGCTGGCATGGTTCGTCATGGCTTGCGTCACTGCCTCCTCCTGAGGCAGCACTTGCCTTGAGATCTCCGCCTTCCCGAAGCAGCCTAGCCGAGGCCACTCTAGGGAGAGGTCTTGGTCGCCCCTCCGGAGCAGCCTAGGTGAGGCCACTCCCTGAGGAGGTCTTGCTCATTCTCCTCGTGAGGGCTGGCCCCCTCGCGAGGGTCTTGAGTTGATGGTTGATCAGCTGGGCCCTACCGGGCCGTACCAGGAACGCGACGTGGGCTATAGACAGGCAAGTCTGGGTACCCTGGGTCCTAGTACGCCGACATCAATATCAATAAGAGAGGAGATGGCTGCTTGTTGTCTGTGCATGTCCGTGTGAGAGACGGGTCAGGAGGCATGCACGAATGATGAGGGGGGACGATGTGGATGTGGTAAGCAGATGTAACTACATAGGAAGATCAACCGCCCTTTGTTAGAGAAAGGAGAGACATAACTTGTGAGGTACATCGATCGATGAGGGGGGGGGTAGTTAAAGTCGATCTAGGTATATGTTGGGAGATCGATCGGTATACATGCATGTGTGTGTTAGAAGCAAATGAGGCACGAGGAGAACGATAGAGAGAGAGGGATACATGTAGGAGGTGGTACGAGAGGCATACTATATCAAGGGGGGAGGAGTGTGCGAGTACGAGAATGATGAAAAGAGTGGTGGGACTGAGGCATGGACGGTGACAAGAGAAGAGGGGAAGCTTGTGTTTGTGCTAGGCACACCTGGCTAGAGAGGCATATCGATCGTTGTGTGCCGTAAAGAAGGAGCTGGGGGCCTACACACACCGTGGGTGAACGACCTAAAGTGAAAAGACGAATTTGCGCCATGGATCTAGAGAATGCTGAGGGAGGGTGAGAGGGATGCGGGCGTGTGCATGCACAAGAGAAAGTTAGTGCTAGCTACAAAGATAAGAGGGTTGTGTGGGTGTAAAAGACGAATAGTGATCATATATACTTCATTATAAAAAGCGAATTCGGATATTTGAAGAATTTATCATAGTGTTTCAAGCCGACGCATGTGTGAATATATATAACGGTGATACACATGGTGTGGTTATGAACATGTTATACTACATTTAATATATTTTATATCCACTCATATAAAAAACGGAGTTGTTGATGATGGTGTGCTTGCCATCCTGCATTATAGGCCGTCCGATTTATATCTGGCGGATAGCAAGGAAACTATGATGGTTGAAGTTGGCAACAATGATGATTGTAGATTCTTATTGAAATAGAGAAACGAATTCAAATTTAGTTCGAATTGCAGCGGTAGTATAGACATTTGGAATGCACTCAAATGTTGGTATGAGTAGGTTACATGCATTATACAACAAGCGAAAAAATTTAATCGGACATAACATGGATTCATACTCCCTCCTTCCATCTATATAGGGCATAATGAGATTTTAAGACCGCCTTTGACTATTGACAACATTAATAGTACATGACATGCACAATGTGAAAATTATATCGTTGAAAGAACCTTTCACAGACGAATTTAACGGTGTGCTTGGTGTAAGTTGCATGTCATATATCATTGCTCTAATATTTGGTCAAAGTTAGCATCAAAAAACACATTAGGCCTAGATAGATGGAAGGAGGGAGTAGCTTTGAATAGCATTTGTATAGTAAAACGGGGCAAGACTCTCTCTTTGTGTGGTGTGAATAGTTTTATCTTTTTCATTTTCTTTTTGGTTGAGGGAAGTGCGAATTGATTTGGTACGTACAAGTACAATATTACTACACGTTAGGCTTGTCCCTAAAATTCAACCCGCGTCTTGTTATATCCCGAAAATTCAGATATCGTGCTCCCAAAACTGGCGCCTTCACAACCCACGCCTTGCTATCCCGAAATTACAACGCGCGCGAAAACTCCCTCCAGCTGCCAAATCCCGACACGCGAAATCCCCCTTCTAACCCTGAGCCGTAAGGGCCGCTAGTTCAAATCGGTGGGGGGGGTACTTTTGAAACACACCCTACATTTTGGACAAGCGCGTCCCTAAGTCATGCTTCACCCCCTCCCATCGCCCCCTTTTCGCCATTCGAAATCCCAGGCCGCCATAACCTCTCCGCTCCAGCCGCGAAACCCCACCCTCCTCCGTCCGCCATGTCACCGCTGCCCAGCCGGAGCCTCTTCCCTGACGACGTCATCCACCGCAACAGCTTGACGTCCCTCGTCCACCTCCCCAGATGAGGATCCGTCGTCCATCTCGCCGTCCCGTCGATTCAGCCGCCCCGTCCTCCACCTCCAAGGAGCTGCTCTGACGATCGCCTCGTCTATTGCGACTGCTCCATCCCCACAGCGCCGCCTTAACCTGCTCCACCGGAACCGCAGCATCCTCACCGACTCCTCAGACGAAGCCGAGGCCTACTCGGCGCCACCAAAGGGGTGGTACACTCATCGCATCGCACCTTCTCCTTAACTCGACCTCCCGGCGCCAACGGTGCTCCATCCCGCACCCCCATGGAGCGGCTACCTTGAAGCCGGCGCCGCGGGCGACATCTCCATGGCGGCTCTCCCCAGTGCGAGGCCCATTCGGCGGCGGCGTCCATACCAGCCGGATCTGCTGCTGCTCCGGCTCTCGCTCACGCTTCTGCTGCTCCGGCTCTCGCTCAATCGCTCGCTCATCCAGCTGCTGCTGCTGCTCTCCCCCTCGCTCGTGCTGCTGCTCTACTCCGATTAAGCCACACTTCAGTCGACTGAATCAACTTTTGGGTTAGTCGATTTTCAGGGGTTGGGGGGCTCACCAGAGTTAAGGAAGAACCACCCACAGCGGGGACGGGGGCTCGCCGGAGAGGTATCCCACTATCTATCTTAGGGTTCAGGGTGGGGGCGGGGGGCCTAGAGGGCTGGCCGGGGCGGCGGTGGCGAGTTGTTTCGAGGCGGTGAGGTGGCGCTGGGGCCGGCGGTTCGGCCGGTGGTGGCTGGCGGCTCAGGGGGTGCAGGTTGAAGATGAACTGCTTGCCCTCCCTAAACTACATGTCAAGTGCCTCTCTGCTACCATTGCGTTTAGTTTCGACAGTAGCATTCAGATTCCACAGTAAATTTCAGTTTCCATAGTTAAGTTGAGAGTCAACAATTTTTACCTCATCTATTGTAGTCAGGTGGTTTTTGGTGATGTTAATTTTACATCCATTTTACATCATCTATTGGAGATGCTATTAGAATCCCACTTGAGATTGATGATGTCTGTCTTGTGCTGCTTCAGCCTTGACGTCTTATGGCTCACTGGAGCTGCTCCAACGACAGAACGATCCATCACAACAGAGCAGTGCCCTGGACGCCGTCTACAGATTCCTCAGATCTTCCTCCACACCTCCGACAGCCACCTCTGCCTCAACTGCTTTAGCGACCAACCCAATGATACTGAGGTCGACATGGCTACGGCAAAGAGGTTGTACACTTATTGCATCACTTATTACTATACATTCACGTCGATCCATTAGGGCTATTTTGGTTCAACGGAAAAACGTCGATCCACTAGTTGTTACCATCACTCTAAATTTCTACATGCTCTCCTTACATAATCTCACCATATTTTTTTCGTATGCATGTCAGATATTGTACACAGTCGTGCTGAACATGTAGAGAAAAAGAGAAGAGTTTTGCGCGGCAATACAATGTCATGCAGACATCGCTCCATGGTGGGTTCAATGGCAAACCCTCCCCACCCTTCTCCAGATTGTAATCCAGAGGAAGATATCTGTTCTGAGGCAGATTCAGACACCGCTGACCACTCCTATTTACCCCCCAAGGTGTTTGCTCTACCTTGGCATGATGATGTTAGTCATATCATGCATATGTTGCCTTACAATGCCTACTTTTGACATCATATATGTCATCTGCTTAGTTTAGACATGTTCGGTAATGCCACCTGTTTAGTTTCTATATCATATATGGGAATTATGCAGTCTCATGTCTTTTAGCCAGCCATAATATATGTGAAATGTGCAATGCCATCCTGTTTAACCAGGCATCATATATTTGAATGATATCTTGCCCATCCTTTTCTTCATTACATTTCCATTTGTCGACAATGTTTGTACATTAAACTACTCTTCCTATGAATTAGCCATTTGGGTGGGAGATGGAGAAATCTTGAGTGAAAACAAGGCCTTCAGAGCAGACAGTGCTACCTGTCGAAGCAGATCTCTTGTTGGGTCCTGATAGCTCCTCAGAGATGGATTCAGAGATAGATGACCAGTCCTATTCCCCACTGAGGTGTATGCTCTAACTTGGCACGGTTATACTGCTCATATCATGCATACGTTGTCTTGCATTGCATAGTTTAGACATCATATACACAATATTCAACACCATGTTCTGAGTTCAAACATCATATCGAATGCCCTCTGTTTAGCATATAAATCACATATGTGAATTAAATGATGCGATCCTGATTACTTAGATAACATGTAGGTGAATTATGTCATGCGATCCTGTTTAGTTATTCATCATATCTTTGAATTATGTTATGCTATGCTATCCAGTTTAGATAGACATCATATATGTGAAATTATGTCATGCTATCCGTTTTAGTTAAACAATATACATGTCAACTATCTCATGCCCTCTTTTTCCACACTATCTATTGCATCTGTCTCTCATACAATGTCTGTACATTCAACTATGTTTCCTGTTTATCAGCCGTTTGAATTGGAGCGGGTGATGCCAGTATCTAGCGGACTAAAAACATGGTTTGAAATAAAACAGTGCTACCTCTTGGTGGAGACAGCACCCCGGTTGTACATGCACAAGAACTAGCCCTACCACACATAACCCAAACTCTCGCAGATTGTACGCCTACTGCGATGGACAGAGAACCAGCTTCACCCAATCTAACCCCAACCCCAGCCGATAGTAACCCAGTTCCTATTGACACAACACCATCTCCACCACAGAGCTCCCAAATAAGAGCAGTTAGTATGGCAGCTCCAGTGGCCAAAGGGCCAGTACTATCATGGCGAACCCCAACTCCACCAGTTAGTACGCCTATTCCTGTGGAGGAAGCACAACCAGCTAGTCGTAGTTTAGCATCTATCGCATTTGATGTTGCTAAATCGTATGTGCGTATCTTCCCATCTTGGAAATATTATACTGAAGATGAAGGAAAATGCCAGTTGCAGGTGTTTTTCCAGGAGTTATGTGTAAGTAATGTTATTCATGGCAATTACTTTGCTTCATCCCATGCATCCTACCTCCATGATGGCTATAATACAGCAAATTTTCCCAATTTTCTCTATAGAGAAGGACCGATTTGGAAACTCAGGATGAGGTAACCTGTGCTAATACCTCTGCTATCTTCAAGAATGCTTGGTGGCAGTATCAGAATTACCTGAAGAAAACGTACTTCACCGGCAAAGAAACTCATCAAATTCCCTTATGTTCTCCTGAGACACATTTACTGGACGATGACTGGGAACGCCTTGTTCTGTACTGGTCCTGAACCAAGAATGTGGTAAGGTCTATGAGATCATTTTCTATTTTTAAGTATTATATTCTTGCGTCTTACTGTACTCTGTTCATGTAGAACAAGTGCCTAAACTTGAAGAACAACTGTTCTAATTTAAGATTCCATTGCTATCATAGTTCAAAAAAGTGCTAGGCGTTAATTGTGCGTTTTGCCACCTCCTTGCGCTTTACTGACCAAAGCGCATGCTTTTGCACAGTTATGCACAGATTATGCATAGTTATGCGCAATGCGTTTTGCCAACGCCTAGAGCCTAGGCACGCTTAAGCGCTCGCTTAGGCGCGCCTTTTTTTAACTATGATTGCTTTGCTCTTGTATCACTGTATTTACTCATACAAACTTATTTTTAAATTGAAGGATCCAATCAAAACTCCAATGGCACAGCAGGTATGTTCACGTATGTTTCTTTAACAGGTTTGCTCTTATCAATAGCTCTGTTGATTTCAATTTCAATTGTGTATACAGTTGACTTTCATATCATGCACATTACTAGCATCACAACAGAGCCAATAGTGTTGTTGTACATGTAGACCCGTGGTACCCATCTGAAATCTTGTTGTGTCGTGTAGTTTCCCACACTTTGTATTCTTTCACTGCTGCTTTGTCTTGAACTGATATGATTTGAACCGTGTCTCTATTTTGATTTGGCAAGACAATGTAGTGACCATAGGACATAGATATATGTTTGTTTGATTCTTTTATTATGTACTAGTACTTGGAAATAGAAGACTTGGTAGTTTAATCCTGTCCACCTTACTAATGAACTGGTTCACCGAAATGAGTTTCATATACTAGTACATGCTAAACTTGTTATGTGTCTGCTTGTTTCTTCTTTTATAATGTTGACAGAATATTGGGGAAGAGTGCCTTATTAAGCAATGGTAAAGGAAGTAATGCAGATAAGGTTCAGGATAGTGACACATCCTTGTTGGTCTCCAACAAAGCTGATAAAACAGCTAAGGAAGACTATCTTGAAGACAGGGAGACAACCCCAAAGTCCTGTCTTGGTTTAGTGTTCGAGTTACTGGCCACCACCACTTGCACAAGCTATTCAAACTCACTGTCTGAATCAGTTCGGTTTCTTGAGTCTCAACTACGAGCTGAAAGACATCGATCAGCTGTGCTGAGACAAGAAGCGGAAGGACTACAAAAGTTCCTGGAGCATTCAGATGCATACTTTCTGGTGCAACAGCAAGCGTTGGAGGATTTTAGCGCCAAATAGGACAAAGCTAATCAGCTTGCTAAGCTTATTGCCAGCATGGTGGATACCCAAGATAACGTTTCTTGAGCTCTTCTGAAGTTGTTTCAATTATGCTCTTGTTTTGCTGCCGCGTTTATTTGCACTGGTGGCCAATTTTGACGGCCAGTGTATGTAATGTGCTGCTTTGTTCCCTATATTTGCACTGGTGGCGAACTTTGATGCCCAGTGGATGTAATATGTGTAATAGCGGTACTGTCAACAATGTACATCATTTCGTGTACCTCAAAACCCGTCAGCAGACTCATAAAGGCTTCATGCAACCCGCTCTCGGCGGACGAAATCCTTTCAATCACCATACCCATCAACGTGCGATGCTCTTCTGAGATAGTCGCTTGCTCTAGCAGATCCCTCAGTACGTCCGACCGCACACCAGATGGTGTCGGACTCTTTTGATTGCTTGCTTCAAGAGCCGAATACCGAGGACTTCGGGTGGCCATAGGATTACCTTCTGGCCTTGATGGATCAGGAGAAACCCTCCGCGATGACACCTCGGGGTCGCCCACCTCATGAGGCGGTGTGGCAGGGGGAGGCGTTTCGCTCTCCATCATCTCTGGAAGAAGATCCCCTGAAGACGAGCTCTGCTGAGGAGGGCTAAGATCCGAACTGCAAGATAAATGCTTCGATTATTTTCCTCATAAGTACAGCGAGATATTTTCATATTAAATACCCTTTTACTTATAGCTCGGTGGAGGGCTGATCCCCTTGAGGGCATAGTGCGGCCAGGGTATCCCCCAGGGCAGGACCCTCCGGCGGAGATTTCTTCCCCCGTTTGGAGACCATTGTCTTCGGGTCCTCAGAGGCGGTTCTCTTCCTTCCCTGGGGAGAGGAAGTTTAAGTTCCTCCTCCCCGACTAACCTCCTTCGCGGAGGCGCTAGCCTCCTTGTTCCCCCCTTTATCTTCTCCTAAGGGCGCTTGATAAGGCGCGATCTCCAGCATCCTGGTTAGCACGGGATTTGGTGATGTCTCAGGGAGGGGGGCCGGACACCTGATCAACTTTGCCTTCGCTATCCAATCCTGGTCAAAGTGCGACTTTTTTAGGGCGACGTTATGATAAACAAACAGACAGTGTGTTCGGATGCGGGGCTACTTACTTGGGTATCCGGGCGGTTGCAGCTCAGACCAGCATCCTCAGTGATTTCCAGACACATTATTTGTGGTCCGAAGAACAATTTGTACATCTCCTCGGGCGTCATGCCAAGGAAGTGTTGAATAGCTTGCGGTCCTTCCGGGTTGAATTCCCACATGCGAAGGGGCCGGCGTTTGCAAGGCTGGACTCGACGAACTAGCATAACTTGCACTACCATAACCAGACTGAAATCTCTCTCAAAGAGATCTCGGATACGGCTTTGCAGTATTGGCACGTCCTTGGTCGGACCCCAGCTCAGCCCCCTGCTGATCCATGACATCAGTTGTGGTGGGGGGCCTGAGCAAAAGGTGGGGGCAGCTACCCACTTGGCACTGCGGGGAGCTGTGATGTAGAACCACTCCTGCTGCCACAATCCGGACACCTCTGGGAAGCTACCCTCAGGCCATGGAGCGTCAGCAATTTTGCTTATTAAAGCGCCTCCGCACGCTGCGTGCTGCCCCTCGATCATCTTCGGCTTCACATCGAAGGTCTTGAGCCACAGGCCGAAGTGAGGGGTAATGTGGAGGAAGGCCTCACATACGACGATAAATGACGAAATGTGAAGAAGGGAATCCGGGGCCAGATCGTGAAAATCTAGCCCATAATAGAACATAAGATCCCTAACAAAGGGATACAGAGCGAGGCCTAGTCATCGGAGGAAGTGGGAGATGAACACGATGCTCTCATTGGGTTCGGGAGTAGGGACGACCTGCCCTCGGGCGGGCAGCCGATGCAAAATTTCGGCTGTCAGATATCTAGCCTCTCTCAACCTCTTGATGTCCTCCTCCATGACGGAGGAAGGCATCCACCGACCTTGAAGGTTGGATCCGGACATAGTTGGAGGTCCGAAGCACATGACCTGAGTTTTGGGTGTTAGAACTCGAGGCGGGGGAAGGATTTGATTGAGCATGAGAGGGAAAAAAGGAAAAGCCTTGTCCCCTTTATAAAGAGGGTGAATATCAAGCGTCCTCCTCGTGGCCGTTTGGGACTTGCCTAAGATCTAGGAGTCCTACCAATAGGCACGGTTGGGTTACCCATGTCCGTATTGATGAGAATCCCG
Organism: Triticum urartu; assembly: GCF_003073215.2. NCBI lineage: Eukaryota > Viridiplantae > Streptophyta > Magnoliopsida > Poales > Poaceae > Triticum > Triticum urartu. The sequence continues at coordinate 639,503,993 of NC_053024.1, forward strand.
TAATAAAGGGGACACGATCTCTGCTTCGACAAGACGTGGCAAGGAAACCGCCTCGCGAAACACGCTGAGATTGGTTATGAAAAACGATTCGAATAAAGACCTGGCTGTGGTGTGATGTCGCACTATAGGTACGTCAGCAGATTAGATTTTTGGAAATATTATTCTCTCTACGGTTGTATGTGGAACTTGTTTTGCAGAGCCGGACACGATCCTCGTGTTCAAAATCCTCTATGAAGTATTCGGAGGAGGAACCCGCCTTGCAATGACGAAGACAATCTGCGCGCCGGACTCATCGTCATTGAAGCCTGGTTCAGGGGCTACTGAGGGAGTCCTGGATTAGGGGGTATCCGGACAGCCGAACTATATCCTTTGGTCGGACTATTGGACTATGAAGATACAAGATTGAAGACTTCGTTCCGTGTCCGGATGGGACTCTCCTTGGCGTGGAAGGCAAGCTTGGCAATACGGATATATAGATCTCCTTCCTTGTAACCGACTCTATGTAACCCTAGCCCCCTCCGTTGTCTATATAAACCGGAGGGTTTAGTCCGTAGGACCAAGAACAACAATCATACCATAGGCTAGCTTCTAGGGTTTAGCCTCTTCGATCTCGTGGTAGATCAACTCTTGTAATACTCATATCATCAGGATCAATCAAGTAGGAGAAGGGTTTTACCTCCATCGAGAGGGCCCGAACCTGGGTAAAAACATCGTGTCCCCCGTCTCCTATTACCATCCGCCTAGCCGAGATCCGCCAGTTTTGACACCGACTCCGACTGTAACGACGGGCTGAATTTGGCCCACAAGCAGAAAATGACAGTAACGGGCTGTATGTAACCGAATGCTGCAAATGAGCCCAAGAATCAATGGGCCCTGAGAAGGCCGAAAGATAACTTGGGCTAGAAACGGCCTAATGGAATAACGGGCCGTTAATGGGTTTAAAGTGATACAATGTTCATTACGGGTCAGTTTCACCACGGGCCATTAATGGGCCAAAAGTTACAAAGGTCCTCATATGGGCCGAAAGAAGTCATGGGCCACACATGGGCCGGAAGTTAAAACGGGCTGAATCATATTGGACGGCCCAGATGACGCTACTGGGCCTAATTCGGATAGGGCATAACGGGCCCTGGGTTAGCGGGCTGTAAATGGGCTATATGCGAACATGCCGTTAACAGGCTTTCCATGGGCCGGCCCGCCACCTTTTGACCAAGTCAAATGGGCCAGCCTTTTCACAGGAATGTGCCTCTGTTGGGCTGTGCCACATGTCGCCGTATCATAGGCGCCTTCGGTCCAATGAGCGGATGACATCTGTCCCAACGGTGAGCCGACACGTGTTTCCTCCAGCCAATGATGATTTTACACATGGAAAATACCCATTGGTCGGGGCTGTTAACGGGTTATCGGATCCAAAACCCGACCCGATAGCTTAACGGCGTTCCGTTATGGTGGATGCCACGTGTCAGTCACCCCTGATGAAAGCACTTCTGTGACACGCGATTGATCGTCATGGAAGTGGACACTTCCGTGATGATAATTTTGGTAATGTCATGGAACACTTCTATGACAACACAGGTATGACTATCTTGATTCTGTCATAAATTTGTCATGGATGTACATGCATGACAAAAAACGCGACCTACTGTGGCAAGCATGTATCATCACGGAAGTGTATTTTTTTCTTGAAGGAGAGCCTCGACGACATGCCCGCTGAGCTCAATCAGCAGGGGGAGTTGACCGCCGGCTTGGTGATGCTGTTGAAGAAGAGCATTGCCTCGGAGAAGAAGGCGACCGACGAAATCCTGTGACTTCAGGAGGACAAGGCGAAGCTCTACCACGAGATCGACCTGTTGAAGGAGAAGAATGCCGGCTGGAAGAAGCTACATGAGAATAGTAGTTCCTCGATGAAGATGCTGCAGGCCCTCGTCATGGAATAGAAAGAGGAGTTGGCGAAGCTCCACATCGAGCACCCGGCTGCTGTCAAGGTATGTAATGCGGCCGTGGAATAGATGATGACGGCTCGCGTCGAGAAATCCTGTGTCATGGACAGAATGAAGAAGATGGCGGAGGAGACGCGCAAGGAGATGGAGGTCATGGAGGCGATGAAGAAGCAGTTACGACTCCGAGGCGAATTAGATCATTTGGGGTGATAATCTTCCTTCTTCTTTTGCTCCTATGTTTCATCTTTTGCTTCGGGTGTTTTGCTGCACGTGTCACGTTCTCTGCGAGCATGAATAGAACAATGGTTTTTTTGAAGGAATGAATAGAACAATGCTAACAATGAGATGATTAGATCATTTTGATCGCCATATGGCACTGGGCTGCCGTGTTTTGTGCTCCTCCGTCGCAGTACTACTCCAGTGGAAAACTTGAGTATACCGCACGGTTCTTTGCTCCTCCTCGATCAGGTCGGCGGCGCATTTATACGAGCAGTCAAATCACAAGGCCCCGCCTTCTAGCAGCAATGAGCCATCAAATCACAAAGGCCCTCGCCTCTCGTGAAAACGACCAAGCTAGACTGCCCGCCCTCTAGCATTTTAAAAATGTATACTTTTTTACATCAGTAGTATCGATGGATTGCGCTATGGAGCAAAACTTGAAATTAAAAAAAAAGATGGTACATATAGAGAGCGCTTGTTGCCAAATTATGCATATAGTACTATTAAAATGGCTAGTCACAATAATGGTGTCCAGCACAACCCACCCCTCAAATCTATCCCTAATAATAAAGCACGGATTGACTCCGTGGATTCACCGTCACAATACGTTTCTTCTCGTGAATTTACGCTTTCAGTTTTTTTCACCTATATTATTTTCTACATCCGAGGTGGTATTATTTCTCCGCGGTCGTTCTGTTGTTACATCACCAACCCAAGGAAGATAGCACTTGGACGGACTAGGCCTACTCTTCATGCGTCCATCGCATCATCCACCAACACAACACAAGCGGCCGCTGCCACCGCGAGCTCCCTCGATCGGCAGCAGCCAAGGAGAAGGGTTCCGGCCGGTGATCGGCATCGACCTGGCCTGGGGCCCTGGGCACCACCTACTCCTGCGTCTGCGTGTACCGAAAAGGCCGCGCGCGCTGACATCGTCGCCAACGACCAGGGCAAACCTAGCTCATCAGCCCCTCCTGCCCGGGGCGCCTTCACCGACTCCGGCGAGCACCACCAACCCGCCCCCTGTGGCAACGTCTACAACGCCGAGGTGCAGCTAGCGGGACATGCATGAAGCTACTAGCTAGCTGCCGTTCAAGGTCGTCATCGTCGTCGTCCAGGTGGAATCCAAGGCCGGCTATGTCCTTCTAGCCGCTCAACGTCAACCCGGAGGCGGAGGGAGGAGGTGAGCGCGATCGTCCGTCCTCACCAGGATCAAGGAGAGACGGCCGAGGCCTACCTCGAAGGCGCTCAAGCTCCGGGACGCTGTGATAGTCTGATAGATCACCATGCATGCATGCCAGCGTTCTTCAACGACCCGGCCGTAGCGACAGGCCACCAAGGACGCCGGCCGGCCGCCTCATCAATGAGCCCGTCAGTGCCAACCCATCATCGCCTATGGCCTCCACAAGGTGGCCGGTAGGAAGGAGAGGAACATGCAGGTGTTGGACCTTGATCGGACGCGTCACCTTCGACGTCCTCGCCCTCGATGGCAGCATCTTCGAGGTCCTCACCACCAACGGCGACACCCACCTCGGCTGCTCTCCTCGGACGGACCGAGCTTCAAGCTAGAGCTTACCAGCGTCAGCGCTCTCACGGTCGCCGCCTGCCACGTCCACGTGTGAGCCTCTGCCGTCCGGCACATCGGCCCCGACCCCGACCCGTCCAACGTACGGCTTCCACCAACACGTACTGTACCATACATGATGATCGAGCAGCGCCACGAGCAAACACCACTCATCACCATGTGTTCGACCACCGTTTTGTTTCTATACTATGGAGCATCAAATTAAACGCTAGCTGCTGCCTACACTAGCTAGCATGCATCACTCGATCTGAGTAATCTTATATGCGTACGTGCTCGCCATCGAGTAGCTAGCTCGCCGCCGACGTCGAGAGCCACGGCGCGTGAATGGGATGGGAAGAAGATAATCTCTCTACACATGCTCTATTTATAAAGTCAGTGTGATTAGAAAAACAAAAGATCAAGAAATCACACACATATTGGACATAATTTGTAAGCTAGATTTTATAAAGTTATATTGTTTGTTTTGCTTTTTATACACTTAGCAAATTTCATGAGCGCAATTAGCAGGTCCAAATGCATGTCCAATATAAAGGGTTGTTCACCAGGATCACGTTAAGTTTTTAACCCATTGCAATGCACGGGCATTTGTGCTAGTAAAACTAAGAGGGTGCTTGTATACGTTTTAGTCCCATGACTAAAAGTAGTGGGACTAAAACATGCTAGCCTCAGCCATGCTTGGATCCAAATACTAAACAGGCTAAAATCAAGTTAATGAGCATTTATTATCCTCCAAACCCTCCAATCCAGAACTTGCCCGTGTTAAAGGAGAGGAGTTAAATGAGTAGAGAGAGGACTAATCCACATTTTAGTAGGGGTACCCCTGACTAAATTTTTTTAGTCTCAAGACTAGGTTTAGCCCCTCTTTAGTCAGGGGTGCTTGGAACTTTAGCCTCTTAAAGAGACTATTTTTAGTCAGACTAAAATAAGTCCCTTGGATCCAAGCACCCTCTAAGCATCCTGGAATTCTTTGACAAAACTAAGCACCCTGAAATTCTTTGACAACTAAACTGCTGGCTATATGATGTTGGCCATATATATTGTATGCATATAATGTGAAGAAACGAGTGGTAGTACTATACCAACTAAAAGATGAAATGTAAGAAATACTAGTATGTACGTACTGTAGAGTTAAAGTAACGAGAAGAAACATAACATAGTTCTGCTGGGGGCTCAGCACAACACACCCCTCAAATTAAATTACGCACACCTGAAATTAAACTTTGCAACTATTCCGGTAGACACTGCATTAGAACCACCATGAGCAACGACACTGCCACCTTACTTGGAGTCCTCGTCCACGTCCTCGACTTCGTCCTTATCCCTTTTCCTCTTGGCCGATACTTCTTTGCTTGAACCGCACACTTGGCTGTTGCTCTTCATCCAACCCTTGTAGATATTGAAGCAAAGGTAGCCATACATTACACGTAGTGGATGTGGTCTATATCTAGTACATTCTGCTGCCATGCATGACGATGAAACGTGTATGGAGGTTTCTCCAGTTTACCGTACAAAGGATGAACCATGGCTCCTGCCAGGGTCAGCATTGAAGGCTGACGAGAGGACACCAGCCGATTCTTCTGGAGGTCGAAGGTGTTGCCTACAACGAGGCCTATCCGACGCAGGACTTCTTTGTCGTTACGAAAATCTATAGTAACGAATTTGACTAGGTTGCTCTCGAGGAAGTCCTTAAAATCCTGGCACTCAACGTCGGCATGGCATATGTGGTAGACCAAGCATAAGTCATGCACACAAACCTAGATCACGGCGGGCTTCTTCCTCTCTTCGTCCTTTAGATCCTTCTCTCATCCCAGGACTATGGTGTACTCAACATCTAGCCCAGTGACCCACTCATCATCTGAGTCTTCGAACATGCGTCTGAAGCGAGAAAGGCATCCTTTCACCATCGCGGAAGAACGGGTGTAGATGACGTCGAACTCATCGCCGGTGATGGTTCTAACCTTGTACTCACCGCCGATCATGGAGATTTGGAGGAGGGTTAGGATTAGTGGAACTGCCGTAATGTGAATGGACGGGACGACTAGGAGCGAACCGCCGTAGTATTTAAGGACGTGCGGGGACGAGTAGGAGCGAACTGCCAGCGTGCGAATGACAGGGTAGTGGCTTTCCATTCTCCCATGATACGGGCTTCCGAGAGCCCTTGGATCTGAGATCGAACGGTTGCATGGCGTGATTCTAGACCTATGGGTGAATATCCTATCCTGGAGGGTTATTCTGCAAATTTTCAGCAACTTAGCATGCGACCGTTTGATCTCAGATCCAAGGGCTGCCAGCAGCCCGTATCATGGTCGCGCCTACCACGACTGTCGCGTCGCTCGCGCGGTCGCGCCCTTGGAGATTTAACACGGTGCGTTAGGCTATCTGATGTTGGCATGTCATACATAGTCATCACTTAGTCACTCATACTACAACAAGGTTGGCTATAAGTGTATTTTTTACTCCTCTGTATCTCTTTCTTCGTACTCCCTCCGTCCCATAATATAAGAATGTTTTTGACACTAGTGTAGTGCCAAAAACGTTCTTATATTATGGGACACAGGGAGTACTAGTATTTATTGCATTTGCCAAGGAGTGACCTCTTCCAATGAAATAGTGTTGCTAAGTTTGCTTCATTTAATTATCTATAGACTCAAAATTGTCTTTTCACCTAGGTACACGCTCTTAGCACCATTTCTTCCTTGGGTCACCAAACTAGTCTCTCTCTTCTTGATTAACTTGCCACATCAGACTTTATGCCTATGTGGCAAGCTTAAGCACCTGTAGGAGCAAGTAAAACTAAGTACAATAGTGCACTTTACATGGCATTTTTGCATATGTGGAGGAAAGAGAGGCAAGGAAAAAGTGGAGAAGTGGGCTCTCATGCAAGAGCCTGCCTCTACTACATGGTGGAGCATTGGGAGAGGCACCTGTATGGAGGTGGTCAGGAATCGGGAGACTCATGCCGGTCGTAGCACCGCAGTTAAAATGATAATGGCAAGTCAAATCATGGGGCCCCACCTGTCCAGCAGTAACTCGCTATCAAATCACACAGCCCTACGTTTGCAGCAGCCTACTCCCTCGTCTTCTCTCGTCTTTGTCGAACCGACTAGGCGGAACTGCCCCGCCGCCTACCGCGCAGGAAAAGCCTCGCCCTTGACTTTTAAATAGTATATAGTATACTAATTTTGTATCCATGGATTACGCCCGCGCCATGGAGCAAAGCGTCTAGAAAATGGCCGTACACATGTACGGAGTATACAGCACGCCCGATGCGTTCGCGTCGCACCCCAGACGGTCGGTCGGTCTGGCACGCTGATCTCCGAATGGAACACGCATCATATTGCGTTTGCACACACATGTGGGACGACAATTAAGAACCGACCATTGGCACACTCCCTGGCCCCGCAAGTAGGGTGACTTAATAAAAGAGGGAGACGAGCGATATGTTGGAAATATGCCCTAGAGGCAATAATAAAAGCATTATTATTATATCTCTTTGTTCATGATAATTGTCTTTATTCATGCTATAACTGTATTATCCGGAAATCGTAATACACGTGTGAATACATAGACCATAATATGTCCCTAGTAAGCCTCTAGTTGACTAGCTCGTTGATCAACAGATAGTCATGATTTCCTGGCTATGGACATTGGATGTCATTGATAACGGGATCACATCATTAGGAGAATGATGTGATGGACAAGACCCAATCCTAAGCATAGTACAAAGATCGTGTAGTTCGTTTGCTAGAGCTTTTCCAATGTCAAGTATCTTTTCCTTTGACCATGAGATCGTGTAACTCCTGGATACCGTAGGAGTGCTTTGGGTGTATCAAACGTCACAACGTAACTGGGTGACTATAAAGGTGCATTACAGGTATCTCCGAAAGTGTCTGTTGGGTTGACACGGATCGAGACTGGGATTTGTCACTCTGGATAACGGAGAGGTATCACTGGGCCCACTCGGTAATGCATCATCATTATGAGCTCAAGGTGACCAAGTGGTTGATCACGGGATCATGCATTACGGTATGAGTAAAGTGACTTGCCGGTAACGAGATTGAACAAGGTATTGGGATACCAACGATCGAGTCTCGGGCAAGTAACATACCGATTGACAAAGGGAATTGTATACGGGGTTGATTAATCCTCGACATCGTGGTTCATCCGATGAGATCATCGTGGAGCATGTGGGAGCCATCATGGGTATCCAGATCCCGCTGTTGGTTATTGACCGGAGAGTCGTCTCGGTCATGTCTGCTTGTCTCCCGAACCCGTAGGGTCTACACACTTAAGGTTCGGTGATGCTAGGGTTATGAAGATATGTGTATGCAGTAACCCGAATGTTGTTCGGAGTCCCGAATGAGATCCCGGACGTCACGAGGAGTTCCGGAATGGTCCGGAGGTAAAGAATTATATATAGGAAGTGCTGTTTCGGCCATCGGGACAAGTTTCGGGGTTATCGGTATTGTACCGGGACCACCGGAGGGGTCCCGGGGGCCCACCGGGTGGGGCCACCTATCCCGGGGGGGCACATGGGCTGTAGGGGGTGCGCCTTGGCCTATATGGTCCAAGGGCACCAGCCCCTATAGGCCCATGCGCCTAAGGTTTCCATGGGGGAGGAGTCCCACTAGTGGAAGGCACCCCTGAGTGCCTTGGGGGGGAGGGAAACCTCCCCTGGCCGCCGCACCTAGGAGATTGGATCTCCTAGGCTGCGCACCACCCCCCCTTGGCCCTCCTATATATAGTGGGGGAGAGGAGGGACTTCATACCTCAGCCTTTGGTGCTTCCCTCTCTCCCCGTTACGTCTCTCTCTCGTAGTATAGGCGAAGCCCTTCTACTGTGACGCCCTGCATCCACCACCACGCCGTCGTGCTGCTGGATCTTCATCAACCTCTCCTCCCCCCTTGCTGGATCAAGAAAGGAGGAGACGTCATCCGTTCCGTACGTGTGTTGAACGCGGAGGCACCGTCCGTTCGGTGCTAAGATCATCGGTGATTTGAATCACGTCGTGTTCGACTACATCATCCCCGTTCTTTGAACGCTTCCGCTCGCGATCTACAAGGTACGTAGATGCATCTAATCACTCGTTGCTAGATGAACTCCTAGATGGATCCTGGTGAAACTGTAGGAAAATTTTTGTTTTCTGCAACGTTCCCCAACAGTGGCATCATGAGCTAGGTCTATGCGTAGTTCTCTTGCACGAGTAGAACACAAAGTAGTTGTGGGCGTTGATTTTGTTCAATATGCTTGCCGTTACTAGTCTTATCTTGATTCGGCGGCATCGTGGGATGAAGCGGCCCGGACCGACCTTACACGTACTCTTACGTGAGTCAGGTTCCACCGACTGACATGCACTAGTTGCATAAGGTGGCCAGCGGGTGTCTGTCTCTCCTACTTTAGTCGGATCGGATTCGATGAAAAGGGTCCTTATGAAGGGTAAATAGCAATTGGCATATCACGTTGTGGTCTTTGCGTAGGTAAGAAACGTTCTTGCTAGAAACCCATAGCAGCCACGTAAAACATGCAAACAACAATTAGAGGACGTCTAACTTGTTTTTGCAGGGTATGCTATGTGATGTGATATGGCCAAAGTTGTGATGAATGATGAATGATCCATATGTGATGTATGAGATGTTCATACTATTGTAATAGGAATCACAACTTACATGTCAACGAGTATGACGGTGACAGGATGATCATGGAGCCCCAAGATGGAGATCAAAGGAGCTATGTGATATTGGCCATATCATGTCACTATTATTATTTGATTGCATGTGATGTTTATCATGTTTTGCATCTTGTTTACTTAGTACGACGGTAGTAAATAAGATGATCCCTTACAACAATTTCAAGAAGTGTTCTCCCCTAACTGTGCACTGTTGCTACAGTTTGTCGTTTCGAAGCATCACGTGTTAATCGGGTGTGATAGATCCTTATGTTCACATACAACGGGTGTAAGAAGTTTTACACATGCAAAAACACTTAGGGTTAACTTGACGAGCCTAGCATGTGAAGACATGGCCTCGGAACACAGAGACCGAAAGGTCGAACACGAGTCGTATGGAAGATACGATCAACATGAAGATGTTCACCGGCGATGACTAGTCCGTCTCACGTGTTAATCGGACATGGCCTAGTAGACTCGGATCGTGTAACACTTAGATGACTAGAGGGATGTCTAATCTGAGTGGGAGTTCATTAATAATTTGATTAGATGAACTTAATTATCATGAACTTAGTCTAAAACCTTTATAATATGTCTTGTAGATCAAATGGCCAATGTTGTATTCAATTTCAACGCGTTCCTAGAGAAAACCAAGCTGAAAGACGATGGCAGCAACTATACGGACTGGGTCCGGAACCTGAGGATCATCCTCATAGCTGCCAAGAAAGATTATGTCCTACAAGCACCGCTAGGTGATCCACCCGTCCCACAAAACCAAGACGCTATGAACGCTTGGCAGACACGTACTGATGACTACTCCCTCGTTCAGTGCGGCATGCTTTACAGCTTAGAACCGGGGCTCCAAAAGCGTTTTGAGAGACATGGAGCATATGAGATGTTCGAAGAGCTAAAAATGGTTTTTCAAGCTCATGCCCGGATCGAGAGATATGAAGTCTCCGATAAGTTCTTTAGCTGTAAGATGGAGGAAAATAGTTCTGTCAGTGAGCACATACTCACTATGTCTGGGTTACATAACCGCTTGACTCAGCTGGGAGTTAATCTCCCGGATGACGCGGTCATTGACAGAATCCTCCAGTCGCTTCCACCAAGCTACAAGAGCTTTGTGATGAACTTCAATATGCAGGGGATGGTAAAGACCATTCCTGAAGTATTTGCAATGCTGAAATCAGCAGAGGTAGAAGTCAAGAAGGAACATCAAGTGTTGATGATGAATAAAACCACTAAGTTCAAAAAGGGCAAGGGTAAAAAGAACTTCAAGAAGGACTGCAAGGAAGTTGCTGCGCCCGGCAAGCAAGCTGTCGGGAAGAAGTCAAAGAATGGACCCAAGCCTGAGACAGAGTGCTTTTATTGCAAAGGGAAGGGTCACTGGAAGCAGAACTGCCCCAAATACTTAGCGGATAAGAAGGCCGGCAACACCAAAGGTATATTTGATATACATGTGATTAATGTGTACCTTACCAGTACTCGTAGTAACTCCTGGGTATTTGATACCGGTGCTGTTGCTCATATTTGTAACTCACCGCAGGAGCTGCGGAATAAACGAAAACTGGAGAAGGACGAGGTGACGATGCGCGTCGGGAATGGTTCCAAGGTCGATGTGATCGCCGTCGGCACGCTACCTCTACATTTACCTACGGGATTAGTGATAAACCTCAATAATTGTTATTTAGTGCCATGTTTGAGCATGAACATTGTATCAGGATCTCGTTTAATACGAGATGGCTACTCATTTAAATCTGAGAATAATGGTTGTTCTATTTATATGAGAGATATGTTTTATGGTCATGCTCCGATAGTCAATGGTTTATTCTTAATGAATCTCGAGCGTATTACTACACATATTCATAGTGTGAATACCAAAAGATGTAAAGTTGATAATGATAGTCCCACATACTTGTGGCACTGCCGCCTTGGTCACATAGGTGTCAAACGGATGAAGAAGCTCCATGCAGATGGACTTTTGGAGTCTCTTGATTATGAATCATTTGACACGTGCGAACCATGCCTCATGGGTAAAATGACCAAGACTCTGTTCTCAGGAACAATGGAGCGAGCAACCACCTTGTTGGAAATCATACATACTGATGTGTGCGGTCCAATGAGTGTTGAGGCTCGCGGTGGCTATCGTTATGTTCTCACCCTCACTGATGACTTAAGTAGATATGGGTATGTCTACTTAATGAAACACAAGTCTGAAACCTTTGAAAAGTTCAAGGAATTTCAGAGTGAAGTTGAGAATCAACGTGACAGGAAAATCAAGTTTCTACGATCAGATCGTGGAGGAGAATACTTGAGTCACGAATTTGGCACACACTTAAGAAAATGTGGAATAGTTTCACAACTCACGCCGCCTGGAACACCTCAGCGTAATGGTGTGTCCGAACGTCGTAATCGCACTTTATTAGATATGGTGTGATCTATGATGTCTCTTGCCGATTTACCGCTATCTTTTTGGGGCTATGCTTTAGAGACTGCCGCATTCACTTTAAATAGGGCACCGTCGAAATCCATTGAGACGACACCGTATGAATTATGGTTTGGGAAGAAAGCTAAGCTGTCATTTCTAAAAGTTTGGGGATGCGATGCTTATGTAAAGAAACTTCAACCTGAAAAGCTCGAACCCAAGTCGGAAAAATGCGTCTTCATAGGATACCCTAAAGAAACTTATGGGTATACCTTCTACCTCAGATCCGAAGGCAAGATCTTTGTTGCCAGGAATGGATCCTTTCTAGAGAAAGAGTTTCTCTCGAAAGAAGTAAGTGGGAGGAAAGTAGAACTTGATGAAGTATTGCCTCTTGAACCGGTAAATGGCGCAACTCAAGAAAATGTTCCTGAGGCACCTGCACCGACTAGAGAGGAAGTTATTAATGATGATCAAGATACTTCTGATCAAGCTCCTACTGAAATTCGAAGGTCCACAAGGACACGTTCCGCACCAGAGTGGTACGGCAACCCTGTCTTGGAAATCAAGTTGTTAGACAACAGTGAACCTTCGAACTATGAAGAAGCGATGGCGGGCCCGGATTCCGACAAATGCCTAGTAGCCATGAAATCCGAGATAGGATCCATGTATGAAAACGAAGTATGGACTTTGACTGACTTGCTCGTTGAACGGCGAGCCATAGAAAATAAATGGATCTTTAAGAAGAAGACAGACGCGGATGGTAATGTGACCATCTATAAAGCTCGACTTGTCGCTAAGGGTTATCTACATGTTCAAGGGGTTGACTACGATGAGACTTTCTCACCGGTAGCGAAGCTGAAGTCCGTCCGAATCATGTTAGCAGTTGCCGCATTCTACGATTATGAAATATGGCAAATGGACGTCAAAACGGCATTCCTTAATGGTTTCCTTAAGGAAGAATTGTATATGATGCAGCCGGAAGGTTTTGTCGATCCTAAGAATGCTGACAAGGTGTGCAAGCTCCAACGCTCGATTTATGGGCTAGTGCAAGCATCTCGGAGTTGGAACATTCGCTTTGATGAGATGATCAAAGCGTTTGGGTTTACGCAGACTTATGGAGAAGCCTGTGTTTACAAGAAAGTGAGTGGGAGCTCTGTAGCATTTCTCATACAATATGTAGATGACATACTTTTGATGGGAAATTATATAGAACTCTTGGACAGCATCAAGGCCTACTTGAATAAAAGTTTTTCAATGAAGGACCTTGGAGAAGCTGCTTATATATTAGGCATCAAGATCTACAGAGATAGATCAAGACGCCTCATAGGTCTTTCACAAAGCACATACCTTGATAAGATTTTGAAGAAGTTCAAAATGGATCAGTCCAAGAAAGGGTTCTTGCCTGTTTTGCAAGGTATGAAATTGAGCTCAGCTCAATGTCCGACCACGGCAGAAGAGATAGAAGAGATGAGTGTCATCCCCTATGCCTCAGTCATAGTTTCTATTATGTATGCCATGCTGTGTACCAGACCTGATGTAAACCTTGCCGTAAGTTTGGTAGGAAGGTACCAAAGTAATCCCGGCAAGGAACACTGGACAGCGGTCAAGAATATCCTGAAGTACCTGAAAAGGACTAAGGAAATGTTTCTCATTTATGGAGGTGACGAAGAGCTCGTCGTAAAGGGTTATGTCGACGCTAGCTTCGACACAGATCTGGATGACTCTAAGTCACAAACCGGATACGTGTATATGTTGAATGGTGGAGCAGTGAGCTGGTGCAGCTGCAAACAAAGCGTCGTGGCGGGATCTACATGTGAAGCGGAGTACATGGCAGCCTCGGAGGCAGCACATGAAGCAATATGGGTGAAGGAGTTCATCACCGACCTAGGAGTCATACCCAATGCGTCGGGGCCAATCAAACTCTTTTGTGACAACACTGGAGCTATTGCACTTGCCAAGGAGCCCAGGTTTCACAAGAAGACAAGGCACATCAAGCGTCGCTTCAACTCCATTCGTGAAAATGTTCAAGATGGAGACATAGAGATTTGTAAAGTACATACGGACCTGAATATAGCAGATCCGTTGACTAAACCTCTCCCTAGGGCAAAACATGATCAACACCAGAATTCCATGGGTGTTCGATTCATCACAATGTAACTAGATTATTGACTCTAGTGCAAGTGGGAGACTGTTGGAAATATGCCCTAGAGGCAATAATAAAAGCATTATTATTATATTTCTTTGTTCATGATAATTGTCTTTATTCATGCTATAACTGTATTATCCGGAAATCGTAATACACGTGTGAATACATAGACCATAATATGTCCCTAGTAAGCCTCTAGTTGACTAGCTCGTTGATCAACAGATAGTCATGATTTCCTGGCTATGGACATTGGATGTCATTGATAACGGATCACATCATTAGGAGAATGATGTGATGGACAAGACCCAATCCTAAGCACAGTACAAAGATCGTGTAGTTCGTTTGCTAGAGCTTTTCCAATGTCAAGTATCTTTTCCTTTGACCATGAGATCGTGTAACTCCCGGATACCGTAGGAGTGCTTTGGGTGTATCAAACGTCACAACGTAACTGGGTGACTATAAAGGTGCATTACAGGTATCTCCGAAAGTGTCTGTTGGGTTGACACGGATCGAGACTGGGATTTGTCACTCTGGATAACGGAGAGGTATCACTGGGCCCACTCGGTAATGCATCATCATTATGAGCTCAAGGTGACCAAGTGGTTGATCACGGGATCATGCATTACGGTACGAGTAAAGTGACTTGCCGGTAACGAGATTGAACAAGGTATTGGGATACCAACGATCGAGTCTCGGGCAAGTAACATACCGATTGACAAAGGGAATTGTATACGGGGTTGATTAATCCTCCACATCGTGGTTCATCCGATGAGATCATCGTGGAGCATGTGGGAGCCATCATGGGTATCCAGATCCCGCTGTTGGTTATTGACCGGAGAGTCGTCTCGGTCATGTCTGCTTGTCTCCCGAACCCGTAGGGTCTACACACTTAAGGTTCGGTGACGCTAGGGTTATGAAGATATGTGTATGCAGTAACCCGAATGTTGTTCGGAGTCCCGGATGAGATCCCGGACGTCATGAGGAGTTCCGGAAGGGTCCGGAGGTAAAGAATTATATATAGGAAGTGCTGTTTCGGCCATCGGGACAAGTTTCGGGGTTATCGGTATTGTACCGGGACCACCGGAGGGGTCCCGAGGGCCCACCGGGTGGGGCCACCTATCCCGGGGGGGCACATGGGCTGTAGGGGGTGTGCCTTGGCCTATATGGGCCAAGGGCACCAGCCCCTATAGGCCCATGCGCCTAAGGTTTCCATGGGGGAGGAGTCCCACTAGTGGAAGGCACCCCTGAGTGCCTTGGGGGGGAGGGAAACCTCCCGTGGCCGCCGCACCTAGGAGATTGGATATCGTAGGCTGCGCACCACCCCCCTTGCCCTCCTATATATAGTGGGGGAGAGGAGGGACTTCATACCTCAGCCTTTGGTGCTTCCCTCTCTCCCCGTTACGTCTCTCTCTCGTAGTATAGGCGAAGCCCTGCTACTGTGACGCCCTGCATCCACCACCACGCCGTCGTGCTGCTGGATCTTCATCAACCTCTCCTCCCCCCTTGCTGGATCAAGAAAGGAGGAGACGTCATCCGTTCCGTACGTGTGTTGAACACGGAGGCACCGTCCGTTCGGTGCTAAGATCATCGGTGATTTGAATCACGTCGTGTTCGACTACATCATCCCCGTTCTTTGAACGCTTCCACTCACGATCTACAAGGTACGTAGATGCATCTAATCACTCGTTGCTAGATGAACTCCTAGATGGATCCTGGTGAAACCGTAGGAAAAATTTTGTTTTCTGCAACGTTCCCCAACACGATAGTACTTGAGAAGTGTTGTACTACGTTGGTGCCTGGACGATCCCTGCAAGACACGGAAGATCAGTTCGTCCATGCATGTGACCAGACTATAGCAGACACGCCTGGATTGGCTATCGTCTACATATCGTGTAGGATATGTTGTACATGGCTGTAGTTGTGGTGATAAATCTAAAAAAATGGTTTCTTGTCATCTCGCAAAATTAGGTGTCATGTGCTTCGAATCTCTGCGAGGGTTAAACAGCAACAACTGAGTTGGGCTAGTCATTGGGGGCACATGCACGAACAGTGACTACTCGGCTGCCATCTATGTCAAGCCGGCTATGTTAATTAGGACATCTATCGATGGACCCCTTTTCTACGAGTTTATCTTTAATTTGAGCTTTGTTCCTCGTCTAGTTTGTCCGTCGGGATTCATGTTGTATCCTTTGGCAAGTGAGGTTATGATTTCTTGTCATGTGGCATTTTTTCATGTTATATGTTATAATCCGGCGCTTCAGATCAAAATGACGACAACTGCACCTCCGGGCCATGTGCATGAAGACTTCTCGACAGTCATTGATGAGGTCAAGCCGGCTTGGTAGACAAAAGAAAACTACTACTAGTCCACTATATAGGCAGGAGCCTCCACGCTTGCTTGCTAGTGTTGCTCTCTTCACACTGTCTTGGCCTCTCCAGATCAGAAGAGGGAGAGGCGAGATAGTGGTTTTGGAATGGAGAAGATGTAGAGGAGAGGAGGTGGTTTTGCAATGGAGAAGATCATAAGAGGGAGAGGCGAGATGGAGGTTTTGGAATGGAGATGATGGAGAGGAGAGGAGGTGGTTTTGCAATGGAGAAGAGGGAGAGGAGCGTGCGACAGCGATTTAGGATTGGACGAGAGGGCCGGCACGCTGTGACTGGATCAAAATCAAAATCAAGTTACCCTTCAATTAAGAAAGCGACCCCACATTAACTAGTCTCCCTTTTATTCTGGCTCATAATTGACCATGATTTTCGCACATAAAATATATGTTATATGTTGCAAAAATAATATAATTTGAAAGTACATTCAGATACGAACCAAACGATACAATTTTTGGTGACATGCATTCATATTTTGCTTGTCAAATATAGTACGTGGTCAAACTTTGACCCAAAATACGCAAAACAACAAAAAAATACTTCCAAGACCAGTGCCGCTCTTCCGCTCTTCTCCTCTTAAACCACCGCCGCTCCTCTCCTGTTCCAATCTAAATGCAGCACCGCTCATCTCCTCTTCCATTTCAAAACCACCGCCCCTCCTCTCATGTTCCAGTCCAAAACCAGCGTCGCTCCTCTCCCGTTCTAATCCAAAACCAGTGCTGCTCCTCTCCTCTTCCATTCAAAAACCACCGCCGGCAAGTGAAGGTGCTGTGGAGAAGTATATCGATGGAGGAGTACAACCGATACGTGAGGATCGCAGACGGCGACCCTGTGAAGCTAGCTAGGATGTTGGAGATATAGTCTTGGTTTGACAACAAGGACCAACTAGCAGCGACGGCGACATCCATGGCCAAATATCTGCAATAGAGCGAAAAGGCGGCGATACTCCCAGAGGGAGTCGCGCCGGAGTACATAGAGCTGCTCCTCCGGGCCATGGAGCAAACAGATTCACCGAATCCGATCGTGAGGGAGCGGTGGTGGGAGTCTCGATCCCAGATGGAGCATCCACCAGAGATTGAAGGATCGAGCATCTACAGGGTGCCATTTGTGAGGGTGTCCTGCCAGAGCGAGCCGGTGGAGTCTTCGTCGACCGAACCCAACTGCAAGAGGAGAAAAGCAGTTGGCCCGACGACGCTTCCCCGCCATCGTCTCCCTCGCCGTTCACATCGTCTCACGGGGCGGCTTTCTGCCGCCGAGGAACAGGAGGGGGCTGCCCCCCCAGCCCAATAGTCAGGCAGGTTGTGAGTTGTCAGGAGGAGCTTAGGGTTGTCAGTATTTGCAAGTTGTGAATTGTGTTTTGTGCTGTGTATTTTAAGAGTACTTTCAGATATGAATGTCTTTTGAATTTCAGATTTGCAGTATTGAGCATATGAAGTATTTTATGAATTCTAGAGATCTATTTTTAGCACTTAAAAATGTAGTTTCATAGGAGTATAAAAGTGCAGACAATGTGATTCTCAGAGAAGAAACTGCAAGTTTCTGTTTCAGATAAGAAACTGCAAGTTCCGTTTCAGATAAGAAACTGCAACTTTCAGAGGCAGAGCATTTATATTAACACGGCCTTTTCAAACAGGGTTAACGTCATGTTGGAAGTTTTATTCATGGTCGAAAATGGAACTACCAGCCAGTTAACATCATGCTGATCAACATTCATGCATAGCACATCTTCATATGATGCACAATCAAAATGCCCACACAATGTCGAGTGTGCGACACACAGAGAAAACGAGGGACAAAGTTTTGGCAAGTGTTGGACGTGGTTTTGGGCTGCCCGGTCTAGGCTTTCATTTTTAACATGCGCATCCCACGACCTCGGATGGGAGGTCCATAGTCCTGTTTGTATTTTCTTAGGGCCATCATGTATCGACCGGCCTATGGACCTCCCATTCGAGGTTTTATTTTTGGCAGCCCAATTTATGTATTTTTTTTGAAGAAAACGCAGAGGTCTGTTCTATTTTTCTATATAAGAATAGGAACGCCAGGTTCAACTTATGTTTCCCTTCTAACTATATTATACACATTTAAATTATTTTATATGTTATTATATATTATTTTTTGTTGTCATCATATATTTAACAAATACTTACATATGTAAGAAAACAATATCCCACATCTTATTAACATATAAAAATAATTTCTTAACAAATAAAATGCTGGATTGTTTTGGCACGAAAATCCTAGTGATTGTGTACAAAAGCTTGGTAAGATTTAAGGACGAATGTAATAATATCACTTATTATTTAAATATATTTATAACAAAATGCTCAGCCCCTTTTTATTTTTTGATAACATTGCTGGCCCAACCCAACATTATAATTAGAATCAGCCCAGCAAAATCGTGTATTTCGAGAAAGTGCAAATGGCCTGTAATTTTTTAGGAAGTAAAATAAATGGGCCGCATGGATGCTACATTATTTGTTCACCCAGCCTAGCTAATGTCTATAATTCAAAAACAAAAGATCAAATTGACTGTAAATTCTACCGCGCAAAAAAAGACTGTAATTCTGAAAAAATGGGTTGAATACGTGCCACATTTTTGGAGGCTGAAAGTGGGCCAATAGGTCGAAGCCAACGCAAGTCGTTGTCAATTTAGTCAACAAATGATTCTGACATGTTAGCCATTGGATTTACATCCAACGACCGGCATCCATCTTCTATCTCTCGTCTTCTTCCTCCAGCGCCGCCGGGACCACCTCCTGCCTCCTGCTGCTAGCAGCTCTGCTTAGCATGCTTCGCTATGAAGCGCTACTCCACTGTTGGCCAGGCCATCCCTCCACCCCTCCACACCTCCTGTTCTTCTCCACCGACTGCCGAACCACACCACACTAGAACCAATTAACCGTCGTACACCTCTTCGTCCACGACTCTACTCCCTAGTCTTCCCATCTCCGGCTCATTGCTGTCCGGGGCCTCGCCTCGTCCACCACCTTGGATGCGCTCGGCGCGGCGTGGTCAACGTGGTCAATGAATGACACCATCGGAAGTAGACTGTGCGTGGAGAGGCTGACAGCTGGGTCCACAGCCGCACACAAGGAAATGCCTCCTTTTTACGCACAAAATAATGATTCCTCCACCTGACATCTGGGACCCACCGGAAGGGCCTCTGTATTTCGAAAAAATAACGTGCCCCCCGCTGACATGTCAGAACGTGCCCTCCGCTGACATGTCAGAACGTGCCCCCCGCTGACATGTTAGACCCACCAGCTATCTTCGCACGCAAGGAAGTGCCTCCTTATTACACAAAAAAAAATGAATATTCCCCCTGCCAGCTGGAACCCAACATAGTGGGAGGCTGACTTGTGGGCCTACCAAGTTGACCGGGACGGAGGGCTTTGTCAACTTACTCAATATGAACGATTCTAGCTCCTGTTACCGTACGATGTTTATCCAACGGCCGTAGTGGTTCTTCAACCGCTGGTCTTCTTGCTCCAGCCGCCCAAACCAGCGCCGGTCGTGTCACGTGCTCCTGCCTCCCGTGGCTGGCTGTGATGTCGCGGAGGCCTCACCGCCCCCTACTACTCCCACCGCTGGTCAGGCCATCCCTCTACTCACCCACACCCCCTGTTATTCTGCGGCGACAGCAGCCTCACACCACAGCCGAACCAGTGAACCCTCGTACTCCTCTTCGCGTGGGCATCCATTGCTGCGTCTTCCTCGGCTCCGAGTCGTCCCCTTCCTAGTCCTCGCCGTCGTCCACCGCCGTGGTGCTCTCGGCGCGGCGTGGTCCCCTTGACTGCTGGGACCCACAAGCTACATCTACGCACGCAAGGAAGTGCCTCACAGTCGGGACCCACCTGGTCGAAGCACACATAGCGTTGTCATTCTGGTCACGAACGTGTACGTACATATATACTGGTGGATGTAGAGGAGCGCACGTGTCGTAGTAGAGGCTCGTACGTGTCGTAGTAGAGGCGCGCACGTAGCATGTACACGTACGTACAGCGGCCAGGGCGCAAGAAAGAAAATACGGCCACGTATGTGTACATACGGGCGGGGTCTCGAACGCCTACTCGCGCATACGTATGGCCAGGGCTCGTGTACATGGCTGGGTCGAAACGGGGAAACATCGTCGTCTTCATGTTCCTGGGGAGGCAACGGAATGTGTCGTGTTCATGGGGAGGCAACGGAATGCGTCGTGTTCATCGGGAGGCAACGGAACGCGTGGTCGTGTTCATCGGGAGGGCTTGGACGGAACACGCGACGGAAACAAGGCCTGGCGTACCGCACAACGGAGGAAACAGACCTCCTATGTTCGGAATGGGGTCCTGTTGATCGGGAGGGGTTTGGCGTACCGCAAAACGGAGGAAACGGACCTCCTACGGTCGAAACGGGGGTCCTGTTGATCGGGAGGGGTGTGGCGTACCGCAAAACGGACGAAACGGACCTCCTATGGTCGAAACGGGGGTCCTGTTGATCGGGAGGGGTGTGGGTTACTGCAAAACGGACGAAACGGACTTGTGTTGGAGTGTGACTGTCGAAACGGGGGTCCTGTTCTTTGAGAGGGGTGTGGTGTACCGCAAAACGGGACTCCACGGGATACTGTTCATCTCCACCGTCGACCTCCTCCAGCCTCCACGGGCTACGTCGACCTCCTCCAGCCTCCACGGGCTCCTGTTCATCCAACCTCCACCGCGCGCTACTCTATCGGCTACTGTTCAACCACCCCTCCACGGGCACCCCTCCACCGTCTACTGTTCACCCAGGCCTCCACACCACGGGGTCCTGTTCAACCACCCCTCCACGGGCACCCCTCCACCGTCTACTGTTCATCCAGCCCTCCACAACACCACGGGGTCCTGTTCATCCAGAGGCAACGACACCGCTCACTGTTCATCCAACCCCCCCCCCCCTGCAACGCTCACTGTTCATCCTAGAGGCAGCATCGATCGGCTTCAGTTAGCAGTAGTAGCGAAGAAATCACTCGATCGGGTTCAGTTAACAGCCATCGATCGATCGCTCGGGTTCAGTAACGCGTAGCCTACAGTGCAATCACTCGGGTTCAGTTAGAGCCCAACGCCTCGCTCGGGTTCAGTTAGAGCCAAGGCCTCGCACACACGCGCATACGTGTACGAGAGAAACGCGCATCGCTCGGCCCCCGACCTCCCACCGTAACCAGGAACTCCCTGAAATTTTCCTCCCCCTCGCTTCTACCATGGTTTTTTCCCGTCATGGACGGCCCAAAGAATGTCATGCAGCTGCGTCTCCGGCCCGCCCAGGACGAAAAGCCCATTTTCTTTCATGATTTTTTGTCGTAGAAGTCGGAGCCCACCACATCTATGATGATACCGGGTTTTGTCACAATTATCGTCATAGAAGTGTCATATGTATGACAGATTTTTTTTCGTTCGGCCCAAAATGTCACGGATGTGTCTTTTTTTGTAGTGACTGGGGGCTGGACGGAAGGGGTCCGAAGCAAGGCCCTCCCTCATTTCGCGGGGGGCAAGGCATCACCCGGAGGTAGGTCCTCTGCCGGGGAGGCGCCGGCGAGCCCTTCCCCCGGTGGAGGGCCCGTGGTCGCCGAGGCCGCCGCTGGCGTCCCCTTTGCCCCTTGGCCTCGTCCTGGTTTCCAGACGCCCCAACGGTGGTCGAGGGTGGCGCAAGGCGGGGCCCTTGTCTAGCGGTATGAAGCAAGGCTCACGCCTGTGAAGGTCTCTACCCGTGACACTCTCACGTAATAATGAGCGGGGCTGTACATGCCCCGGAGTCTCCGGAGAGCCGCCCTCGGGCCTCGAGGGCTCCTGCCCACGTCCTAGTGGAAGCACCATGCTTAGCGCTGGCCGTCGGCACTGTCCCCCAATGACTAAGCTCACGGCCAGCAGAAGCATTGGGCTCCACGCTGGTGAGAAGACAAGAAGACTAGCTAGGTGCCGGACGCGGCCATTTGCTTTCAACCCCTTTCTCTGTAGCTCGGTTTACCGCCTTTTGGATTTGAACTCGCAGTCGTATTTTCATTGGCAAAGCATGGGGGCATCTTTTCTCGTTCGTGTTGATTTCTTGACTTTGCCGGCTCCATGCCTTGTTTCAAGGCCGGCGCCTGCTGCCCCTTCCTCACGAGCGCCTCACGAGCGGGGGCTGAGCGTGGTACACGCGCGCATCTCACTGTGATCTAACACCCATCTCTCGCAAGGCCCTCTCAGGTGAACCAGCGGGCTCCGCAAAAGCCCTAAACCTCGCAAGTCCGCGGAGCACTCCCGTCAGGAGGACTACACATCGACAACCATAAGGCCAGTCTGGGCCTCCCTAGACCGAGGTAAGTTACTGTGGCAAGCTCGCGGAAGAACTTGAGAACTCGCTAAAGCATGCCTTAAGTATGGTTCATGGAATAAAACAATAGTCTGATTACATGAGGGGCTCCCCTCCCCAAAATGCACTCACATCATCAGGGGCCATGCCCAAGCTTTTTGCGCGCAGGTTCAAAATAAGGAGCGGGGGCTCAATCGAACATGTCGCTTGCAACATCTTCCGAATTGCTCCCGGACATGCTACCGGCGTCATCGCCAGCGTCGTCTTCGCCATCATCGACCACATCTCCTTCATCTGTCACGACCACCACAGTGTCATCATCGAAAGAGAAAGCTCGGACCAGAGCCTCCACGTTATCATCCACCCAGGGCGCCAGGTTGTCCCGAATAGGCCTGCGCACTAGGGCAATGGTGGCACCGAAGTCGAAGTTGGGGTTGGCGTTCTAAAGTTGGCTGAAGATGCGGGAGAACACGCACCCGAGGAGGCCGCGGCTCTTTTCGTCAACGAGCTCGTGAGCCCTCTCAGCTTGGTCCTCCAGGCGCGTCAACGACGTCGGTGAAGAAGCAAAGGTGGCCGGCATAGTCTTATGCATGAGGATGAGGGGCGTTTTCATCATAGATGATGCCCAATGCCCGGTTGGCCCTCACCCTGAGGTCCTGGAGCATGGGGGTGTGCTCGCACTGCAACGTCTGTCGACGGATCGCCTCCTCCCTGCTCTACTGCGTGAGGGACTCGACAGCGGTAACTCACTGCTGAAGCAGGAGCAGTTCAACACGGGCGGAGGCCAACTCGACCTGCACGGAGATCAAAGCAGTTGCAGCGGCCTCCTCGCGCTGCTCCGCCCCATTCAACCTCAACCTGAGGGTGGTGGTCCTACCCTCAGCTTCGGCTCCCACGAGCTTTAGCTTCAGGTCGTACCTATTGGCAAGATAAGTGTGAGCCTCCTCTGCCCTGCGGTTCACTTCCTCATAGATCCTGGCCTCGCGCGCGCTGACGGCATCCTCTGCTTGAGCGACCTGACGCTCTCTCGTCTCCAACCGCTCAAGGTCGAGGCTGCGCTCTCTGGACTCCAGCATTAGCGCTTCCTCGTGCTTCGAGATCTCCTCCTTGTCGGACGGCGCCTCCCTTCATCAATGCCAAGGCAGCCCTACGCGCCTCCGCCTGCTATTCCAGGAAGGCATTCAAGGCCTGAAGCTCCGGCCAGCACTTCTCAGCAACCTTGCGGCGGTGGTCTGCCTCCCTGGCCTCCTCCAAGCCTCGGGCGCTAGCTTCACGTGAGGTCACAAGGGATGCCTCGGCTTCCGCATTGGCACGCTCACGCTGGAGGCGCCCGATGCTGATGGCGACCTTCAATTGACGCCATTCATCCACCAGCCGAAGACCCTCAGTTTCAAGGCGAGAGTCTACATCCACGAGCTCTTCCCCGAGCCTGCTCGGCGCACCCATAGCTTCCTGGAAGAGCTCGTGACGGACGGCACCCCGCCTCCGCGCAAGCTCAAATGCACAGCTGGGTCCGTCTGCCAAGAGTCGTTGAAGAGGTTAGCGGTGGCTCGCCTCCTCCCAGCAGGGGGGCTGGAGGCCGGCGCCTTTCCAGTTGCCCTTCGGGCCCCAGCAAGGGCCCGGAGGGGCGGAGGCTCGTTACCCAAAGGAGAGGCCAGAGCCGAGGCCACCGAGCTGCAATCAATAACCAGAGGAGGAGCCCTCGACACACCTTCCACATCCCAAGCTAGGCCACGAAGAGCAGACGGCAAGAACGTGGGGTCGAGACGCCCATCCGGCGTGCTTGCCTCTCCGGCCAACCTCGCACCAAGTCCTGCAGGCTGGCTTGGGGCGCTCAAGGTCAGGAGAGGATTCGAGGGAGGATGAGGTTGCTTCTTGGGAGACTTTGTCACCTTAGCAGAAGGGACCCTGAGGAATCATGGTTAGGAGGAGAAGCGACAATCTAGAAACTACAAAGATAAGGTACTCACTCGTCAATAACAATGTACTTCATCTGCTTCAATGGCCGGAAGGTGTCATCGCTGCAACTCGGAGACCCCCTCCTCTTGCGGAGCACCGCGAAGTTCGGTCAGAGCGAGCCGAAGCACTCGGCGCGGTCACCAAGGCCGGGTGGGGATGGTGTGATCCCTGAGTCGGCGACCTCAGGGGTTCCGGACCGCGCTGAGACCTTGGTACTCGCCTCATGGAGGTTCACCGAGGCCTCGGGGGCTCCGGCCTCCAGATCATCGGACTGCATCGCCTCCCAGGCCGTCTCCTCAGGACGGCTCTCCAGGGTCCCACGGGACGGCACCTTAGGGGCCCCGAGTGGTGCCAATTCCTCAGCAGCAGCGTCGCCATCGCCCGACAGCAACCACCCCATGCACCCGCTCCTGGGGCGGGCATCGTGCTCATGGCAGGAAGGGGGCCAGGAAGACAGGGCGCTCGCGAGGCCCTTCAAGGCCAACTGGGCATGGCTCCCATTCGTCGAAGAGGGGCATCTGCTTCACGAACTCCACCTTGTTCGAGCAGCAGTGCAGAAGACAACCCTCCTCCGGCAGGTTGGCTAGCATCGGGTAGCCCGTCAGGAGCTCGAGCATCGTGCGCCGCGCCTCTGGAGGAAGAGCCGGAGCCTGGAGCCTCATACGGTCCCCGTAGCCAGAGAAGGTCCACATTTGTTGAGAGTGGTGCTGAAGCGGAGCGATGCGACACCGAGTGAACTCCTTCACAACCATGGGCGCTGTCACACCGAGGTTCTTCAACCTGGCAAACCAGAGCTATACATGGGCGAGCCGCCGATCGATGAGCTTCGCGTGCCCCCAACCGGAGCTAGGAGCAGCTTGGACCCGGGGGAGCAGCTGCAGGGGGTTGCGCACGCCAACGTCCACGAACACCCACCTCTTCCTGAAGCCTCCGATGACTGGTGAGAGCTCGAAGTCAATCCTCGAGCCAGCCATCGCCGCGACGGCCTGGAGGGATAGACACCCAGAGCGCTGGAGAGGATCTGTCAGGTGCAGTGAGCAGAACTGGCGAAGCAGAGCCATGGAAGGGGCAATGCCTACCATTGCTTCACAGACAGGGGCAAAGAAAACAAGGAGGATGATGGATTGGGGATCGAGATGCAGCGCGTTAATCTGGTAGTGCGAGAGCACCGCATTGAAGAAATTGGAGAAGGTGGGAATCAAACCTGCCCATAGGGAATGGAGATGGATGGGGACCTCGGTGGCCGTCCTGTCCACTTCGGCGGGGGAAGCAGGCCATGCCGTCATCGCCTCCCACTCATTGAAATCGGCGGCGAGCATCGGGCGCACCTTGCCCATCGCCTCCCACTCATTAAAATCGGCGGCGAGCATCGGGCGCACCTTGCCCATCGCCTCCTGGTTGAGTGATACGTCTCCAACGTATCTATAATTTTTAATTGTTCCATGCTATTATAATATCTGTTTTGGATGTTAATGGGCTTTATTTTACACTTTTATATTATTTTGGGACTAACCTATTAACCGGAGGCCCAACCCAAATTGCATTTTTTGCCTATTTCAGTGTTTCGTAGAAAAGGAATATCAAACGGAGTCCAAACGGAATGAAACCTTTGGGAACGTGATTTTTGGAACAAACGTGATCTAGAGGACTTGGAGTGGACGTCAAGCAATCAACAAGGCGGCCACGAGGCAGGGGGGCGCGCCCTCCCCCTCGTGGGCCCCTTGTAGCTCCACCGACCTACTTCTTCCTCCCATATATGTTCACATACCCCGCAAACATCCAGGAGCACCACGAAACCCTATTACCACTGCCGCAACCTTCTGTACCCAAGAGATCCCATCTTGGGGCCTTTTCCGGAGCTCCGCCGGAGGGGCCATTGATCACGGAGGGCCTCTACATAAAGTCCATGGCCCCTCCGATGATGTGTGAGTAGTTTACTTCAGACCTTTGGGTCCGTAGCTAGTAGCTAGATGGCTTCTTCTCTTTCTTTGGATCTCAATACAAAGTTCTCTCGATTCTCTTGCAGATCTATTCGATGTAACTCTTCTTTTTTGGTGTGTTTGTCGAGATCCGATCAATTGTGGGTTTATGATCTAGATTATCTATGAACAATATTTGAATCTTCTCTGAATTATTTTATGCATGGTTGGTTTATCTTTGCAAGTCTCTTCGACTTATCAGTTTGGTTTGGCCTACTAGATTGAACTTGCTTGCAATGGGAGAAGTGCTTAGATTTGGGTTCAATCTTGTGGTGCTCGATCCCAGTGACAGAAAGAGAAACGACACGTACTGTATTGTTGCCATCGAGGATAAAAAGATGGGGTTTATATCATTTTGCATGAGTTTATCCCTCTACATCATGTCATCCTGCTCGAGGCATTACTATGTTCTTATGAACTTAATACTCTAATGCATGCTGGATAGCGGTCGATGTGTGGAGTAATAGTAGTAGATGCAGGCAGGAGTCGGTCTACTTGTCACGGACGTGATGCCTATATACATGATCATGCCTAGATATTCTCATAATTATTCGCTTTTCTATCAATTGGTCGACAGTAATTTGTTCACCCACCATAATATTTATGCTATCTTGAGAGAAGCCACTAGTGCAACCTATGACCCCCGGGTCTATTTTCCACCATACAAATTTCCAATCTATTTTATTTTGCAATCTTTACTTTCAATCTATATCATAAAAATACCAAAAGTACTTATCTTATTATTATCGTCTCTATCAGATCTCACTCTTGCAAGAGGCTGTGAAGGGATTGACAACCCCTTTATCGCGTTGGTTGCGAGGTTCTTATTTGTTTGTGTAGGTACGAGGTGACTCGCCCGTGGTCTCCTACTAGATTGATACCTTGGCTCTAAAAAACAGAGGGAAATACTTACACTGCTTTACTGCACCACCCTTTCCTCTTGAAGGGAAAACCTGTTGGGGATTGTAGCAAAAATTTAAAATTTTCTACGCATCACCAAGATCAATCTATGGAGTAATCTAGCAACGAGGGGAAGGAGAGTGCATCTATATACCCATGTAGATCGCTAAGCGGAAGCGTTCAAGTGAACGGGGTTGATGGAGCCGTACTCATCGTGATCCAAATCACTGATGATCCTAGCGCCGAACGGACGGCACCTCCGCGTTCAACACACGTACAGCCCGGTGACGTCTCCTACGCCTTGATCCAGCAAGGGGAGAAGGAGAGGTTGGGGAAGACTCCATCCAGCAGCAGCACGACGGCGTGGTGGTGGTGGAGGAGGGCGGGACTCCAGCAGGGCTTCGCCAAGCACTACGAGAGACGAGGAGGGAGAGGGGTAGGGCTGCGCCAACAGGGGAGGAACTTCATGTGCTGGGCTGCCCCTTTGCCTCCACTATATATAGCGGGAGAGGGAGGGCTGCGCCCCCACCTAGGGTTTCCTCCCTAGGGGTGGCGGCAGACCTAGATCCCCATCTGGGGTGGCGGCCACAAGGGGGAGAGGGGGAGGCACACCTGAGGTGGGCCTTAGGGCCCATCTTCCCTAGGGTTTGCCCCCCTCCCCTCTTGGAGGCGCCTTGGGCCTTGGTGGGAGGCGCCCCAGCCCACCTAGGGGCTGGTCCCTTCCCACTATTGGCCCATGTAGGCCTCCGGGGCTGGTGGCCCCACCTGGTGGACCCCCGGACCCCTCCGGTGGTCCCGGTACACTACCGGTGATGCCCGGAACATTTTCGGTGGCCAAAACCATACTTCCTATATATCAATCTTTACCTCCGGACCATTCCGGAACTCCTCGTGACGTCCGGGATCTCATCCGGGACTCCGAACAACATTCGGTAACCGCGTACATACTTTCCCTATAACCCTAGCGTCATCGAACCTTAAGTGTCTAGACCCTACGGGTTCGGGAGTCATGCAGACATGGCCGAGACAACTCTCTGGTCAATAACCAACACCGGGATGTGGATACCCATGTTGGCTCCCGCATGCTCCACGATGATCTCATCGGATGAACCACGATGTCAAGGATTCAATCAATCCCGTATACAATTCCCTTTGTCTATCGGTACAATACTTGCCCGAGATTCGATCGTCGGTATCCCGATACCTTGTTCAATCTCGTTACCGACAAGTATCTTTACTCGTTCTGTAACACATCATCCCGTGATCAACTCCTTGATCACATTGTGCACATTATGATGATGTCCTACCGAGTGGGCCCAGAGATACCTCTCCGTTTACACGGAGTGACAAATCCCAGTCTCGATTCGTGCCAACCCAACAGACACTTTCGGAGATACTTGTAGTGTACCTTTATAGCCATCCAGTTACGTTGTGACGTTTGGCACACCCAAAGCACTCCTACGGTATCCGAGAGTTGCACAATCTCATGGTCTAAGGAAATGATACTTGACATTAGAAAAGCTTTAGCAAACGAACTACACGATCTTGTGCTAGGCTTAGGATTGGGTCTTGTCCATCACATCATTCTCCTAATGATGTGATCCCGTTATCAACGACATCCAATGTCCATGGTCAGGAAACCGTAACCATCTATTGATCAATGAGCTAGTCAACTAGAGGCTCACTAGGGACATGGTGTTGTCTATGTATCCACACATGTATCTGAGTTTCCTATCAATACAATTCTAGCATGGATAATAAACGATTATCATGAACAATGAAATATAATAATAATAATAACTAATTATTATTGCCTCTAGGGCATATTTCCAACAGTCTCCCACTTGCACTAGAGTCAATAATCTAGTTCACATCGCCATGTGATTAACACTCACATGTCACATCGCCATGTGGCCAACATCCAAGAGTCTACTAGACTCAATGATCTAGTTCACATCACTATGTGATAAACACTCAAAGAGTTCTGGGTTTGATCATGTTATGCTTGTGAGAGAGGTTGTAGTCATCGGGTTCTACCATATTCAGATCCCTATGTATTTCGCAAAACTTTATATCGTAGATGCTGCTACCACGTTCCACTTGGAGCTATTCCAAATTATTGCTCCATTATACGTATCTGGTATCTCTACTCAGAGCTATCCGGATAGGTGTTAAGCTTGAATCGACATAACTCTTTACGTCGAACTCTTTATCACCTCCATAACCGAGAAACATTTCCTTATTCCTCTAAGGATAATTTTGACCACTATCTGGTGATCCAGTCCTAGATCACCTTTGTACCCTCTTGCCAGACATGTGGCAAGGCACACATCAGGTGCGGTACTCAGCATGGCATACCATATAGAGCCTATGACAAGAGCATAGGGGACGACCTTCGTCCTTCCTCTTTCTTCTGCCGTGGTCAAGCTTTGAGTCTTACTCAACTTCACACCTTACAACTCAGGCAAGAACCCCTTCTTTGACTGATCTATTTTGAACTCCTTCAAAAACATGTCAAGGTGTACGTTCTTTGAAAGTATCATCAGGCATCTTGATCTATCTCTATAGATCTCGATGCCCAATTTGTAAGCAGCTTTATCCAGGTCTTCCTTTGAAAAACACCCTTCAAACAACCGTTTATGCTTTCTAGAAATTCTACATCATTTCGAATGAACAATATGTCATCCACATATACTTATCAGAAATGTTGTAGTGCTCCCACTCACTTTCTTGTAAATACAAGTTTCTAGCAAACATTGTATAAACCTAAAAGCTTTGATCACTCCATCAAAACATATATTCCGATTCCGAGATGCTTGGTCTAGTCCATAGAAGGATTGCTGGAGCCAGCATACCTTTTAGCATCCTTAGGATCGTCAAAACCTTTTATTGTATCACATACAACTTTTCTTACGAAAACTGGTAAGAAAACTTGTTTGACATCCATCTGTAAGATTTCATAATCCAAAAATACAGCTAATGCTAACATGATTTCGACGGACTTAAGCATCGCCATGGGTGAGAAATTCTCATCGTAGTCAACTCCTTGAACTTGTGAAAAGACTCTTTCCCACAAGTCGAGCTTCATAGACGGTAATATTACCGCCCACGTCCGTATTCTTCTTAAAGACCCATTTATCTCAATGGCTTGCCGATCATCGGGCAAGTCCACCAAGGTCCATACTTTGTTCTGATATATGGATCCTATCTCGGATTTCATGGCTTCTAACCATTTGTCGGAATACGGGCCCACCATCGCTTCTCCATAGATCGTAGGTTCATTGTTGTCTAACAACATGATATCTAAGACAGGATTACCGTACCACTTAGGAGTACTACATATCCTTGTCGACCTACGAGGTTCGATAGCAACTTGATCCGAAGCTTCATGATCACTATCATTAACTTCCTATTCAACAGACATAGGCGCCACAGAAAACATCTTTCTGTGTTGCGTTACTCTTTGGTTGAAGTAAAGGTTTGACAACCTCATCAAGTTCTATCTTCCTCCCACTCAATTCTTTCGAGAGAAACTCCTTCTCGAGAAAGGACCCGTTCTTAGCGACAAACAATTTGCCCTCGGATTTGAGATAGAAGGTATACCCAACTGTAACCTTTGGGTATCCTATGAAGATGTGTTTGTTCGCTTTGGGTTCGAGCTTCTCCGGCTGAAGCCTTAAGCATCGCAGCCCCAAACAGTATGAAACGACAACTTTGGTTTCTTGCCAAACCAATGTTCATACGACGTCGTCTCAACGGACTTATATGGTGTCCTATCTAAAGTGAATGCAGCTGTCTCTAATGTATAACCTCAAAATGAAAACGGTAGATCGGTAAGACACATCATAGATCGCATCATATCTTATAAGGTTCGATTACGACGTCTGGACACACCATTACAACTATGGTGTTCCAGGTGGCTTCAACTATGAAACAATTCCACAATATCTTAAGTGATTGCCAAACTCATAACTTAGAAATTCTCATCGATCAGATCGTAGGAATTTGATCTTCTTGTTATGATGGTTCTTAACTTCACTCTGAAACCGCTTGAACTTTTCAAATGTTTCAGACTTGTGCTTTATTAAGTAGATATACCTATATCTACCCAAATCGTCAGTAAAGATGAGAAAATAGCGATATCCACCGCACGCTTCAATTCTCATTGGATCACATGCATCAGCATGCATGATTTCCAACAAGTCACTTGCCCGTTTCATTGTACCTGAAAACGGGGTCTTAGTCATCGTTCCCATGAGGCATGGCTCGCATGTGTCAAGTGATTCAAAATCAAGTGACTCCAAACATCCATCGACATGGAGTTTCTTCATGCATCTTACGCCAATATGACCTAAGCGGCAGTGCCACGAGAAAGTGGTACTATTATTATTAACTCTACATCTTTTGGCGTGAACATTTGTATTACCACGACCAAGATTCAATGAACCATTCGCATAGGGTGCATGACCATGAAAGGTATTATTCATGTAAATAGAATAACCAGTATTCTCTAACTTAAATGAATAACCGTATTGCAATGAACATGATCTAATCATATTCATGCTCAACGTAGACACCTGATAACATATATCTAGGTTCAATACTAATCCCGAAGGCAGATGGAGCGTGCGATGGTGATCTCATCAACTTTGGAAACACTTCCAACACACATCGTCACCTCGCCCTTAGCCAGTCTCCGTTTAGTCCGTAGCTTTTGCTTCAAGTCACCAATAATAGTAACTGAACCGGTATCCAATACCCAGGTGCTACCAGGAGTACTAGTGAAGTATACATTAATAACACATATATACTTTGTTGAAGTTGCCAGCCTTCTTATCTACCATGTATTTGGGGTAATTCTGCTACCAGTGACCGTTCCCCTTATAATAGAAGCACTTATTCTCGGGTTTGGGTTTAACCTTGGGTTCCTTCACTCGAGCGGCAACTGGTTTGCCATCCATGAAGTTTGCCTTCTAGCCCTTGCCCTTCTTGAAACCAGTGGTCTTGTTAAACCATCAACACTTGATGCTCCTTCTTGATTTCTACCTTTTGTGGTCTTAAGCACCACGAATAGCTCCGGGATCAACTCCACCCTTGCATGTCATAGTTCATCACGAAGATCTAGTAGCTTAGTGATAGTGGCTAGAGAACTCTATCAACCACTATCTTATCTGGAAGTTTAACTCCCACTTGATTTAAGTGATTGTAGCACCCAGACATTCTGAGCACATGCTCACTAGCTGAGCTATTCTCCTCCATCTTGTTGGCAAAAGAACTTGTCAGAGGTCTCACACCTCTCAACACGGGCATGAGCCTGAAATCCCAATTTCAGCTCTTGGAACATCTCATATGTTCTATGGCGTTCAAAACGTCATTGGAATCCCGATTCTAAGCCGTAAAGTATGTGCACTAAACTATCAAGTAGTCATCAGGATGTGTCTGTCACAACATCCACAGACGATGTTGTAGGGGTTTGCACATCGAGCGGTGCATCAAAGACGTAAGCCTTCTGTGTAGCAGTGAGGACACTCCTCAGACTATGGACCTAGTCCGCATCAGTGCTTACAATATCTTTCAACTTGTTCTTTCTCTAGGAACGTATTGAAACAGGGAGCTACAACGTGAGCTATTCATCTACAACATATTTGCAAAGACAATTTAGACTATGTTCATGATAATTGAGTTCATCTAATCAAATTATTTAATGAACTCCCACTCAGATAGACATCCCTCTAGTCATCTAAGTGAAACATGATCCGAGTCAACTAGGCCGTGTCCGATCATCACGTGAGACGGACTAGTCAACATCGGTGAACATCTTCATGTTGATCGTATCTTCTATACGACTCATGCTCGACCTTTCGGTCTTCCGTGTTCCGAGGCCATGTCTGTACATGCTAGGATCGTCAAGTCAACCTAAGTGTATTGCGTGTGTAAATCTAGCTTACACCCATAGTATTCGAACGTTAGAATCTATCACACCCAATCATCACGTGGTGCTTCGAAACGACGAACCTTCGCAACGGTGCACAGTTTGGGGGAACACTTTCTTGAAATTATTGCGAGGGATCATCTTATTTAAGCTACTGTCGTTCTAAGCAAATAAGATGTAAAACATGATAAACATCACATGCAATCAAATAGTGACATGATATGGCCAATATCATTTTGCTCCTTTTGATCTCCATCTTCGGGGCTCCATGATCATCGTTGTCACCGGCATGACACCATGATCTCCATCATCGTGTCTTCTTGAAGTTGTCTCGTCATCTATTACTTCTACTACTATGGCTAACGCTTTAGCAATAAAGTAAAGTAATTACATGACGTTTATGTTGACACGCATGTCATAAATAAATTAAGACAACTCCTATGGCTCCTGCCGGTTGTCATACTCATCGACATGCAAGTCGTGATTCCTATTACAAGAACATGATTAATCTCATACATCACATATATCATTCATCACATCCTTTTGGCCATATCACATCACAAGGCATATGTTGCAAAAACAAGTTAGACGTCCTCTAATTGTTGTTGCAAGTTTTTACGTGGCTGCTATAGGTTTCTAGCAAGAACGTTTCTTACCTACGCGAAAACCACAACGTGATATGCCAATTTCCATTTACCCTTCATAAGGACCCTTTTCATCGAATCCGATCCAACTAAAGTGGGAGAGACAGACACCCGCTAGCCACCTTATGCAACTAGTGCATGTCAGTCGGTGGAACCAGTCTCACGTAAGAGTACGTGTAAGGTCGGTCCGGGCCGCTTCATCCCACGATGCCGCCGAATCAAGATAAGACTAGTAACGGCAAGCAAATTGACAATATCCACGCCCACAACTGCTTTGTGTTCTACTCGTGCATAGAAACTACGCATAGACATAGCTCATGATGCCACTGTTGGGGATCGTAGCAGAAATTTAAAATTTTCTATGCATCACCAAGATCAATCTATGGAGTAATCTAGCAACGAGGGGAAGGAGAGTGCATCTACATACCCTTGTAGATCTCTAAGTGGAAGCATTCAAGTGAACGGGGTTGATGGAGTCATACTCATCGTGATCCAAATCACCGATGATCCTAGCGCCGAACGGACGGCACCTCCGCGTTCAACACACGTACAGCCCGGTGACGTCTCCTATGCCTTGATCTAGCAAGGGGAGAAGGAGAGGTTGGGGAAGACTCCATCCAGCAGCAGCACGACGGCGTGGTGGTGGTGGAGGAGCGCGGGACTCCGGCAGGGCTTCGCCAAGCACTACGAGAGACGAGGAGGGAGAGGGGTAGGGCTGCGCCAACAGGGGAGGAACTTCATGTGTTGGGCTGCCCCTTTGCCTCCACTATATACAGGGGGAGAGGAAGGGATGCGACCCCACCTAGGGTTTCCTCCCTAGGGGTGGCGGCAGCCCTAGATCCGCATCTGGGGTGGCGGCCACAAGGGGGAGAGGGGGAGGCGCACCTGAGGTGGGCCTTAGGGCCCATCTGCCCTAGGGTTTGCCCCCCTCCCCTCTTGGAGGCGCCTTGGGCCTTGGTGGGAGGCGCCCCAGCCCACCTAGGGGCTGGTCCCTTCCCACTATTGGCCCATGTAGGCCTCCGGGGCTGGTGGCCCCACCTGGTGGACTCCCGGACCCCTCCGGTGGTCCCGGTACACCACCGGTGATGCCCGGAACACTTCCGGTGGCCAAAACCATACTTCCTATATATCAATCTTTACCTCCGGACCATTCCCGAACTCCTCGTGACGTCCGGGATCTCATCCGGGACTCCGAAAAACATTCGGTAACCGCGTACATACTTTCCCTATAACCCTAGCGTCATCGAACCTTAAGTGTGTAGACCCTACGGGTTCGGGAGTCATGCAGACATGGCCGAGACAACTCTCTGGTCAATAACCAACACCGGGATCTGGATACCCATGTTGGCTCCCACATGCTCCACGATGATCTCATCGGATGAACCACGATGTCAAGGATTCAATCAATCCCGTACACAATTCCCTTTGTCTATCGGTACGATACTTGCCCGAGATTCGATCATCGGTATCCCGATACCTTGTTCAATCTCGTTACCGACAAGTCTCTTTAATCGTTCCGTAACACATCATCCCGTGATCAACTCCTTGATCACATTGTGCACATTATGATGATGTCCTACCGAGTGGGCCCAGAGATACCTCTCCGTTTACACGGAGTGACAAATCCCAGTCTCGATTCGTGCCAACCCAACAGACACTTTCGGAGATACCTGTAGTGTACCTTTATAGCCACCCAGTTTCGTTGTGACATTTGGCACACCCAAAGCACTCCTACGGTATCCGGGAGTTGCACAATCTCATGGTCTAAGGAAATGATACTTGACATTAGAAAAGTTTTAGCAAACGAACTACACGATCTTGTGCTAGGCTTAGGATTGGGTCTTGTCCATCACATCATTCTCCTAATAATGTGATCCCGTTATCAACGACATCCAATGTCCATGGTCAGGAAACCGTAACCATCTATTGATCAACGAGCTAGTCAACTAGAGGCTCACTAGGGACATGGTGTTGTCTATGTATCCACACATGTATCTGAGTTTCCTATCAATACAATTCTAGCATGGATAATAAACGATTACCATGAACAATGAAATATAATAATAATAACTAATTTATTATTGCCTCTAGGGCATATTTCGAACAAAACCAACACAGTGCTAAGGAGGTAGCAAGAAGGATTTCTGGCGCCGTTGCCGGGGAGATCTACACCAAGTCAAGACATACCAATCACCCATCACAACTCTTATCCTTTGCATTACATTATTTGCCATTTACCTCTCATTTTCCTCTCCCCCACTTCACCCTTGTCGTTTTATTCGCCCTCTCTTTTCCGTTTGCCTCTTTTTCGCTTGCCTCATCGTTATGGCTAGTCCTTTATCTACTCCCTTGTCTCCCGAGAATGATGTTCTTAATTTTAAACAAAGGGAGGGAGAAAATCTAAAAGATGATTGGTACAGAATTTGCAATGCGCAAAATAGATCTACTAGGAAGCAATCTACTTCTGTTCTTCTTCTCAATTTTTATGTAGGCATCATGCCTTGTAATAGATTCTTATAATGCAATGATAGATTTGTTTGTCCCACCAGCTCTTTTGGTTAATGGAACTACTTTAACTTTGGAACATGTGATGCAAAGGCTTGAAATTATTGAAAATAAAGTTGCTACCGTAGAGTTGATTGAAAATTTGGATAGAAAGATCCACAACCAAGTTACCCAATACGGATCTAAGGTTAATGAAAAGATAGATCAAGATTCCACTAGAATTGATAAAATTGAGGATATAATTACCAACGTAGGACCTGCCTTTTCTTCCGTGAAAAACACTCCTTCTAATGCTAAGATTTACAAATTGATGTATGTTCCTAAAATTAAGGGTGAAACTTCTAGTAAGGGAAATGCGGACCTCAAATCCATAAGTGTTCATCCCAACTTTCTTGCTGTCCTTAAGGAACCTTTTTCTACAAATGATTTTCTTGATTTTGTGCCTAGGAGTTTGATAATTAATAAAAAGAAAGAAACTCCTAGGAGTTATAGGTGTCTTATTGAATAATTGCCCACCAAAGATGGCAATACCTAGATCTGTCATTGCTTTTATGCCTAGCTAAGGGCGTTAAACGATAGAGCTTGTTGGGAGGCAACCCAATTTTATTTTTCTTCCTTGCTTTTTGATACTGTTTAGTAATAAATAATTTATATAGCCTTTGTTTTGGTTGTGTTTTTTTGTTTAATTAGTGTTTGTGCCAAGTAGAACCGTTGGGAAGACTTGGGGAAAGTCCTTTTGATCTTGCTGTAAAAAACAGACACTTTAGCGCTCGCGAGAATTGCTGCCATTTTTTATTGGAGAGTGTTATTTAGTTAATTCTTTTCAAGATGATTAATAGATAAATTCCTCACGTCCATAAATTTATTTTAGAATTTTTGGGGTTCATAAGTTTTCGAAACCTTCAGATTACTACAGACTGATCTGTTTTTGACAAATTCTGTTTTTCGTGTGTTGTTTGCTTATTTTGATGAATCTATGGCTAGTAATAGAGTTTATGAACCATAGAAAAGTATGAATACAGTAGGTTTAACACCAATATAAATAAAGAATGAGTTCATTACAGTACCTTGAAGTGGTGGTTTGTTTTCTTTTACTAACAGAGTTCACGAAGATTTTCTTTTAAGTTTTGTGTTGTGAAGTTTTCAAGTTTTGGGTAAGGATTTGATGGATTATGGAACAAGGAGTGGCAAGATCCTAAGATTGGGGATGCCCAAGGCACCCCAAGGTAAAATCCAAGGACACCAAAAATCCTAAGCTTGGGGATGCCCCGAAAGGCATCCCCTCTTTTGTCTTCGTCTATCGGTAACTTTATTTGGAGCTATATTTTTATTCGCCAAATAATATGTGTTTTTCTTGGCGCGTCTTGCACGATTAGAGTCTTTGCTTTTTATTTTACCACAGTCATCCTTGCTGTACACACCTTTTGAGAGAGACACACATGAATTGGAATTTATTAGAATACTCTATGTGCTTCACTTATATCTTTTGACCTATATAGTTTTTGCTCTAGTACTTTAATTATATCTTTTAGAGCACGGTGGTGGTTTTATTTTATAGAAATAATTGATCTCTCATGCTTCACTTATATTATTTTGGGAGTCCTTGAGAAGAACATTGCTTTTAAGCATTATAAGAACTTTCATATAATTGCATCGAATACTAGGAGAAGTTTGATACTTGATGATTGTTTTGAGACATGGAGATGGTGATATTAGAGTCACGCTAGTTGAGTAGTTGTGAATTTGAGAAATACTTGTGTTGAAGTTTGTGATTCCCGTAGCATGCACGTATGGTGAACCATTATGCGATGAAGTTAGAGCATGATATACTTATTGATTGCCTTCCTTATGAGTGGCGGTCGGGGACAAGCGATGGTCTTTTCCTACCAATCTATCCCCCTAGGAGCATGCGCGTAGTACTTTGTTTCGATAACTAATAGATTTTTGCAGTAAGTATGTGAGTTCTTTATGACTAATGTTGAGTCCATGGATTATATGCACCCTCACCCTTCCACGATTGCTAGCCTCTCTAGTACCGCGCAACTTCGCTGGTACCGTAAACCCACCATATACCTTCCTCAAAACAGCCACCATACCTAGCTATTATGGCATTTCCATAGCCATTCCGAGATGTATTGCCATGCAACTTTTCACCGTTCCGTTGTTATGACACTCTTCATCATTGTCATATAGCTTTGCATGATCATGTAGTTGACATCGTATTTGTGGCAAAGCCATCGTTCATAATTTTTTCATACATGTCACTCTTTATTCATTTCATATCCCGGTACACCGCCGGAGGCATTCACATAGAGTCATATTTTGTTCTAAGTATTGAGTTGTAAGAAAAAAAAGTAGTGTGATGATCATCATTATTAGAGCATTGTCCTAGTGAGGAAAGGATGATGGAGACTATGATTCCCCCACAAGTCGGGATGAGACTCCGAACGAAAAAAAAGAAAAAAAGGAGGCCAAAAAAAAAGAAGGCCCAAATAAATTTAAAAAAAGAGAAAAAATGAGATAAAAAGAGAGAAGGGACAATGTTACTATCCTTTTTCCACACTTGTGCTTCAAAGTACCACCGTGATCTTCATGATAGAGAGTCTCCTATGTTGGAACTTTCATAAACTAGTGGGAATTTTACATTATAGAACTTGGCTTGTATATTCCAAGGATGGGCTTCCTCGAATTGCCCTAGGTCTTCATGAGCAAGCAAGTTGGATGCACACCCACTTAGTTTATTTTATTGAGATTTCATACACTTGATGTGAGACTATCTTCTCCTTTTTGTCTTCTCCACAACCACCATTCTATTCCACCATAGTGCTATATCCATGGCTCACGCTCATATATTGCGTGAAGATTGAAAAAGTTTGAGAACATCAAAAGTATGAAACAATTGCTTGGATTGTCATCGGGGTTATGCATGATTTATCATTTTGTGTGATGAAGATAGAGCATAGCCAGACTATATGATTTTGTAGGGATAACTTTCTTTGGCCATATTATTTTGAGAAGACATGATTGCTTAGTTAGTATGCTTGAAGTATTATTATTTCTATGTCAATATTAAACTTATATCTTGAATCTTCCAGATCTGAACATTCATGCCACAATAGAGAAAAATACATTGAAGAATATTCTAGAAAGCATTCCACATAAAAAATTCTGTTTTTATCATTTACCGACTCGAGGACGAGTAGGAATTTAGCTTAGGGATGCTGACACGTCTCCAACGTATCTATAATTTTTGATTGTTCCACGCTATTATATTATCTGTTGTGGATGTTAATGGGCTTTATTTTACACTTTTATATTATTTTTGGGACTAACCTATTAACCGGAGGCCCAACCCAAATTGTTATTTTTTGCCTATTTCAGTGTTTCGTAGAAAAGGAATATAAAACAGAGTCCAAATGGAATGAAACCTTCAGGAACGTCATTTTTGGAACAAACATGATCCAGAGGACTTGGAGTGGACGTCAAGCAATTAACGAGGCGGCCACGAGGCAGGGGGGCACGCCTACCCCCTGGGCGCGCCCTCCCCCATTGTGGGCCCCTTGTAGCTCCACCGACCTACTTCTTCCTCCTATATATGTTCACATATCTCGCAAACATCCAGGAGCACCACGAAACCCTATTTCCACTGCCGCAACCTTCTGTACCCAAGAGATCCCATCTTGGGGCCTTTTTCGGAGCTTCGCCGGAGGGGCCATTGATCACGGAGGGCCTCTACATCAACTCCATGGCCCCTCCGATGATGTGTGAGTAGTTTACTTCAGACCTTCAGGTCCATAGCTAGTAGCTAGATGGCTTCTTCTCTCTCTTTGGATCTCAATTCAAAGTTCTCCTCGGTTTTCTTGGAGATCTATTCGATGTAACTCTTCTTTTTGCGGTGTGTTTGTCGAGATCCGATGAATTGTGGGTTTATGATCAAGATTATCTATGAACAATATTTGAATCTTCTCTGAATTCTTTTATGTATGATTGCTTTATCTTTGCAAGTCTCCTCGAATTATTAGTTTGGTTTGGCCTACTAGATTGATCTTTCTTGCAATGGGAGAAGTGCTTAGCTTTGGGTTCAATCTTGCGGTGCTCGATCCCAGTGACAGAAAGGGAAACGACACGTATTGTATTGTTGCCATCGAGGATAAAAATATGGGGTTTATATCATATTGCATGAGTTTATCCCTCTACATCATGTCATCTTGCTTAAGGCGTTACTGTGTTCTTATGAACTTAATACTCTAGATGCATGCTGGATAGCGGTCGATGTGTGGAGTAATAGTAGTAGATGCAGGCAGGAGTCGGTCTACTTGTCACGGACGTGATGCCTATATCGATGATCATGCCTAGATATTCTCATAATTATTCGCTTTTCTATCAATTGCTCGACAGTAATTTGTTCACCCACCGTAATACTTATGCTATCTTGAGAGAAGCCACTAGTGAAACCTATGGCCCCCGGGTCTATTTTCCATCATACAAGTTTCCAATCTATTTTATTTTGCAATCTTTACTTTCAATCTATATCATAAAAATACCAAAAATACTTATCTTATTATTATCGTCTCTATCAGATCTCACTCTTGCAAGAGGCCCTGAAGGGATTGACAACCCCTTTATCGCATTGGTTGCGAGATTCTTATTTGTTTGTGCAGGTACGAGGTGACTCGCGCGTGGTCTCCTACTGGATTGATACCTTGGTTCTAAAAAACTAAGGGAAATACTTACGCTGCTTTACTGCACCACTCTTTCCTCTTCAAGGGAAAACCAACGCAGTGCTGAAGAGGTAGCAAGAAAGATTTCTGGCACCGTTGCCGAGGAGATCTACGCCAAGTCAAGACATACCAAGTACCCATCACAACTCTTATCCTTCCCATTACATTATTTGCCATTTGCCTCTCGTTTTCATCTCCCCCACTTCACCCTTGCCGCTTTATTCACCCTCTCTTTTTCGTTCGCCTCTTTTTCACTTGCCTCGTCGTTATGGCTAGTCCTTTATCTATTCCCTTGTCTCCCGAGAATGATGTTCTTAATTTTAAACAAAGGGAGGGAGAAAATCTAAAAGATACTTGGTACAGAATTTGCTATGCGTAAAGTAGATCTACTAGGAAGCAATCTACTTTCATTCTTCTTCGAAATTTTTATGTAGGCATCACGCCTTGGAATAGATATATTCTTGATACCATCACCGGAGGAAATTTCTTGCGTAGCCATACTTTTGATTCTTATAATGCTATGATAGATTTTTTGGGCTCACCACCTCTTTTGGTTAATGGAACTACTTTAACTTTGGAACATGTGATGCAAACGCTTGAAATTATTGAAAATAAAGTTGCTACAGTAGAGTTGATTGAAAATTTTGATAGAAAGATCCTAACCAAGTTACCCAATACGGATCTAAGGTAGGAGTGGCTCTTAAATTTTTTAAAGAA
This sequence comes from Triticum urartu, assembly GCF_003073215.2. NCBI lineage: Eukaryota > Viridiplantae > Streptophyta > Magnoliopsida > Poales > Poaceae > Triticum > Triticum urartu. The sequence goes on from NC_053024.1 coordinate 639,546,015, forward strand.
AAGGAACCTATGGTTAATGAAAAGATAGATCAAGATTCCACAAGAATTGATAAAATTGAGGATATTATTACCAACCTAGGATCTGCCTTTTCTTCCATGAAAAACACTCCTTCTAATGCTAAGATTGCCAAATTGATGTATGTTCCTAAAATTAAGGGTGGAACTTCTAGTAAGGGAAACGCGGACCTCAAATCCATAAGTGTTCACCCCAACTTTCTTGCTGTCCTTAAGGAACCTTTTGCTACAAATGATTTTTCTTGATTTTGTGCCTAGGAGTTTGATAATTAATAAAAAGAAAGAAACTCCTGGGAGTTATAGGTGTCTTATTGAGATCGCTGTGTCCTTTGTTCCTTGGGTTCGGCGAGCTAGGCTTGAGATCGTTGTGAGAGCGTGAGCTAGGGGGAGAGAGATCTTCGCGCGCACCCCAGTGTTCGAACCTCAAGGGTTTGCCGGAACCCGTAATCCAACACGCCCATTAATATTGAAAGTAATATTATCCAAACTATGACACATGAAGAACACATAAAAGAGTACTTCCGGAACACTCCAGAATCGTGAAAATAAGGAGGTACGTGATACGTAAAGTAAACGAACTCCGAGAAATCCGCAAAAATATTTTTTATCCGTTTTGGAATATTTAAGAATTTTGGGAATAAAGAAACTTCCAGGAAGCGTCCCCTGGTGGGCACAAGACACCAGGGCGGGCCAGGCTTGCCTGGCGCGCCCAGGTGGGTTATGCCCACCTGGGACACATTCCGTACTCCATTTTCTACCATATACTTGTCTTCCAAGATGAAAAAAATCTATATATACTTCCCGAACCTGTTGGTCACCGTATCGCGAAGAAATCCCATGTCCTCTTTTCTTTTTGTTTCCTGCGCAGTTTTGAAAATATGTCTTCCCAAGACTCTAAGGGAGAGAGGTATGTTGTTGATCTCATCGCAAACCCCAACTCCAATGGGGATGAGGGACACCATAGATGGACCTCTGAAGAAGATGAAGATGAATTGATACCTCCCCGGTTCAAAAATGAGAGCATGGGGGCATTGTGCAAGAAGATAATAAAACTCGAGATAGATAATGACGAGTTGAAGAAATATAATTTTATTCTCCGTCAAAAACTAGAGGAAGAAAAGGGCAACCCCTCCACCTTTTCACAACCACCACTGCCATGGAAATCCGAGGACAAGATCTCTTCTTCTTCACCACCAAAAGAAAATTGAGTATCGGGTATGGGCACTCCCCTTGGCTTCCGCCAAGCTTGGGGGAGGTGCCCCGGTATCGTATCATCCCACTATCTTTTTTGATTTTATTTATTTTAGTTTTATCCTTCTGCTTTAGATGAATAAAAGTTTAGTTCGATCCTTTTTTCTTCGGGAGTTTGCTTAGTGATCTATCCTTGTAATCGTGTGCAAGTTATTTAATAAAGTTTAGTATGATTTTTTGCTTACTTTACTTTCATGTTGCGAATAAAATAAAAGAAATACGAACGGAAACAAAAAAAAATAAATAAAGAAAAGATTATGTACTAATCCTATGGTAGGTGATCGCACCACATAAGAAAAAGTATAAGTAGCAAATTTTATTAGAGATTGATAAACATAGCATTAGTCAATGATGCAACTCACGAAAGAATTAATAAGGGAAGAGAAGATTCACATATAAATATACTATCCTAGAAATCTTTTGTGGTTGTGAGCCCTCATGAAAATATTATATGCCAAAATTGTTGACGTTGGACAAGAAAAGTTAATGACTTATGTGTGTTCATATTCACAAAGAAGTTATATTGTCATAGATCCTTCAACATGTGGTGCTTGCCCCCTATCCTTGCTAGCCAAGAATTCCGCACTAAGTAGAGATACTACTTGTGCATCCAAAAACCCTTAAACCCAAATCTTATTTTCAAGTGTCCACCATACCTACCTAGCGATTGAGCAAGATCCCTCAAGTAAGTTGTCATCGGTGCAAAAAAGCAGTAAAAATTGCTTCTAGAAGTGTGACATCATTAAGTGTAAGAGAAAATTGAGCGTTGCACAAACTTGTGATGGTGAAGAATAAAAGCGACAGACTGCATAATAAAGGTCACTATCACAAGGGGCAATGCAACGTGACATTCTTTTGCACTAAGGGATTGAGCATAGAAACAAATAAGCTCATGGCAACCTCTGCTTCCCTCTACGAAGGGCCTATCTTTCACTTTTATGCAAGTGTCAAAGTTTTTCTCTCTATTCCTTTTATTTTTCTCTTTTGGCAAGCATCATGTGGTGAGGAAAGATCTCGGCACATATGTGCAGTTGAATATGGGTGGCATGAGTTATTATTGTTGACATCACCCTTGAGGTGAGTATGTTGGGAGGCAAAACTATAAGCCCCTATCTTTTTTTGTGTCCGGTTGAAACATTTTGCTCATGGGTACGAGGTGAGTGTTCGCAATCATAGAAGACTATATGATGGTTGAGTATGTGGACTTGCCTAAAGGCTCCGACACGTGACCCTTCCTGAAAAGATGATGAATTGTAGTTGCAAAGCTGACTGACAACATAGTTTGTTAGTTTCTAATAGAGTTTTTGCTTTATACTTCGATTGTGTGATGAACTATTACTTATTCATGAGAAGTATATGATAAAAGTTCTATGGTAAAAGTCCCATGTTTAATTTTGTTGCTGTTATAATAATCAACATGATGCTTCTATGTCTGTATTTTGTTTTTTTCGACACCTCTCTCTCTCTCCCAAAGCATGTGGACATGTTTCTCGATTTCGGTTTTCGCTTGAGGACAAGCGAGGTCTAAGCTTGGGGGAGTTGACATGTCCATTTTGCATCATGTTTTCTTACTGTTATTTATAATGTTTTTATCCATAATAATGCTTTTTGGAGTAATTCTAATGCCTTTTCTCTCATAATTTGCAAGGTACACACCAAGAGGGAGAATTCCGGCAGCTGGAAATCGGGACTTGGAAAAGCTAAGTCAGGCTACCTATTCTGCACAACTCCAAACAAGCTGCAACTTCACGAGGACATTTTTATGGATTATTTAAGAATTATTGGAGCAAATAGCTACCATAGGGTCCCACCAGGTGGGCACAACCCACCTGGGCGTGCCAGGGAGCCTAGGCGCGCCCTGGTGGGTTGTGCCCTCCTCGACCCACATCCGGTGCCCATCTTTTGGTATATACGTCATTTTGACCTAGAAAAAAAATAAGGGAGAGGACTTTCGGGACGAAGCGCCACCGCCTCGAGGCGGAACTTGGGCAGGAGCACATTTCTCCTCCGGCGAAGCGATTCCGCCGGGGGAACTTCCCTCTTGGAGGGGGAAATCATCGTCATCATCATCACCAACAACTCTCCCATCTTGAGGAGGGCAATCTCCATCAACATCTTCAGCAGCACCATCTCCTCTCACACCAGAGTTCATCTCTTGTGTTCAATCTTGTTATCGAAACTATAGATTGGTACTTGTGGGTGATTACTATATGGTTTATTTGGTGGAAGATTATATGTTCAGATCCATTATGCTATTTAATACTCCTCTGATCATGAGCATGTTTATCATTTGTGAGTAGTTACCTTTCTTCTTGAGGTCACGGGAGAAATCATGTTGCAAGTAATCATGTGAATTTAATATGTGTTCGAAATTTTGATAGTATGTATGTTGTGATTCCCTTAGTGATGTCATGTGAACATCGACTACATGACACTTCACCATATTTGGGCCTAAGAGAATGCATTGTGGAGTAGCAATTAGATGATGGGTTGCGAGAGTGACAGAAGCTTAAACCCCAGTTCATGCGCTATTCCGCAAGGGACCGATTGGATCCAAAAATTTAATGCTATGGTTATAATTTATTCTTAATACTTTTCTCGTAGTTGCGGATGCTTGCGGGAGGGTTAATCATAAGTAGGAGGTTTGTTCAAGTAAGAACAACACCTAAACACCGGTCCACTCACATATCAAATTATCAAAGTAGCAAACACAAATTAAACCAACATGATGAAAGTGACTAGATGAAATTCCCATGTACCCTCAAGAATGCTTTGCTTATCATAAGAGACCATTTTGTCCTGTCATTTGCCTCAAAAGTATTGTGCTACCTTGCTGCACTTTTGTTACTACTATCGTTACTTGCTCGTTAAAAATTATCTGGCTATCAAACTACTCTCCTACTTACAATTTTAGCACTTACATACATTATCTTACTAAAAACTACTTGCCATTTCCTGCTGCTCCTCATTGGGTTCGACACTCTTACTCATCGAAAAGAGCTACAATTGATCCCCTATACTGGTGGGTCATCAGTCTCTTATCGAGGATTACATCATCCTTTTCCACTGTGGAACATGGAGTGATTAGCTGCTCAGTTGAGAGGGCCTCGGATAGTGCCTCGAAGGCCAAGGATGCGGTTTTGTTTTTGGAGTGGAGTGCTATATCCGAATCACTGGTGATAGTGATGACTATTGGGCCCTGGCATTTTGAGCTTCATGTACCCATAATGGGGTATGGCTTGAAAGCGTGTGAATACGTCTCGCCCCAATAGGGCATGATACCCTTTGTTGAAAGGTACCACATGGAAGAGCAACTCTTCGGACCTGTAGTTCTCTGGCGTGCCGAATACAACATCAAGTTTAATTTTTCCTGAGCATCGTGCTTCTCGACTGTGGATAATGCCTCAAAAGGTTGTACTGCTTTTCTCGATGCGGCTTGTGTCCATTTGCATTTTCTCGAGCGTGTCCTCATAGATGAGGTTTAGTCCACTGCCGTCGTCCATGAGCACTTTAGTGAGCCGAAAGCTGTCCACAATTGCGTTTAAGACCAAGGCGGCTGGTGCTCAGACTGATCGGGCCCTTGGTTCGTCATTGGTGGTAAAAGTTATTGTCGTATCGTTCCAAGGATTTAATGCGGCTACTTGGTTGACTTCAACGAGGTTGTGGAGCACCCTTTTGCGCTGATTATTTGAAGGAAAGGTTTCGAAGACTGTAAAGACATCGAGAGCGTCATCCTCCGAAGAGTACTTCTCCGGGGTAGTGTTGGTGAGGATGGCCTCGCCGCTCTTAGCCACTTTCCGGAGTACCCAACATGCCCCGAAGGATATGTGTTGGTTCGGTATTCGGCATAGTGTTTATCTGACAGGGCTTGTTGAGAAATTCGTCAAGGACAGTTCTATGTCCCGTGAAGGATTTGATTTTCTTGTCAATGAGAGATGATTAGGTGCTCCATAAGGGTGCATCCTTTTTGCCCGTCTGGTGGGCTTCTTAAAGGCAGGAGGATCCCATCGATCTATCTAGGCTTTCCAGGCACTTTCCATTGCGCAGTACTTCTGTACTATGTGTGCCAAATCTACAAAGTGCAGTATGCGGTGGCGGCTAAGGACATTGATGATTCCCTCGTCCGTACTGTTGTGGTAAAAAACTGAAACCATGTCATCGTCGCATCAATCTTTAATCTTGTTTTTACAAAGTAGGATTGCGAGAAGAGCAGGATTAGTAACTAGCATGAGGATCGTTTACCCAGGTTCGAGCCGCGAGGATGCGTAAAACCCTAGTCCTTCTTTGGTGGGTGTATTTCAGAGAGTTCTTGAGCTCTTGAACTACCTGTGGTGAGTGTGTGGTTCGAAAAGGCCGAATCCCTCTCCAGTATGCCATGGGCCTCCTTTTATAGTCGAAAGGGGCTGCCACCGTGGCACACAGGAGGTGGAAAGGCGCACAGTGCTATGAGCTTATCGCTCGTATTACAGGACAAGGCGCATTTAATGCATCGCTTAGGTGTCCCCTTGCTTTATTGGGGATGGGAACGAGGCCCGTCCCGTCCGTCGCCACTCCACCTTGCTTCAACACGTGCCCTAGTCAGCGATGCGTGCGGCGCCATGTAGGCAGGCAGGCAGCTGAGGTGGCGCGGTGGCAAAGCCTTCACGAAGATCTGCATGCCGCCACGCAGCCGCTTGCTGAGTTGGCCTGGGAGCTGCATGTTGGCACGCAGGTGCCTGCCCAGCTGGTTGGGTTGGCAGCTGCATGCGAACGGCGATGGAGACTTGGCTGGTGTGGGCCTGGACGTGGCCTTGCTGGTGCCCTTGGCGAGGGCCTTGCCGGGTGGCCCGGCAAGGGTCTTGCCGTGGCGCACTGTCGTCCCCGGCAAGGACCTTACCGGGGGTCTGGTGGCCTTCCTCGGGAAGGATCCTGCCGAGGATCGTCGTCTTCTAATCCTAATCTGATCTTGAGTGTTCCTTGTCTCCACAAAGATCTGCATGCCACTATGAAGGTGCCTCCCGAGCCTTGGCCCAACGTGATGTTGGAGACCGTGGACTCAAGGGTGGCTCACTCTGTTGGTGTGGGGCAAGCTGCCCCGGCAAGGGTCTTGCCGGGGCTGCTGAGGCTGCCCCGACAAGGGTCGTGCCGAGGGAACCTGCTTTGTCCCTCTGCTCTTTGTGGTCTTGTCCTTGGCATTGCTCTGGCTGTCTTGGGCTTCGGTTTTACCTCGGTTCACCTCCCCTGCTCTGCTTGGTGTGGTCACGGGCGTGGCTCCGACTGTCCGTGCATCGGTAAAGGGGTACAAAAGCGCGCACCTTCTTTTGTACACCGACAGGAGCCCCCGGGCCTGGGCCATACATAAGGGCGACACGTTGTTGGGCCAGGCCCAAAACGGTGCGCGGGCAGGCAGGGCAGTTTTTATCGTGGTAAAACTTTTCGCACGTTGCGCTTCCCACGAACTGCGCGTGATGCAGCGTGGCGTGGTGGGGTGCGCGTGACATGGGTGGCATGCGTGGGGTGGTTCCCGCACGCATGTGTCACATTGCAGTAAATGGGCAGCTCGTGTCTTCCCCATGAAAGGAGGGAGGCGTGGAGGCACGGCTTATTTACTGCGCGTGGCTGGGTTGCGGTCTTCAAGGCGTCCACACCCCACGATCACAGGGTGGGGAGAGGTCGCTTCACCCGTCCCCTCCATTATGCACATTTGCCACGCGTCCTCCATGCGCTTGGGGTGGCAAGCGGTGGAGGCGGGAAACCGGGCCGTCGCAGGTTGGGGCAGCGGGTCTGTCTTGATTCCCCGCACCTCTGGTGGCTGGATTGGCCGAGCGGGGCGGCCGAGCCCTGACCCCGCCCCTTTTTAAGGAGGGGGAAGGGGGGAATGGCATCCCGCACTCTTCTGTCATCTATCTCCTCCTGCTTCCGCCTCTTCCTTTCACTCACAATGGAGAAAGGGAATCCTTGTCCTTCGTCGATGGCGGCGAGGGTCGCTGCTCGACAGCGCGTCCCTCCCCCTCCTGAGGTCGCAGTGGTGGAACCGGCCGCGACAGGAAGGGGGAGGGTGCGAGGCCATGGGCGAGGCCGAGGTAGAGGTCGTAGTGCTCAGGGAAGAGGAGGACGGGGCGGCGCGCCGGCTTCGCCCCTGCCAATGATGCCTTTTCCAATGGAAGGCCATGTTGGATACCAGCCCCGCGAGTTCTTCATCAGGCTGCGCCGGCCTCCGCGTCGCCGTCTTCGTCTTCCCACCCCGTTTGCTCGGGAGATGGAGCGTGACCCGCCCCAATCCCTCAGATTGCACATGAGGGTTTATGGGAGTGGGGGCACGCGGGTCGACGTCGACTTCCCGGCTCCTCGGGTCATGTACCTCCGTCGTGGATGGAAGACGTTCACTCGCATCCACAGCCTAACGGTGGGGCTCGTCCTCTACTTCAAATTAATGGAGGACGGCCTGCTCTCCGTCAAGGTCTTCGGAGACTTCGGGACTCGCCTGAAGTGCTACGTGGAGAGCTCCTCCGACGGAGATTCCAACGATGGAAGCCCTTCCTCGAGCGGAACTGATGAGGAGGACAGTGGGGCAGATGACGGGGACGAGTCCGACTAGGCGTCGGAAGCCCCGCGCCTGGGCGGGTGCGGCAGCAGCAGCATCTGCACCTGGCCGCCCCTCCGGCAGAGTTTTGCCGGGGGCGGGGCCAGCTCCTTGAACTTCTCGGGGCCGTCTCCTTGGGCGGCTGGCGTTGGGAGGCTGCGGAAGAGGAAGAGGGCGTGCGGCAAGGCCGTCTACTCAGAGTACGCGGGCACCGACACCTTCATCGCGTATTGCCGGTCCTGTCGCCTCGTCTTCCAGCTCCTTTCCCGGCACTGTCATCACCGACCCACCCATGGGCGGCCACCGAGGTGTTCTCTTGGTGCTTTCTGCTGCTCGTAGCTCGCCTAGGCGCCCCTTTTGCCCTTGACCTGCCTCCTCAGGAGAGGGACAAGAAAGGGATCATGGGCGTCTTATCTCTTTTTTAATCTGTAAGCCTTCGGGCCTTGTTAAATTTAAAGCTTGTAATCCCCCTTATTCATGTTTTTCATTCCGTACGGACTGTACCTGTGTGGGATGCTTTTAATGAAAAATGGATGTTTGCCGGGTTTTTCATTCGTGGGTAGACCACGCGACAAGGAGCGAATCGTTGTTACAATTTAAGATAAACGTTTTCACCCGATAATAGGCCTTGCCGTCCCCCACTTCGCTCGACCAATCTTGCGCCCTTGGCGGAGGCAGGGATGAAGCGGGCTTAGGCTCCTCATTCTACTTCCTTGCCACCGCGACTACAACCAAATCCGGGCCCAAGAGATAATCCTTGGGTATAGAAAGGGGGAGCACGGTGGCCTAGAAATAAAACGAGGTTTCACATATCCCAGTTACGTTCCGAAATGCATGATAGATGATGAAAGACTTATCTGGATCTGCAGCCCCGGCAACCTTGTCTTGCCGCGGTTGGATCCTTGTGCTTGCAGCCCCCGGCAACTATGGTTTTTCGGGGTCGGGACGCCGGTCCGTTTCCTTTCTTCCAAGTAGCTCAGCAGAAGTGCTGATGTGCCCTGCGAACCAAACAAGGACAGAAAAGAAACAAGTAGACGTGCACTCGACCTCTAGGCTAGGGGTTAGTCGCTGCTAAGCACTATCAACCCTAACCAAGGAAGAGACTCGACCTAGCATGCATGCTATAATTTAGGGCGCCGGCGCTTCATTTATTTATGCTCAGGGTCTACTCCTGGCTTTGTAGAAAGGGTTATATGCATTGCCGGCAAAGCTTGTACAAAAGGTGGCTTGCCGGGATGCCCGGCAAGCCGCGCCTTATGGGTAAAACTTGCGAAGATGCTCGATGTTCCAGGAGTTGCTCACTGGGACAGCATCTTCGGTCTCCACGAGGACTACGCCGTGCCTGGTGACTCGTAATACCCGATAAGGGCCTTCCCAGTTTGGCATCAACCTGTTGGAATTCTTGGCCGACTGAACGCGCCAAAGAACAAGGTCGCGTTCCTCAAAGCTTCGGGCATGAAACTTGCGGCTATGGTAGTGGCGCAGGGCTTGCTGGTAGCGTGCTGCTCTCACAACCGCCCGAAGACGATCTTCCTCAAGGAGCATTGCGTCATCTTGCCACAACTGATCTTGCTCAATCTCATCATAAGAGAGCACTCGAGGTGACCCGTGTATGAGTTTCGTGGGGAGAACTGCCTCCACCCCGTATACTAGGGCAAAGGGTGTCTGTCCGGTGGCTTGATTTGGCGTCGTCCTGATCGACCAAAGAACTGCCGACAACTCATCAATCCAGCGCCTTCCACTCTTGTGCAACTTGTCAAAGGTCTTCGTTCTCAGGCCTCGCAACACTTCAGCATTTGCCCTCTCCGCTTGGCCGTTGCTCCGTGGGTGTGCCACGGAAGCAAAACAGACCTTGCTACCGAGGTCTTGAACGTATTGCATGAAGGTGTGGCTTGTAACTGCGTGCCGTTGTCAGTGATGACTCTGTTTGGCACACCAAAACGGCAGACCAGTCCCTTGAATAACTTGACAGCTGATTGAGCAGTCACCTTTCTCACTGCTTCCACTTCCGGACACTTTTTGAACTTGTCGATTGCAACGTACAAGTACTCAAAGCCCCCAACAACGCTGGGGAAAGGGCCCAGTATATCGAGCCCCCAGACCGAGAATGGACAGGAGAGAGGGATTGTTTGAAGGGCTTGAGCTAGTTGATGGAGCTTCTTTGAATGGAACTGACACGCTTCACACTTGGTTACTAGTGCCGTCGCATCCTGGAGGGCGGTGGGCCAGAAGAAACCTTGCCAGAACGCCTTGCCGGCAAGGGCCCTTGGCCCTATGTGGTAGCCACATATGCCTCCATGTATCTCCGCCAACAGCTCCAGTCCTTCCTCCCGGGGATGCACTTCAATTTCACACCGTTCGGCCTTCTCCTGTACAGGACGTCATCGACGAACTGGTACAGGGCAGACCGACGGGCTACTTTCTCTGCCTTTTCCTGCTCCTCAGGAAGCTCCTCTGTTTGGAGGAATTGGACGGTATGCTGCGCCCATGCCGGAGCCTGGGGCTCGATGGCAAGGACCAAAGGCATCTCTTCCGCCATGGGAGTGGCTGTCTCTACGGTCAGGGCTTGACGCCCTGCCAGAGCTAGTTGCTCTTGGGCAGGCTCAGCATGCACGACAACATCCTTGCCGGCTGTCCCAGGGGGCTCGGTGGGAAGGTTCTTGCCGGGACCTAATTTCCTCCGCTTGTTCTGCTCTGTTGATGGTTGGACGGATGGCTGAGTGAAACGGAGCAAAAAGGTACCCGGCTCCACAGGTAGCTTGAATGCAGCACGCTTTGACAGGTAATCGGCGATGTCGTTCTCCGCTCGGGGGACGTGCTCCGCTTGGATGCTGTCAAAGCGCTCCTCCAGCTTTCTCACCTCATCTACATAGGCCTCCATCAATGGGCTCTGGTAATCCTTGTTGACCTGCCTAACAACAAGCTGCCTAACAACAGTATCCCGTGGAGTCCCGTTTTGCGGTATGCGACACCCCTCCCGATGAACAGGACCCCCGTTTAGCGCTCCAACACAAGTCCGTTTCGTCCGTTTTGCGGTACGCCACACCCCTCCCGATCAACAGGACCCCTGTTTCGACCGTAGGAGGTCTGTTTCGTCCGTTTTGCGGTACGCCACACCCCTCCCGATAAACAGGACCCCCGTTTTGACCGTAGGAGGTCCGTTTCCTCCGTTTTGCGGTACGCCAGACCCCTCCCGGTCAACAAGACCCCGTTTCGAACGTAGGAGGTCCGTTTCCTCCGTTGTGCGGTATGCCAGGCTTCGTTTCCATCGCCTGTTCCGTCCAAGCCCTCCCGATGAACACGACCACACATTTCGTTCCGACCTAGCCGTTTGGCTCCCACGCGTTCCATTGCCTCCCGATGAACACGACGCATTCCGTTGCCTCCCCATGAACACGAGCATTCCATTGCCTCCCCATGAACACGACGACGATGCTGTTTCTCCGTTCTGACCCAACCATGTACACGAGCCCTGGCCATACGTATGCGCGAGTAGGCGTTCGAGACCCCGCCCGTATGTACACATACGTGGCCGTATTTTCTTTATTGCACCCTGGCTGCTGTACGTACGTGTACATGCTACGTGCGCACCTCTACTACGACACGTACGCGCCTCTACTACGACACGTGCGCGCCTCTACATCCACCAGTATATATGTACGTACACGTTCGCGACCAGAATGAAAACGCTACGTACGCTTCGACCAGGTGGGTCCCGACTGTTAAGCACTTCCTTGCCTGCGAAGATGTTGCTGGTGGGTCCGAGCAGTCAGGGGGGCGAATCGTCTTTTTTTTGCCCAGACGCACTTCCTTGCGTGCGAAGATGTAGCTGGTGGGTCCTAGCAGTCAGGGGCAAACGTTTTTTTCATGAAATACGGTGGCCCATCCGGTGGGTCCCCGCTGTCAGGTGGAGGAATAATTATTTTGCAGTAATAAGGAGGCACTTCCTTGCTGCGGCCGTGGACCCAGCTGTCAGCCTCTCCACGTACAGTCCACGTCCGATGGAAGCCGTTCCTTGACCACGTTGACCATGCCGCGTCGAGAGCACCAGGGCCGTGGACAATGGCGAGGCCTAGGAAGGGGACGACGTGGAGCCGGGGAAGACGCGGAGCCGGGGAGTACGAGGGTTCACTGGTTCGCTGCGGTGTGAGGCTGCCGTCGCCGCAGAATAACAGGGGGTGTGGGTGAGTAGAGGGATGGCCTGGCCAATGGTGGGAGTAGTAGGGGGTGGTGAGGCCTCCGCCGCATCGTAGCCGGCCATGGGAGGCAGGAGTACGAGGCACGACCGGCGCTGGTTTGGGCGGCTGGAGCAAGAAGACCAGAGGTTGAAGAAGCACTATGGCCGTTGGATGCACATCGTACGGTCACTGGAGCTAGAATCATGCATATTGACTAAGTTGACAAAGCTCTCTGTCCCCGTCAACATTGTAGGCCCACAAGTCAGCCTGCCACTATACTGGGTCCCAGCTAACAGGGGGAGTATTCATTTTTGTGTGCGTAATAAGGAGGCACTTCCTTGCGTGCGAAGATATAGCTGGTGGGTCCGAGCTGTCAGCGGCGGTACTATTTTTTTCGCAAAATACAGAGGCCCTTTCAGTGGGTCCCTGATGTCAGGTGGAGGAATCATTATTTTGCGCGTAATAAGGAGGCATTACCTTGCATGCGGCCGTGGACCCAGCTGTCGGCCTCTCCACGTACAGTCCACTTCAGATGCATGTCGGTTGCTAACCACGTTGACCAGGCCACGCCGAGAGCACCAGGGCGGTGGACGTTGGCGAGGCCTAGGAAGGGAACAACACGGAGGCAGGGAAGACTCGACAGTTGTTCCCCACGCGGAGGGGAGTACGACTGTACGAGGGTTTACTGGTTCGTCTGCGGTCGCCGTAGAATAACAGCAGGTATGGGTGAGTATAGGGATGGCTAAGCCAGCGATGGGAGTACGGTGGGGTGGTGAGGCCTGCGCGGCAGCACAGCCGGCCGTGGGGAGGAGGGAGCAGGCAGTCCCACCGGCGCTTGTTTGAGCGGCTGGAGCAGGAAGAGTAGAGATTGAAGAAGTATGATGGTCGTTGGATGGACATCCAACAGTCACTGCTTGTGCATCAACCTTTTTTTTGGAAAGCCTCAAATCTGTGGAAAACAACATACAACCCACATGCCATTATTTCTAATAATTTATAGCCATTTGCTAATTCTTAAGGTTTTTTTGGAGCCCATATTCTTTTTGTTAGCATTAAAGCGCATATTGTGGCCAGGGTTAAAAAATTATACAAAATTTTGCATATTTCGATGCGGTCCGAACTGTTTTTTATCCCGAAATTTCTACTCACATTCAAACTGATTTTAAAAATAAATGTATATCAATATAAAATCCAACAAATTCTCCACGCATAAAAATTAATGTAATTTAAAATCTCGAAATAAAAAAAAGATATTTGAAACTAATTGCCGGTTTGATGTGTTTTAAAAATGTACAACCCATTTCTCATTACTGATGGGCCATTTTCTCGGCCAGCCGAATGAAAGCTCTCCTCGTCTTGAAAGATTTGCAACCCAACAGGCCTGACAAAGCAACTTACTTGGCAAATCACAAAAAAACTTGGCTGTGGCCGTGGACCCAGCTATTAGCCTCTCCACGTATAGTACATTTACGATGGAAGTCGTTCCTTGACCATGTTGACCACGCCGCACGGAGAGCACCACGGCGGTGGACGACGGAGAGGCCTAGGAAGGGGATGACGCGGAGCCGGGGAAGACGCGGTAGTGGAAGCCCGCGCGGAGAGGAGTACGGGGGTTCACTGGTTCGGCTGCAGTGTGTGGGCTGCCGTCGCCGCAGGGCCTGACCAGCGGTGGGAATAGTAGGGGGCGGTGAGGCCTCCGCGGCAGCACAGCCGGCCACGGGAGGCAGGAGCATGCGGCACGACCGGCGCTACTTTGGGCGGCTGGAGCAAGAAGACCAGAGGTTAAAGAAGCACTACGGCCATTGGATGGATATCGTATGGTCATTGGAGCTAGAATCGTTCATATTGACTAAGTTGAGAAAGCCCTCCATCCCCGTCAACTTAGTAGGCCCACAGGTCAGCCTCCCACAATGGTGGGTCCCAGCTAGCAGGGGGTATTCATTTTTTGTGCGTAATAAGGAGGCACTTCCTGGCGTGCGAAGATATAGCTGGTGGGTCCAACATGTCAGCAGGGGGAACATTTTTTCGCGAAATACAGAGTCCCTTCCGGTGGGTCCCAGCTGTCAGGTGGAGGAATCATTATTTTGCGCATACAGTCCATGGACGATGGATGTCGTTCGTTGACCACGTTGACCAGGCCGCGCCGAGAGCACCATGGCGGTGGACGACGGCGAGGCCTAGGAAGGGAACGACACGGAGCCAGGGAAGACTCGGCAATGGTTGCCCACGCGGTGGGGAGTATGATGGTTTACTGGTCCGGCTGCCGTCGCCGGAAAATAACAGGAGGTGTGGGTGAGTAGAGGAATGGCTTGGCCAGCAATGAAGTAGGGTGGGGCGGTGCGGCCTGTGCGGCAGCACCGCCAGCCACGGGAGGCGGGAGCAGGCAGTCCCACCGGAGCTGGTTTGGGCGGCTGAAGCAAGAAGATCAGATATTGAAGAAGCAGCACGGCCGTTGGATTAACATCCAACGGTCACTGCTGCTAGAATCGTTTGTGGACTAAGTTGACAAAGCCAAAGTACACGTCAACCTAGCATACCCACAAGTCAGCCACCAAATCTGTCCCAAACAGCATACAACCTGAAATATCTAGCCAGATTCAAATTAATTTTAAATCTAAATATACCTTAATTTAAATTCAATGAAATTTTACCTGCACAAAAACAATGAAATTTAAAATATCAAAATCCGAAAGAAAACAATATTTTGGAACTAATTGCCTGTTTGTTGTATTATTTTTATTTTACAGCCCATTTATTATTACTTATAGCCCATTTCTTAATACTTATAGCCCATTTTCTGGGAAAAATGCATCCCTCCTCGTCTTCAAAGATTTCCAGCCCAGCAGGATGTAGAAAAGCAAGTAGGCCTACGTTGGTTATTCGGCAAAAACAAAATAGCTGGCTAGCCATTTTCAGAAAGGAAAAAACAAACTGGGCTGGTCATGTGCTAAACATATGAAATAAAATCTTGGGCTAGACGAGCCACGGGTCCCGCACAACCCAGTTGATACCCTTCTCCGTCCCAAAAAAAACAAAATTACTGCGCGCTGCTGGGGCCCTACTGTCATCATCACCATGTACAGTCATCTCCTTATTCCTCTCGGTTGTTAACCATGTTGACAACACCGGAGGGCGGCGCCGCGGCGAGCGAACCAAGGCGGAGGACGATGGTGAGGCCTCGGATGGGAACGAACAGGAGCCGTGGAGGATCACAGCCAGCCGTGGGTGGCGGGAGCAGG
Organism: Triticum urartu; assembly: GCF_003073215.2. Taxonomy (NCBI): domain Eukaryota; kingdom Viridiplantae; phylum Streptophyta; class Magnoliopsida; order Poales; family Poaceae; genus Triticum; species Triticum urartu. The sequence goes on from NC_053024.1 coordinate 639,561,260, forward strand.
CGGTCCCGCCGGCGCTGGTTTGGCTTTGGCGGCTCGAGGAAGAAGATACTGAAGAAACGCGACAGACGTTGAATGTCAATCCAACGGTCAAGGTCGGCACAATCATTTGTTGACTAAGCGGACACCAAGTAGCATACTTTTTTATATATAGAAAGAAAATCAAAGACTTGGGAAGGCATACGAAACAAGCTAGTGTACCAGTAAAGAGACATTGCCGAGTTTTAGAAAAAATAAAGACGTGCTCCTGTAGCTGCTTCGAATCCAAACCTAGACTATGACTATATATGGTGCTATGATACTCTGCAAGTAATGAAACTGACATATCCAATGTTCGCTTCTCCTCTTCTCTACTTACTCTGTCTAGCATCAGAAGCTCTGGCCGCAGCAACCATGTCCGCTGGCTGCTCGTCCACCTGCTTGTCAGCAGGAAACAACCAGATATGCGCCAAGTCGCCACTCGTACCATCACCTGTGGGTCTCATCACACCCCCGCCGGCACGCGCACCGTAGCCGATTGCTCATCACAACCCGCTACCATTGGTGTGGTGCCACTGCTGCAAATCACGCAGAGTCATCCGTCGCGTCTCAACCACAATCCACAACCCTGTCCGAGTCTTCTACAAATGCGCGAATCATGGGGTAACAATATGTTTAAGTGTTGTTCTGCTGCTTTCAGTTGCTGATTTTTTTAATAGTTTGGTTGATGATCTTCCAATTTGATTCGTGCAGAAAAGGGAAGATTCATGTGATTTGTATTTCTGGGAAGTTGCTGATGTGGGGGAATGCAACTACGCTGATTATTTGGTTAGCCGAGGAATCTCAATACCAGCAGGTTGGGGTGTTGGACAAGTAACTGAAGGAACGACAGAAGAGGAAGATGCAGAGCAGATGGTTAAAGATGTAGTTCCTCTGATCATGGCCAAGAAACAGCTGCTGAACGGCCTTGACAGCAATGGGGAGATGAAAGAGCTTGTGAAGATAATGGGAAAAATCGCTGTGCTCTGTAGGATGATTGTCTCTTTATTTGTAGTGTATGTAGCACTCGTGATGTATTCAGTGGCTACGACATGAGCACTTTGCTGAAACTAGTAATGAATGAAACCTGTGTAGCATGCCGGGCGTAGTGTTGTGAACATCTAATGATTTCTATTAACGGAAATCAGGGGGTATCCCCTTTTGCTTATATAAATAAATAAATAGCAGAGGCCCTGTCGGGTCAGCTTTGTTCTCATTCGAAGACGTCGAGCAAATTGCAGTTCGACAGCAAACTATGTCATCAAATTCAAGTTTCACAGCCAAATATGAGTACAACTAAACAACAATGTCATCATGTTTTAGTTGTCATACAATCACCAAACACAAATCATCATACATAACAAGTGATGTTCTCACAGCAAAATACTAACCAAGATGTTCATCAGGTTTCAGTTGTCATAGCAAACACGATTTCACATAGTAGCTAAAAAACGTCTTCTGACAGGCAAATACGACAAAAGCAATGTAATCATCATCCGCAGAAGTAGCGTCAACATCTTCGCCATGTGTATCAGTCTGAATCGTAATTCCCCACGGTGTCATCTTCTTCTTCGTCCTCAACGTCCTTGAACGTTGGCTTCTTCTTGATCAACTCTTGTATGTCCACAACATGACAGGCAATCTTTTCGCTGGGGTCATTGACGTGATGGTTCTCAAAGATATTAGGAACATCTGTGTTATCTTGTACATCGGGAGCAGTGTAAGCATCATCTTGTTGTGCAACTTCATTAAACGAATTCCTCTGCTCAAACCTTTGCAATACTCTCCAGTCATCGCTACGTGCAAATGTGTCTTCCAAGAAAAATATCTGTGTTGCTTGATTTGCCAAAATAAAAGGCTCGTTGGTCTGGTACGCCGCCTTGACATTGATGGATTTGAAATAATCATCAGCTCTGGGTTTTGCGATCCTGGAAAACATGTTATACCAACGACAGCACAACAGAACCGCACACCGATGATCCTCGAAACTGGAGATATACTTGTCACGCCCTCGATGCGGCTATATCTCCCACATGTCGAAGCCCGACTTAGAGGCATAACTGCATTGAAAGCAATGTCGCAAGTGAGGTAATCTTCACACAACCCATGTAATACATAAGGGAAAGAGATACATAGTTGGCTTACAATCGCCACTTCACACAGTACATGAATAAAGCATTACAACAACCAAATACAATCAAGGTCCGACTACGGAACCAAAATAAAGAGCAACCCCAAATGCGACAACATCCCCCGATCGACCCCAACTTGGCTCCACTACTGATCAACTAGAAACGAAACAAGACAAAGGACAAGATCTTCATCGAGCTCCACCTTGAGCTTGGTTGCGTCATCTGCACGGTCTCATCTGCACCTGCAAGCTGGTTTTGGAAGTATCTGCGAGTCACGGGGACTCAGCAATCTCACACCCTCGCGATCAAGACTATTTAAGCTCATGGGTAAGGTAAAGGTATGATGTGGAGCTGCAACAAGCGACTAGCATATATGGTGGCTAACCTATTTGCAAAAGAGAGCGAGAAGAGAAGGCAAAAGCACGGTCGAACAACTATGATCAAGAAGTGATCCTAGAACAACCTACGTCAAACATAACTCCAACACCGTGTTCACTTCCCAGACACCGCCGAAAAGAGACCATCACGGTAACAAACATGGTTGATGTATTTTAATTAAGGTCAACTTCAGGTTTTCTACAGCTAGACATTAACAAATTCCCACCTGTCCATAACCGCGGGCACGGCTTTCAAAAGTTCAAAACCCTGCAGGGGTGTCCCAACTTAGCCCATCACAAGCTCTCACGGTCAACGAAGGATATTCCTTCTCCCAAGACATTCCGATCAGACTCGGCATCCAGGTTACAAGACATTTCGACAATGGTAAAACAAGTCCAGCAACACCGCCCGAATGTGCCGACAAATCCCGATAGGATCTGCACATATCTCGTTCTCATGGCACACTCAGATGAGACATCTTACGAGTAAAACCAACCCTCAAGTTGCCCCGAGGTGGCCCCGCAGTCTACTCGGTCGGACCAACACTCAGAGGAGCACTGGCCTGGGGGGGGGTTAAAATAATGATGACCCTCGGGAGCGCGACTCCCAAGGGAAAAAGAGGCTAGGTGGCGAATGGTAAAACCAGTGTTGGGCCTTGCTAGAGGAGTTTTATTCAAAGCGAACTGTCAAGGGGTTCCCATTATAACCCAACCGTGTAAGGAACGCAAAATCCGGGAACATAACACCGATATGACGGAAACTAGGGCGGCAAGAGTGGAACAAAACACCAGGCATAAGGTCGAGCCTTCCACCCTTTACCAAGTATATAGATGCATTAATTAAATAAGAGATATTGTGATATCCCAACAAGTAAACATGTTCCAACAAGGAACAACATCTCCATGTTCCAACAAGGAACAAACTTCAATCTTCACCTGCAACTAACAACGCTATAAGAGGGGCTGAGCAAAGCGGTAACATAGCCAAACAACGGTTTGCTAGGACAAGGTGGGTTAGAGGTTTGGTTCAACAATATGGGAGGCATGATAAGGAAGTGGTAGGTATCGCAGCATAGGCATAGCAAAAGAGCGAGCAACTAGCAAGCAAAGATAGAAGCGATTTCGAGGGTATGGTCATCTTGCCTGAAATCCCGCAAGGAAGAAGAACGAGTCCATGAAGAAGACACACGGACGTAGACGAACGGGTCCTCACAAATGCGACGATACGGAACCAACCCGAAGAAGCAACACCGGAAAGAAGCACACAACATAGTAAACAACCAACACATGAACATGGTATGATATGCGGGATGCGGTATGAGATGCATATGCAAGATTTGACAAGGAATGATTGAACCTGGCCTCAACTTGGAAAATAAAGAGTGCCACTTGAAAGGTGAGGTGATTTGGGTTGAAATCGATATAAAGATCACCAGAATCGGATGCACGGTTTGGAAATGGCAAGCAAAACAAATATGGCACCTGTCTGCGATAAATAGCAAGTGACCAACTAAATGCATCAAGATAAATATGCTACAGCGCTCAAACATGGCAAAAAAATACATGGCAGGGATCCACTCATGAAGCTTTACAAAAGATGAAGACTGAGCTACGGCTAATTCATCCATTAACAGGTTCAAACAAGCATGGCAAAAGTGCAAATGACAACAGGTTTCAGACTTGGTGAAATTAACACAAGTCTGGAATTTATCATCAGGGAGCACACTTTAGAGCATGAAAACTACATGCTACAGGAACTTAACATGGCAAAGCAAGACATGGCATGAAGCTACTCAAAGCACTTAACAAAAGTACCTTAGTGACCTTGAGCCAAAAGGGATCAGAAAATACAATTGGAAGCATGTGAACATGGCAAAAACATAAACAGATACAGACTTTGTGAAAAACTGGAGCATGCAAATCAGTTAACGAGTAGGCATGTTTACGAGCTCGATGCACTCAATACAGAGCATGGCATGACAAACTAAGCATACACCCATCAAGAATACATGGCATAGAATCTAGACATGGCAAGAACAACATCATAGCATGCACGGATCAATAGCAACAACCTCGGCAAAATCGCTAAACAAGTCAACAATCTGCCAGGATTCACTTTATAGCAAAAGTAGAGCTCGATTGACTCAAGCTAGGATGCTCCATAAATGAAAAAAAAAGACATGTATGCATAGATCACCACAATGTTAACAAAACATCCTTACTGATCATCCTCAAAAGAGGCACAGATCACTAGGAAACAACATGAACATATGGCATAACAACGAAAACAGGACAAGGACTTAGTGAAATTCTAAGTCCCTGAAATCAGCATTACCGATTATGCTATTTTGCAAGCTTGTTCTAGTCACCACAAATATCACAAAAATACATGGCACACACCCCTGTAAAGATGGCATGGCATATAACAAAACACATGTAGAGCTTAGGATCATAGCATGTACACATTAATCATGGCAAAAAATGACAAAATGCCATTTGCTGAAACAGATCTGACAAATTCACCACATAGCCCTCTTCCAAAAGCATTTCGGGCGTCAAGATGAGCTCAAATGAAAATGATGCAATGAGATGAAATGATGTACTCGTCGAGACGGACATTTTGATATGCTACACGCGCAAATCAGAGCTACGGATGCAGAGATACGACGCGATGAAGATTGCATAAAAACATAGCGGATCTGGGGACTTAGAAGAAATTTGGACCTCTCCGGGAAAAGTCAAACCGGGACGAAGCGGTGCGGGACGGAGGGATCCGGCAGGCCGTTTGGATGGACGGTGTGGTGGATCTCGTCCACCCCGCGGTGGATCCGACTGGACTTGCTCCGGCGAGCTCCGGCGATGATGGAGAGGCGGCGCGGGAGGCCGGAGGTGGCCGGGCGGTGATGAATGAGGGCGGCCGGCGAGGAAGGGGCCCGGGCGCAGCGAGCTTCGGGCCGGGGCGGCGCCCTGCGGAGGAGACGGCGATGGTGTGGCACGCCGGCAAGGAAGACAGGGCGGCGGGCGGTGCAGGCGGCGGCGGAGCTGCGCGCCGGCGTCGGGTGCGAAGTGCGGCGGTCGGTCGGGCAACGGGAAGGACCAGGCTGCGGCGCGGATCTGGGCCCGCGCGGGCCCGCTACGGGCTCCGTGGGCCGGTGGGCGCGGGGGCGAAGTGCGGCGCGGGCGCGGACAGGTGGCGGCGTCCGATTCGCTACGGGGTGGTGCGGTGGTGACGTGGCGAGCTCCGATAGGCCGGAGTGAGGTGGTGGCGGCGGCAGACATTGTCCGGCTCGGCGCGGACGTGTCCGGCGGCGCGAGGATGAAGAAGACTAGGGTTTGGACTGCGCGAACAATCAGGGAGAGCCACATATTTATAGGTAGAGGGAGCTAGGAGGGTCCAAATGAGGTGTGGTTTTCGGCCACGCGATCGTGATCGAACAACCGAGATGAAGGAGGAGGTTTAGGTTGGTTTTGGGCCACTTTGGAGGGGTGTTGGGCTGCTACACACACGAGGCCTTTTCGGTTCCTCGGTTAACCGTTGGAGTATCAAACGAAGTCCAAATGGCACGAAACTTGACAAGCTGTCTACCGGTAGTAAACCAAGGCCACATGAAAAGTCTCGTTCCAATCTGAAAACGTTTAACACCCGCACACGAAAAGAGGTAGAAAGGGACATCGGGTGACATAGGAGCGCCAGATTGCAAAACGGACAACAGGGAAAATGCTCAGATGCATGAGACGAACATGTATGCAAATGAAATGCACATGATGACATGATATGCAATGCATGACACACAAACAACGACAAGGCAACAACAGCGAATAACTGGAGGACACCTGGCACATCGGTCTCAGGGTGTTACAACACTGCAACTGAACAATGTCTGTTATGTTAGCATACATTTCCGTTATCTCTTTGTCATACGTATACGTGCTCATGATGGCACTGTTTTATGTCTTCCTGCCTTCGTCTCGTGCAAGGGTGTTGTAGCGCACTTCTCCAACAACGCAAGATTCATAATGTCTTACCCGAGTATCAGGACCCATTGCTAGTGAGTAAAGGGCATCATCAACTGCCTGCCCATCCTCCCGCATCTTCTTAACCTATGGTTAGAAAATAGACAAGCTGATCATCTTATGTACTCAATATATTAAAAAACTGACAGTGCACTTCAAAATCTTACATGGTTCTTGAACCATTTCGCAAATCCTGCCATAACCAGTTTGTCAATATTTCTTGGATTTTGCGGCAGTAACTCCTCTTTGTAGATGCTGCACAACATAGTGATCGCGTCAAACATCTAAATATATAAGAATGTGCTGCAAGTTTAGTAGATTACGATGTATAAGCTGCAGTACTGCACTTACTTGATATAAGGTAGTATCTCAGGACAGTTATTCATCACATACCAAACCATTTTGTCCAAATCTTTAGGTTTGTCCTCTTGTCGACTCTTCCCTGTAACTCGAACAGAATAATCAAAAACATTGAGCCCGGGATTGTCTTCACCCACCTCTTTGCTAAGCTGATCAGCTGTTTCAATATATTTTGAGCAGAATGTCAACGCTTCTATAGCAATGTAGGCCTCTGCAGTGGAACCCTCGGGTCTAGCTCTGTTCCTAACATAGCCCTTGAAAGTGCCTAGCCGCCATTCAATAGGGTACATCCAGCCATACTGTACTGGACCTCTAAGTAGTGCCTCATCAGGTAGATGAACAGCCAAATGCACCATCACATCAAAGAAGGCTGGAGGATATATTTTATCAAGGTCGCATAGGATAGTTGGTATCTTGTCTCTAAGACGCTCCAAAGCATCTATCCTGATATTCCTACTGCAGAGTTCCCTGAAGAATTGTCCCAACTCTGCAACTGCTTTGTATAAGTCAGGGCGACCCAATCCTCTAAGGATAATAGGTAAAACACTTTGAAGTAGGATGTGGCAGTCATGAGTTTTCAACCCTTGTACCTTGTTTCCATCTGCATTGACTCTCCTTTCAGGGTTGGAAGCAAATCCATGTGTGACAGGACCTAGCAGAATTCTTTTCTTTTTACCTTGTCCAAGACGTACACAGCTGGTCCCGTATCCTATGGTTTACCTTCATCTTGCACCTGCAAATCCTTTCTGATACCCAGGTGTGTCAAATCAATCCTAGATTTTAAGGTATCTTTCGTCTTGCCTTCAATATTAAGAAGTGTGCCGATAATGCTGTCACATATATTTTTCTCGATGTGCATCACATCAAGATTATGCTGCAGATCCAAATCTTTCCAATACTCCAAGTCCCACAAAGTGGACCTGTGGGTAAACAATAATCTCTCTTCTACCCTGCCACACTTCCTTTCCCCGCTACCATTACTAGGATGGTTTCCTGGTGTAATATGCCTGAACTTCTCTAATTCCACTTGCAACTCATCGGTGGTGAGCCTCTTTGGCGCATCACGGTTTTCATGCTTTGCATTGAACACATGTCTTCAGTATTTTCTAGGATGCGGCTTGTCCTTGGCAAGGAAATGGCGGTGTCCAACATAACAGATCTTGCTAAGTATTGCGTATGACAGCGGATTAATGTCACAGCGAACACATGCATTGTAACCATGTGTCGTTCGCCCTGACATAGTGCCCAAAGCCGGATAATCATGGATGCACCAAATTATAACAGGACGTAGAAAGAAATCAGCTGGTGGGCTGCTATATAGGTCTCGAGTGAGAACACCCTTCCATAGATGTTGAAGTTCCTCCACAAGAGGCTCCATGAACAAATCAAAATCCTTTCCAGGACTTTTTGGACCTGGGTTGAGAAGGCCATCATGTAGTTTGATTCTTTGGTGCAGACATTTGGAGGCATGTTGTAAGGGATAACAAGCACTGGCCACATGCTATATGTGGAGCTTTGGTGGCCAAATGGGTTAAATCCATCTGAAGCTAAGCCAAGTCTAACGTTTCTCGGGTCAGCAGCAAACTCTTCATGTTTATCATTGAAGCTTTTCCACTCACTACCATGAGATGGATGGCTCATTACATTCTGATCTCTGTACTCCTGGTTCCTAGAATGCCACAGTACATCCTCTCTTGTTTCAGCATCATGGAACAACCTCTGCAATCTTGGTGTAATTGGAAAATGTCTCAGAACATTATGAGGAATCCTCTTCACAGCATCGCCATCTTTCCATCTTGATGATTTGCATTTCGGGCATTCACTTAAGTTGGCATAATCTTTCCAGAACAGAACACAATTATTCTTACAAACATGGATCATATCATATCCAATTCCAACCGCACGAAGGAAATTCTTCATTTTACTGTAGGTGTGTGGCAGCTCAGAAGCATCTGGGAAAGATTTGCGGAAAGCAGCCAACATTGCATCGAATGATTTGTTGGTCATCCGCTCAGATGTCTTCACCTGAAGAAAGGTGACCATAGCTGAGAATACTGACAGCTTATTTCCTAGGGTGACAACAACGTTGCATTGTTCCAACATGGGGGCCCACCGTTTTTCTTCTGCAGGTGAAAGTTCACGGAATGCATGTGCATTCCATAGCATTGTTTCAATGTTGGTCAAACTCACTGGCTCCGCCACCACCTCCTCCTCCTCCTCTTCCACCTGAGCATCAGGCAGATCAAGATGGTGATCTGCTGCTTCCACGTAGTCAATAAAATTGACGTTCACAGCTTCACCATGAGGAACCCACCTAGTATGTGTGACCAACATCCCATACAAGTGTAGATGATTTTGCACAGTTGACTAGGGTCTTGTAACTGAATCCATACAACTGCTACACGGGCAGAGCACATCTGATTTCAGACCACCGTACTCAGCTCTGATAAAGTTCATGAAGTTTTCAACCCCCTCGACATATGCAGCGGAGAATCTTCGAGCTAAAGTTATGCAAGTCTTGTCCATCTGTTAGACATAAAAATTAGTTCTTCTACTAGATATTAAAGGAAAAACATATATGCTTTTTTATGAAGTCCAGAAAAAAAATACCTAGGTCGATGTCTAAAACTATGGCAAGATATTTGGACGAGTAGATCTAAGTAACGAAATATATGTAAAGCTAATTCAGCAAACAGATTTGAGTGCCAAATTATGGCAGGCTATTTCAGCAGTCAATGAGGCCGAGCACACAGCCATCGAACTATCGAAGTCCATCGCAGCAACAAAGATCGAGTATAAAACGGTGTAGAGCTATTTGACCTAACAGATTGGCTACTAGACCATGACAATCTACGTCACAATAAATATATGGCAGGATATTTTAGCAACTAATCGGCCTTGGCATGCCATATTAGCTAAGCAGATTGAGTGCAGAACAGGGCAAGGAAGCTTCTTAAGCAGAGCATATTGACAGTAAACTACTTCGGCAAATAGTGAGATTAACAACGTCTATCAGCTAACATTCAGCGCTACACCGACATGAACGGGGCCTCAGTCTAGAATGCGCGTACCGTGGTTGAAGCTGACCGTCGTGCGTCTCCACACGAACGTCGCCAGCGGTGGCGGCGCTGACCGTCATGCGCCTCCACAAGAACGTAGCCAGAGGTGGCGGCGCGGCTAGAGGATGGCAGTCTACGAGAGCATACTGTGGGATCGAGAGGATCGCCGAACCGCAGCGCCGATGTATCGGCGCGGCAGGGAGGGCGGCTTTGGCAGAGCGAATGGAGTGGAGAGGGACAAGGGGGGGGTTGGGGAATATTATTGGCTAGTTGGCCGAAGGGCGGTTGAATCAGATTTGGGGGGAATTTTTGGGTGTGGGGGGGGAGGATTTTCGCGTGGTGGGCGGGGGAAGTTTGGCGCATGGTCGGTTTCTCCAAGTGCAGTTCCACGTGTCAGTGAAGAGGCAAGCCGAAGCGTGTTCCGTTTGCGTGAGCCGTGTGCAGGACCGAATGTGTGTGGGGTGCAATGCGACCGCGACAGGAGTGCTGTGAGTGTACCACCTTTTTCCTTTTAAACTAGGTGCTTCGCCCCCTCAAAAAAAATTTGTTGCTTCGCGCGATACATTGATACTACTATTAGTAATCCGGTAATCCCGACTAAAACAGCGCGGCCGGGTCTTTTCCTGCGCGATATGCTGGAAGGTTGGCTTAGTTGGGTTTTTTAGGACGAGTAATGCTACACCTACGTAATCCCAGTTACGTAATTAACATAATGTGAAACGTGTGAGCTGTTGATTGTAGATTGGGGGGAGGGAGGGGCCCACCACCATGAAAATCAGGGGAGGAGAGAGAGAGGCAATTTACGTCAACCCTTTTGTAGGTTCCCATAGATGTAGAAAGATGTGAAATGCGTGAATGTGTAGTGGACGTACTATTGGAGTGCCTAAGATAATTTGTGTATGTATAGACCCTATGTGTTTATTTTACTTCGCATGTTAGATTTGTATCGGTTCAATAAAAAGTAGAGTTGGTGATGATGGTGTGCCTGTCATCCTGCAATATAGGTCGTGCGATCTATACCTAACGGATAGGAAGGAAACTATGACAATTTCCCCGCACTCCTCTCCACATTTGCAGATAAGGCTTTCCCTTGTTCATCCTTTTCTCCCACAAGATCTTGATATTCCGTGCAACGCACGGGCATCTTGCTAGTACTCCTACAATATGTATATTATTGTGAAAGTTCATATACACCAGCCAAGATTAATGCAAACACGGTAGATTTTCATTACATTTCGAACTTTTATAGGACAGAAAAATAAAAGAAACCCGACCCTAAACCTATTCTACGACGGCGACCGACGTCCTCCATCTGCGATCTCTATGTACGGGGGCGGGGTTCAAGACCCGTGAAGTGAAGGTGCGGTCTCCAACGAGGAAGAGTAGAACACGGGATACAGACCGGCCAGTTGGCACACCATGCCCTGTCGCCTCCCATGCCCTACTCATCCTCGGAGGAGTCCCAGACCTCAGCGGTGCCGGACGTTGGACGGCGGCAAGTAGGACGCGTGGCTGACGGTGCTCCCGTCGTCGGCCGCCAGTGTGGCCACAGCTTGTGTGGTCGCATCCGCGTCCGGCTACGCCGCTATTGCGTCGCGAGAGGCGACTTGAGCGAGGGCGGCGACCTCGAGCTTCATCCCCGAAGACAAGCTCTATCGTAGAGCGTTCACACTTGCGGTCATGGCGGATGTGGTGCCAGGTAGGAGGACGATGCGCTATAGTGTGGAGGTTAGCTGGGCGTTGCCGCTTTAAGTAGCGCATTCTGGTGAGGCCAAGCGTCTGGGTGCGTCATTAAGTCACCGGAGTTGGTTCCTCGGGCACAGAGCCTCTTATGGACGGCATGAATGCCGGCAGCTAGCGCCGGCTGGGAACGCACCACGCGAAGTTGCGAGGGACGAGGGTTTTGGTGTGCCAGGGTAGTCAGCTGCGGTCGTGGCAACATTGGAGATGCCCTTTGCTCACATGCGATCCTGATACGTCTCCAACGTATCTATAATTTTTGTTTGCTCCATGCTATATTATCTACTGTTTTGAATGTTTATGGGCTTTATTATACACTTTCATATCATTTTTGGGACTAACCTATTAACCCAGAGCCCAGTGCCAGTTTCTGTTTTTACCCTGTTTTAGGGTTTCGAAGAAGAGGAAAATTAAACAGAGTCCAATTGACCTGAAACTTCACAGAACTCATTTTTGGAAGGAAAGAAGCCCAGAAGACTTGGAGTGCACGTCGGGGGATCTGCAAGGAGGTCACGAGGCAGGGGGGCACGCCCACCCCCTGGGCGCGCCCTCCACCCTCGTGAGCCCCGCGTGGCCCCCTAACGTACTTCTTCCGCCTATATATCTCCATATACCCTAAAACGATCGGTGAACACAATAGATCGGGAGTTCCGCCGCCAGAAGCCTCCGTAGCCATCGAACACCAATCTAGACCCGTTCCGGCACCCTGCCGGAGGGGGCAATCCTTCTCCGGTGGCCATCTTCATCATCCCGGTGCTCTCCATGATGAGGAGGGAGTAGTTCTCCCTTGGGGCTGAGGGTATGTACCAGTAGCTATGTGTTTGATCTCTCTCTCACGTGTTCTTGATTTGGCACGGTCTTGATATATCGCGATCTTTGCTATTATAGTTGGATCTTATGTTTCTCCTCCCCCTCTACTCTCTTGTAATGAATTAAGTTTCCCCTCTAAAGTAATCTTATCGGATTTAGTCTTTGAAGACTTGAGAACACTTGATGTACGTCTTGCCGTGCGTATCTATGGTGACAATAGGATACCACGTGATTCACTTGATGTATGTTTTGGTGATGAACTTGCGGGTTCCGCCCATGAACCTATGCATAGGGGTTGGCACACGTTTTCGTCGTGATTCTCCGGTAGAACTTTGGGGCACTCTTTGAGGTTCTATGTGTTGGTTTAATAGATGAATCTGAGATTGTGTGATGCATATCGTATAATCATACCCCACGGATACTTGAGGTGACATTGGGGTATCTAGGTGACATTAGGGTTTTCGTTGATTTGTGTCTTAAGGTTTTATTCTAGTACGAACTCTAGGGCTGTTTGTGACACTTATAGGAATAGCCCAACGGATTGATTGGAAAGAATAACTTGGAGGTGGTTTCGTACCCTACCATAATCTCTTCGTTCGTTCTCCGCTATTAGTGACTTTGGAGTGACTCTTTGTTGCATGTTGAGGGATAGTTATGTGATCTAATTATGATATTATTGTTGAGGGAACTTACACTAGCGAAAGTATGAACCCTAGGCCTTGTTTCCTATCATTGCAATACCGTTTACGCTCACTTTTATCATTAGTTACCTTGCTGTTTTTATATTTTCAGATTACAAAAACATATATCTACTATCCATATACCACGTGTATCACCATCTCTTCGCCGAACTAGTGCACCTATACAATTTACCATTGTATTGGGTGTGTTGGGGACACAAGAGACTCTTTGTTATTTGGTTGCAGGGTTGCTTGAGAGAGACCATCTTCATCCTATGCCTCCTATGGATTGATAAACCTTAGGTCATCCACTTGAGGGAAATTTGCTACTGTCCTACAAACCTCTGCACTTGGACGCCCAACAACGTCTACAAGAAGAAGGTTGTGTAGTAGACATCAAGCTCTTTTCTGGCGCCGTTGCCGGGGAGGTGAGTGCTTGAAGGTATATCTTTAGATCTTGCAATCGATGCTTTTAGTTTCTTGTTTTATCACTAGTTTATTTATAAAAGAAAACTATAAAAAATGGAATTGAGTTTGTCTCACACGCTTCATCTTTTTAATATCTTTCGTGAGTATGATGGAAAGGATAATTGTGCTCAAGTGCTAGAAGATGAGATCTCTAAAATGTTTGGCACTAAATATTTGAATGATGAGCATGATTGCAATGTTGTTAGTACGAATTCTTCGAATATCCATGATGCTAATGATGATTGCACTAGTTATGATGAAAATGCCTCCTATAAACATGTCAATTTTTGTGGAGTAGACTGGGTTTGCATGTACACACCAAATAGGGAAGATAGATATTGCAAGAGGCATAAGTACTTAGAAACCAAATTGTTGCAAGAAGAGCTACATGAATGTGCTGAAAATTTATCTTTTCTTAGCCCTACTTGTGAACTTTGCAATGAACGTGATAATTTTAGTACCCAATGCAAATTGTTTCATGAGCGTATCATGTCCAAAAATTGTGATGACTTGATTTCCCTCGCACATCATAATGAACTTAGTTTGCTCTTGGGTTATGAAGAAATTAAACGTAGAACTAAGGATACTCCAAAATTTGCCCTTGATAAAGTTCTTCATTTTGATCTAGAGCAAATTTATATGTATTGCGCGGTGAATTGCATTGAAAATCCTTATATTGCCAATTACATAAAGAAAAGAAAACAAATAGAAGATGAAGAGAATGCTAACGAAAGGGAAGAGACTTCCCAATATTCTCCTATTATTTCTTATGATGAATCAGGTAACAAAGAGGAGCCCTCTATTCAACCAATCTCATTAATAAGGAGCTCCAAAAAGAGGATTGAACCCACACATGATGTGGTGAAGAAGAAGAAAAGAAAAAGGAAGAGAGGTAAAAAGGTATCTCTCCCAAATAAAGTTGCTCCTATTATTGCTGTGCCTCATGAAAATGATACACTTGATGATGATCTCATTATTCCTATTGCTTGTTGTGATGATTATGATTGGGAAGATAATGACACTTCTTATTATCTTGAAAATCTTTTTGGCACTTGCTTGGAAGAATATTATAATTGCTATACTATTGGTGCTATCTATACTATTAATGATGAGAGTGATTATGCTTATTATATGAAAAGGCCCAAGCTTGGGGAAGCTATGTTTGATGTGGATGACATATTTGAGAATATATTTGCTGCAATTAATGTTTGTCCCACGCTTGGCGATGCTATGTCTAATAATGATGATATTTTTAGCCTCTCAAGTTTTGATATGCAAAGTTGTTATGATGATAGCATGCCTTCTACTTACGATGATTATATTGATGAAAGTGGGTTTGGAAGAGTGTCAACTTTAGGAAGTAATGATCCCACTATTTTGGAGTATGTTGAATCTTATAATATTTATGAAAGTGGATTTGGAAAGGTCATGACTTTATTTAGTGACGTATCCACTATCTTGGAAGAGGTTTCAATCGATTATGATGATAACAAAGTTGCTACTTATGATGATTATTGTGATAAAACTTATGCTATAAAGAGTAGTGATGATTATATTTATAAAACTTGTCATGATTATGAGTACCCTTTCTCTTAACATTACTCCTTTAACGTGGAAACAACTTATAGTATTCAAGTCTCTTATGATACTCCCACTATTCCGAATGAGAAGAATTTTGCTTATGTGGATAGTAGTAAATTTTCTATGCAAGTAGATCATGAAAAGAATTATTTAGGTGCTGGTTATATTGTTGAATTCATTCATGATGCTACTGAAAATTATTATTAGGGAGGAATATATGCTTGTAGGAATTGCAATAATATCAAATTTCCTCTCTATGCGCTTAAAATCTTGAAGTTATGCTTGTTTGGCCTTCTTATGCTAGTTGATTATTGTTCCCATAAGTTGTTTTCTCACAAAATCCCTATGAATAGAAAGTGGGTTAGACTTAAATGTTCTAGTCATATTCTTCATGATGCTCTCTTTATGTTTCAATTCTTATCTCTTATGTGAGCATCATTGAAATCATCATGCCAAGCTAGGGGCGTTAAACGATAGCGCTTGTTGGGAGGCAACCCAATTTTATTTTTGTTCCTTGCTTTTTGTTCATGTTTAGTAATAAATAATTCATCTAGCCTCTGTTTAGATGTGGTTTTATGTGTTTAATTAGTGTTTGTGCCAAGTAGAACCTTTCGGAAGACTTGGGGAAAGTCTTGTTGATCATGCTGTCAAAAACAGAAACTTTAGCGCTCGCGAGAATTGCTTCCATTTTTATTTGGAGAGTGATATTTAGTTAATTATTTTTGGATATGATTAATAGATAAATTACTCAGGTCCAGCAATTTATTTGAGAATTTTATGAGTTCCAGAAGTATACGTTTGATTCAGATTACTACAGACTGTTCTGTTTTTGACAGATTCTGTTTTTGACAGATTCTGTTTTTCGTGTGTTGTTTGCTTATTTTGATGAATCTGTGGCTAGTAAAATAGTTTATAAACCATAGAGAAGTTGGAATACAGTAGGTTTAACACCAATATAAATAAAGAATGAGTTCACTACAGTACCTCGAAGTGGTGATTTACTTTCTTATACTAACGGAGCTTACGAGTTTTCTGTTAAGTTTTGTGTTGTGAAGTTTTCAAGTTTTGGGTAAGGATTCGATGGACTATGGAATAAAGAGTGACAAGAGCCTAAGCTTGGGTATTCCCAAGGCACCCCAAGGTAATATTCAAGGATAGCCAAGATCCTAAGCTTGGGGATGCCCCGGAAGGCATCCCCTCTTTCGTCTTCGTTCATCGGTAACTTTACTTGGAGCTATATTTTTATTCGCCACATGATATGTGTTTTGCTTGGAGCGTCATTTTATTTTATTTAGTTTTGCTTGCTGTTTGAATAAAGTACCAAGGTCTGAAATTCTTAAATGTTAGAGAGTCTTCACATAGTTGCATTATTATTCGACTAATTGATCTTCACTTAAATCTTTCGGAGTAGTTTGTCATTTGCTCTAGTGCTTCACTTATATCTTTTAGAGCATAGTGGGGTTTTATTTTGAAGAAATAGATGAACTCTCATGGTTGACTTATTTTGAGAGTCTTAAATAGCATGGTAATTTGCTTAAAATCCTAATATGCTAGGTATTCAAGAATAATAAAATTCTCTTATGAGTGTGTTGAATACTATGAGAAGTTTGATACTTGATAATTGTTTTGAGATATGGAGATGGTGATATTAGAGTCATGCTAGTAGAGTAATTGTGAATTTGAGTAATGCTTGTGTTGAAATTTGCATGTCCCATAGCATGCACGTATGGTAAACGTTGTGTAACAAATTTGAAACATGAGGTGTTATTTGATTGTCCTCCTTATGAGTGGCGGTCGGGTCGAGCGATGGTCTTTTCCTACCAATCTATCCCCTAGGAGCATGCGCGTAGTGCCGAGGTTTTTGATGACTTGTAGATTTTTGCAATAAGTATGTGAGTTCTTTATGACTAATGTTGAGTCCATGGACTATACGCACTCTCACCCTTCCATCCTTGCTAGCCTCTTCGGTACCGTGCATTGCCCTTTCTCACATTGAGAGTTGGCGCAAACTTCGCCGGTGCATCCAAACCCCGTGATATGATACGCTCTGTCACACATAAACCTCCTTATATCTTCCTCAAAACAGCCACCATACCTACCTATTATGGCATTTCCATAGCCATTTCGAGATATATTGCCATGCAACTTTCCACCATTATGCTTATCATGACACATTCATCATTTTCATATTGCTTAGCATGATCATGTAGTTGACATAGTATTTGTGGCAAAGCCACTGTTCATAATTCTTTCATACATGTCACTCTTGGTTCATTGCATATCCCGGTACACCGCCGGAGGCATTCATATAGAGTCATCTTTGTTCTAGTATCGAGTTGTAATCATTGAGTTGTAAATAAATAGAAGTGTGATGATCATCATTATTAGAGCATTGTCCCAAGTGAGGAATAAAAAAAAGAAAGGCCATAAAAAAGAGAAGGCCCAAAAAAGAAAAAAAAGAAGAGAAAGACCATAAAAACGAGAAGGCCCAAAAAGAAAAGAAAAGAGAAAGGCCATAAAAAAGAGAAGGCCCAAAAAAATGAGAGAAAAAGAGAGAAGGGACAATGTTACTATCCTTTTACCACACTTGTGCTTCAAAGTAGCATCATTATCTTCATAGTAGAGAGTCTCTCATGTTATCACTTTCATATACTAGTGGGAATTTTTCATTATAGAATTTGGCTTGTATATTCCAACAATGGGCCTCCTCAAGTGCCCTAGGTCTTCGTGAGCAAGGAAGTTGGATGCACACCCACTAGTTTCTTTTGTTGAGCTTTCATACAATTATAGCTCTAGTGCATCCGTTGCATGGCAATCCCTACTCCTTGCATTAACATCAATTTGTGGGCATCTCCATACCCCATTGATTTGCCTCGTTGATCTGAGACTTTCTCCTTTTTGTCTTCTCCACATAACCCCCGCATTATATTCGATTCCACCCATAGTGTTATATCCATGGCTCGCGCTCATGTATTGCGTGAAAGTTTATAGGTTTGAGATTACTAAAGTATGAAACAATTTCTTGGCTTGTCATCGGGGTTGTGCATGATGAGAGCATTCTTGTGTAACGAAAATGGAGCATGACTAAACTATATGATTTTGTAGGGATGAACTTTCTTTGGCCATGTTATTTTGAGAAGACATAATTGCTTAGTTAGTATGCTTGAAGTATTATCATTTTTATGTCAATATGAACTTTTGTCTTGAATCTTATGGATCTGAATATTCATATCACAAGTAAGAAGAATTACATTGAAATTATGCCAACTATCATTCCACATCAAAAATTATCTTTTTATCATTTACCTACTCGAGGACGAGCAGGAATTAAGCTTGGGGATGCTAATACGTCTCCAACGTATCTATAATTTTTGATTGCTCCATGCTATATTATCGACTGTTTTGAATGTTTATGGGCTTTATTATACACTTTTGTATCATTTTTGGGGCTAACCTATTAAACCAGAGCCTAGTGCCAATTTTTGTTTTTACCCTATTTTAGGGTTTCGAAGAAAAGGAAAATTAAATGGAGTCCAATTGACCTGAAACTTCATGGAACTCATTTTTGGAAGGAAAGAAGCCCAGAAGACTTGGAGTGCACGTCGGGGAATCTGCGCGGAGGTCACGAGGCAGGGGGCGCGCCCACCCCCCTGGGCGCACCCTCCACCCTCGTGAGCCCCTCGTGGCCCCCTGACGTACTTCTTCCGCCTATATATCTCCATATACCCTAAAACGATAGGTGAACACAATAGATCAAGAGTTCCGCCGCCAGAAGCCTCCGTAGCCGCCGAAAACCAATCTAGACCCGTTCTGGCACCCTGCCGGAGGGGGCAATCCTTCTCCGGTGGCCATCTTCATCATCCTGGTGCTCTCCATGACGAGGAGGGAGTAGTTCTCCCTCGGGGCCGAGGGTATGTACCAGTAGCTATGTGTTTGATCTCTCTCTCTCTCTCTATCTCTCGTGTTCTTGATTTGGCACGATCTTGATGTATCGCGAGATTTGCTATTATAGTTGGATCTTATGTTTCTCCTCCCCCTCTACTCTCTTGTAATGAATTGAGTTTCCCCTTTGAAGTAATCTTATCGGATTGAGTCTTTAAAGATTTGAGAACACTTGATGTATGTCTTGCCGTGCGTATCTGTGGTGACAATGGGATACCACGTGATTCACTTGGTGTATGTTTTGGTGATCAACTTGCGGGTTCCGCCCATGAACCTATGCATAGGGGTTGGCACACGTTTTCGTCGTGATTATCCAGTAGAACTTTGGGGCACTCTCTGAGGTTCTATGTGTTGGTTGAATAGATGAATCTGAGATTGTGTGATGCATATCGTATAATCATACCCACGGATACTTGAGGTAACATTGGAGTATCTAGGTGACATTTGGGTTTTGGTTGATTTGTGTCTTAAGGTGTTATTCTAGTACGAACTCAAGGGCTGCTTGTGACACTTATAGGAATAGCCCAACGGATTGATTGGAAAGAATAACTTTGAGGTGGTTCCGTACCCTACCATAATCGCTTCGTTCGTTCTCCGCTATTAGTGACTTTGGAGTGACTCTTTGTTGCATGTTGAGGGATAGTTATGTGATCCAATTATGATATTATTGTTGAGGGAACTTACACTAGCTAAAGTATGAACCCTAGGCCTTGTTTCAATGCATTGCAATACCGTTTACGCTCACTTTTATCATTAGTTACCTTGCTGTTTTTATATTTTCAGATTACAAAAACATATATCTACTATCCATATACCACTTGTATCACCATCTCTTCGCCGAACTAGTGCACCTATACAATTTACCATTGTATTGGGTGTGTTGGGGACACAAGAGACTCTTTGTTATTTGGTTGCAGGGTTGCTTGAGAGAGACCATCTTCATCCTACGCCTCCTACGGATTAATAAACCTTAGGTCATCCACTTGAGGGAAATTTGCTACTGTCCTACAAACCTTTGCACTTGGAGGCCCAACAACGTCTACAAGGAGAAGGTTGTGTAGTAGACATCATATCCCCGCATGTCATTGAAAAAGCAAGACGACCCGGCATGGTCTCAGGTCCAGAGGTTGAAGTTGGCCGCGCAACACCACTCCGCGGACGCGTCGCGGCGCCCCGTGCATCCTCCATGAGCCGGGTGTTGGGGTGTGTTTGGATTGTGGCCAAAGTGCACCTTACCAAAATTTTGGCCATGACCCAAAGATTGGTCTTTATTTGGATGGTTTCCATTTTTTTGGCATGCCAATGAACTCTAGGCAACTCTAGTTCATTTTTCTTGCCAATGTCGGCCAAATCTTTGGCAACCAATACCTCAACCAAAATTTTGGTCATGACCCAAAGATTGGTCTTTGTTTGGATGGTTGCCATTTAATTCTTTGGCATGCCAATAAACTCTAGCCAACTCTAGTTCATTTTTGTTGCCATTGTCTGCCAAATCATGGGCAACCAATACCTCAACCAAAAATTTGGCTACCTAATGCTTTGATGGGGCAACCTTGGGCACAAACCAAACATACCGTTGGGCATGCCACAGTACTAACGCCACCCTCGGCACGCTGAAACCGACCGTGTCTAGCTACGATATGAGCGTGTCGCTCACCGCGGTCGCCGTGTCCGGAGGCGGTGCTGGAGCTGCGCCCCATTGTTGGCCCCAACGACCCACATGAATGGTTGTCGGTGGCGAGGAGGTCGTGGGCCAGCTCCTCCATTGGACTAGTCTGTGCTACATCGTCCCAATGGGTGTGTCCCACATGTCGGTTTCCCTGTTTTCCCGGCCATATTCGAGCGTTAGTGCTCCGCGTTGCGCATTAGGCCTTTGACTATGTAGTCCAAGCGAGACAACTTATTGTTTATTTGAGCCGTTCAAGTATAATCATGTGGCATGTGCTTATTTCTCATTCCTCTCCAACCCTCTTCTCCATCGATCATGTCGCCCTCCAGTCGAGTCCATCCTCCCGCATGCCTCATTTGAACATTCCGCCGAGTATCATTCGCATGTACCCACCCTAGTCCTCTTTCAATAGATCTCCGGACCCGGAGATGAAATCGAGAGGGAACGAGTGGGGGCACGTGATACCTAATGTGGATTCAAAATTTTTAACCGGTGATCATAGCATCCGCAAATCATATATAAAGGGTATTCAATGTTCGTTTCGTTTTTGAATGTACAATATACTCCCTCCTATCCTTTCTAGTTTTATGTGTAGTCAAAGTATATCTACTTTGATCAAAAAGGTATCAACATTCAACAATGCCCAATCAATATTGTTAGATTCGTACGTACTCCTAGATTTGTACTCGAGATGGTTTCCAATTTGACTATTGACAAGATTAATAGTACATGAGATGTATAATGTGAAAATTATATCATTGGAAACTCCTTTCACATACAAATTTTCCCGTATGATTTGTGTAAGTTGCATGTCATATATTATTACTCTAACATTTGGTCAAAGTTAGCCTCGAAAAATGCATTAGACCATGTATGCTTTGTGTAAATTGCATGTCATATATTATTACTCTAACATTTGTGTAAGTTGCATGTCATATATTATTACTCTAACATTTGGTCAAAGTAGTATAGTGGAAGTGGATACTCTGACGTAGGTATCCCTGCCTTACCCTCCCTTTCGGTCACTTACTGGCGGACCCCATGCTTGCTAGGCCCCGCATGTCAGTTACTCAATGGGTTCGGCCACGTCAGGGGATCCTCATCCGTAGTATACTCCCTCTGTTTTTATTTACTCCGCATAAAACGGAGGGACTGGTGGTATAATAAATGACGCGTGCTGGGGAGGGGGAGGGACGTCGGTTTGCTCTCAACTGCGGTCCCACAAGCGAGCGAAAACGCAAGACGAAGCGCGTTCCATTTGGTGAGCGACATGGAGGGTCCAGCATGCCGGGATGCAACGCGAACGCGACAAGAGCGATGTACAATCAAAACCGATTGACCGGTCGTCACCGAAAGCACTTTTCACACCAGAACCTTTGTTGCTCGGCCTACGCCAGCCACTGCCCTAAAACCACACCAAATCTCCAGCACATTCCCCCACCTTTTGATCCCCTAGCCCGCATCAAGCGTCCCCTAGTTCACCGGAAAGTCGTGGTGCGCCGCAAGATCACTTACTACAAGATGCTGACGCCGGAGCGCTGCGCAGAAATCGCGGCGGCGGTCGGCGCCACAGACCTCCGTTCCCAAGCTCGCTTTCCGGCGGGCCAATCCCCGAGTTCTCTGGAGCCAAGCTACGAGGAGGAGGAAGCCGATCCCATGTTCATGGCAGAGGTTGCAGTGTAGAAGGCCCCCGATGGGTATGAGACGATGGCCGTCGACTTCGTGCCGGCGTCCGAGTCCCCCATCGTGCAGGCGGACCAGCGGTTGAACATGGGGATACTAAAGGAGGACAGGGAGGCAGAGGTTCAACTCGACACAGAGCGCGCGCATGCCACTACCATCCAGGCTCTCCTGCAGGCGGAACCGGATGTCATGGATGTGAACCGGGCGGCGGAGGCTCAACTTGAGGCGGAGCGCGCGGATGCCGCTGCCATCGAGGCCCTCCTGTAGGCGGAACCGGACGTCCTGGACTTGAACTGGGTGGCAGAGGCTCGACTCTACATAGAGTGCACGGATGTCGCTCTCATCGACGCCCTCCTGCAGGCGGAACCGGACGTCCTGGACTTGAACCGGGCGGCGGAGGCTCGACTTGACGCGGAGCGCGCGGATGCTGCTGCCATCGAGGCCCTCCTGCAGGCGGAACCGGATGTCCTCGACTTGAACTGGGCTGTGCTCTCGTCCATTCATAGCGCCCGCACGCTCCGCTTGAACGAGTAGCTGGAGGCCGAGGACAACCACGGTGCGGAGACACACGTCAGCAGCAACGGCTGCTTCGCGCCGGTAGCCAAAGACGACAAGGCCGTCTCTTTCTGCGAGCGGTGATAGTTTTTCTTTATGTTGTTGTTTTTATGGATCTTTTGCTATGTAAAAACATATATTTGTTATGCAAGTCACCTGACTTGGGTCAGTCTACCATTTCAGGCGGTTGGATGAATATCCTATGTCTCCTAACCCGTCTTTCCTTCTTCCTCACCTCTTCTTCTTCCCCAATAGACCACCGCACGGGCCGTACTGATACTCCCCAACATGCGGTTGGATAAACATACTCTATGAATGAAAATTATGTGTCAGTGATAGGATAGCTGAGTTTGGGTTGTTCACATGCGATAGCACGTGTCAGTGAGGGTGCGTTCCCTTGGTTGGGTTTGCGGCGTGCAGGAGCGACTGTGTGAGGGTGCGGTGCGACCGCGGCGTGCAGGAGCGACGTGTGAGGGTGCGGTGCGATCGCGACAGCCGTGCGCAAGTGTACCTCCTTCTCATTTTGAAAACTTTAGGCAAGCTTCGCAAAAATGTGTGGCGAAGTTTGGCAATGCAAGACCTAGACCCAAATAGGATAAGTACGTATGTACTAGGAGTACTAGTGTTAAAAAAGAAAGGCGGGGTTTTCCTTCGCGAGATTTAATCAATACAAATCCTCGTTTCATGTGTCAATTAATGCATATTTTCTTCTCCAAAGACCAAAGAGCTAACCATCTCACTCCTCATCGCTTGATTAATGCAGCACCATGCAAACCAACCTTCTCACTTCCGCATGCATGCAGGGGATATTAATGTCCTTGGTTGCTAACCCCATCAATTTTGCCTCGATTAGTGTTAGTGGCCCTTTGCAAATTGTAATTTTGATATACTGGCCTTGTGTACAAAAAAATGGAGGTAGTAACTATATTTGAGTTCATTCCCCATTATGGTGACGTCGACGATATCTTTTTTTGGTGGTTTGGCGAAGTGCATTCGACGGAGAATACCATTGAGGGAGACCACGGTAAGTCGTTCGCAAGTGCCGCCTGCAAGCCGAGACAACCGCCTTATTTGCATCCAAGAAGTCGTTTACTAGTACTCCCTTCGGTCCTTTTTTCTTTGCGTCTAAGGTCCAGCCCGTATACCAAGGAGAGGAGCAATTAGCAAAAAATGGACTGTTTTGCCCCTGGATTCATCTAAGGAGACCTTGGTTGCATGCGAGATTGGCTCAGACCTTGCATGCATGTCGTCTCTCTCTCTCCCCTGTTCATTTCTCTGCACGCATGCGCCTCTCGCTCTCTCTCCTGTTTCTGCATGCAAGCAACTCTCTCTGCCTTGGGAAGATGCGAAGCACATGGGAAAGAGAGATGGGATTATTGCAGGCACGCATGCGGTGGAAAGGGATGGAGGGCCCGGTTGGAAAGAGTAGCGAAAAAATGCCAATGCGCAGAGCATTGCGGGGAAAACGAAATTTTCTTAGACATAGACAAAAAAGGACCGGAGGGAGTACTACTAGGAGTACTAGTGCGGTGAGATCGTTTCTCGAAGAAGACGATGGAGAAGCGGAGTCAGCGAAGAGTGAAATGATGGTTGCTTCGTCCGTGCTTTTGTGATTTGACGCCTCACTGCTTTGCGATTTGTGATAGAAGGGACAGGGGAGTAGAATCGGTGCTCTATACTGTACTACATGCGTCCAAGCATGGGAGAAAGAGGAGAGACGTTGCATTTTTCTATTCCTTCAATCAATCAATCAGGGAGCTTCAGTTCCATCTTTTTGGCTTTGGCAACACCGTCCACAATGGTTCCCACGATGCCAAAAGCTATTTTCACATTTGGCTACACATTGTGGATGCCCTTAACCGTACCACTTGGTTTTGCTCCTGTGTGCTATCTATACAAATCTCAATTATATTGATCTAAAAAATTATAGAATCAAGATTAGTAAAAAGGAGGTGATTTTGCCACGCGGATGGCGGGGGAGGTTTCTTATTTGAGCAATGCTACATCCATGAAATGGTTGACATAAAGTTACGAACTGATGTGATGTGGGACTATTTGATTGGATTAAAGGAGAGGATTAGGCCCACCCCACCTGAAAATCAGGGGGGCATATATAGATTAGATGGAAAATATATGTAGCAGCTACGTAGCCCTTTGTAAGTCTAGGATTAGGCTTCTTATTTTCGGAGGACGTTGTCCTGGCCGTTTGCTAACATGAGGTCCCATGTGTCAGTGCTTTACCAAGCTGATCCGCGTCCCACATGAGGCAGAACAACGGCAGAAGCAACACGTGGTTAAGTTGAAGAAGATGAGGGAGAAGAGGATTCAACAACGAGTGAAATGATGGTTGCTTCGTCCCTCCAACTTAACTGCGGGAAAGGTCCAGCTTTGTGATTTGGCGCCTCATTGCTCATTACTACGCTGGCGCCATGACTGGGGTGCTTCACCACGGCTGCTCTACACTGTATTCCGGTATGGCACGTGGACCCGGTAGCTTGATGTCCCACATGTTGGCGAAAGGGACTAGAAGATTTATGAAAGCGAGCGCTCCACTCTTACTACGGAGGAGTAGATGACATGACGGCCCAGTGAACTGTCACTTGTACTGTATAGTACTATAGTTTTGCTGTTTCGCACGATCCATCGATACAAACCCGATTAAACAGGAAAGTGCAGGATTTTTCCCGCGCGGTAGATGATACTAGCCATACATTTCAAAGGCAATTTTAATCTATGCAAACTGTATAATTATAAGTAACAATATGATATCTAGTAAAACTAAAAACACATATGATTTATTGTGTTAGAGTGTAGTAGTAGTGTTGTATTGCATAGTTGTTAGATGTAACATGCGAGAACGTGTAGAGATGTAGTTTTGGAGGGCCTATAGAGAGAAAAGCGTAATACAGTCACCGAACTTCAGAATAAGCTGATTACGGTCACTATATATGTTTTGCAGTGATTATACGGTCACTTGCTCACAGTTCAGCATCGGATTGCACTCTGTTGACCAGCCGAATAGTCTGTGTGGCGCCATGTTGACTAGTTAAATTGACCACGTTCCTTGTGGGTCCCACCTGTCAGTTCGCATAGGCAAAAGGTTAGATAAACAAAAATTTACGCAGGCGCGACAAGGCTCCAACCCGTGCGCGGGAATCACCTGGTTGTGTCTGTGTCTGTCAGGGCCTGATGTGTGCGCATGCACGTGTAGCTTGAGCACTTGAGCGTGAGAGTGTGTGTTGGTCGTGTGGTGTACTGGTGTGTGCATGCATGCGTGCGTGTGTGCGTGTGAGTGTTGCGTGCGTGCGAGTGTTGCGTGTGTGCGTGGCTGCGTGTGTACATGTGAGTGTTGCGTGCGTGCGTGGGTGCATGTGTTTGTGTGAGTGTGGTGTGGATGCAGTTCGTGTGCATGCGTGCATGTGTGTATAATCACCACACCAGCTCCTCTGTGTTAAAACAGACGGCTCAGCATACCAATACAAGGCCACCTTGTCTGCTGTGCCCGCGGTCATGACTTCGAACCACCGTCCAAATATATTTTTGCCGTTTGTTTTCATTCTTACTAGCAAGATGCCCATGCGTTGCATGTAACATCAAGATGCATTGGTATGACTTGTTTATCTTGTGAGAGAAAAGGATGAACGAGGGAAGGCCTTATTTGCAAATGTGGAGAGGTGTGTGGGTACCTTTTTGCAAGATTTCCATAGTTTCTTTCCTATCCGTCAGATATAAATTGGACGGCCTATATTGCAGGATGGCAGGCACACCATCATCACCAACTCTATTTTTATAAGAGTGTATTTTATGTATTTTATAAGAGTGTAGATGTAGAGTAGATACAAGTCGACAGGTGGGCACGATGGTAGTGAGATAATGTGATGCAACACTAGAGGTGCCACGTGGAGCGTTTAACTGGTCAACTAGTCATGTCATGAGAAAATACAGAGTTGTACGGTGAGCCCATGACTATATAATAACCACTAAACGTAAATGGTGACCGTAATGAGTGGATTCCAAAGTCCAATGTACGTATCGTGCTTTCGCTTCAAATACAATGATTGTCATTGCATATATCGCAAGAGAAAGATGAAACATGCGTGAATTTTCTGGGGGCTTACTTTTAGAGGACCTAGAGATAGTTTTGTGTGCGTGAAAGGGGCGTACATGGGGTGTATGCGATGGAGAGAGAGATGCTCTTAGTTTCTCTTTATTATGACTAACTTTGTATATAGTATAAAAATATACAAATTCACAGTGCGGAATAAATATCATTGTGGGCACCATGCAATCCAAATTAGCATTCGTACTCCTCCATATAACTTTGTAATGTTGTATATATATGTAGAAACTCTAAAATAATTTTTTGGCCACACTTTATTCAAAAGGAATGTTGTATGCGAAATAAACGTGAAGAGAGGGCTTTTTAGATCAATGGTGTATGTGATGTAATATGTGTGAATGTGTAGTTGATGCATTTGGCGGGGCCTAGAGATGTATGTGTGTGTATTACGTATTCGAGAGAGGCATGGATAGAGGGGACGACCGGGGGGGGTGGGAGAGATAGCACTGGTAGAAAAAGGGCCTATAGTCCCGGTTCGTAAGGGCCTTTAGTCCCGGTTCCGGAACCGGGACTAAAGTGTCGGTACTAATACCTCCCCCCTTTAGTCCCGGTTCAATCCAGAACTGGGACTAAAGGCCCTCCACATGGGCAGTGCGCAGAGGCATCCACGCGTCAGCACTTCTGTGGCTGGGGTTTTTGTTTTTTTTGAAAGGGGGGGGGGGTTGGGGGTTTTGGGGGGTTAATTTAGGTGTTTCATATATTGTGTTAGCTAGTTATAATTAATAGAGAGAAGTGTCCTCTCTTATGTCCGTGCTTGGTCGACGCTACGTACTATACATGCGTATATAGAGAGGACTAGATACGCTAGCTAGCTAGTAAGCAAACGAAGGAAACAGAAGATCGTCATGAACATATATGCATATATACAGAGAGAAGTGATATCGACCACCTCTCCTTCTCCGAGAGATTGGTCGAACAACAAGTTCTCGTATATCTATCTGACACTACCGGCTACATATATACAATAATTATCTCTTACAAGTATAATCATACGGACTCAGGGTCCACATAGAATTCTCCGTCTTCAGGGATCACGTGGTCAAGAAAGAATGCCGCCAATTCCTCTTGAATTGCTCGCATGCGAGCTGGTGCTAGGAGTTCATCCCGCTTCCGAAACATCTAATTTGAAGAAGGGGGTCAATACATATATATATATATATAAATGAATGAAACTCAACACAAATGATGGTAACAAAATAAAATTGTGAATGTTGTTATTTACGTACTTCATATTGTTCGTTAGAGTACCCGCCCCGCTCACAGGTCGTGTGGCGGATGGACTCGCAGATGTAGTATCCACAGAAATCATTCCCTTGTTCCTGCCACAACCACTTTACAAGAAATAGAGGTCAATCAAACTGATAAGCAAGAATGCTAAATGGTATTGATGAAACTAGCGCTTGAATCACTAGGAGATGCGCGGAACATGCTACTATAGTACTTACTTTCGGGTGTCTAAATTCCAGCTCCTTCGGCAGTCCCGGAACTGTTTTGGTGAATTTTCTCCAAACCCTGCCGGACAAAGAAAACAATTACTTGATATCAGGAAATGAACAAAGTTGCTGATATTGTGGATAATGATCGATTTAACTTACTTCTTGAGGATTTTAGTCATGTCCGCATACTCCTTGGGATCTTTTCGTTTAGAGTCCAAGACGGTTACTACTCCCTGCTCAAGCTTAATCTCTAGGAGAATATAGTGGTAACTGCACACACATGCATAACTCATCAATTACATTACTATAACCTTGACTAATATATAAGGGAAAACGAATACGCACAAGACAGTAACACTCACCTGAAGTTGTAAGGAAAGAGTATTATATCTTTGTTTTGATTTATTACGAACGATCGTAGCAAGTTGGCCTCGGTAGCTGCGGCATGAAGTTTAACCTCAGTTGCATCTATGAGATATGTGTTAATGAACCCAATATCACCGACTTGTCTTTTCTTCAATTCGGCGATCTTCAATCTGCATAATATAGTGAGGATGATTATAAATACATGCAATGAAAGAGCTAAGCTATATAGAGAAACTTAATGACAGAAGTAGTACTACTTACAGACAGTAGCAGGCGACCGTTGTTTTATCGAGGGCCAATTGATTGAAAAACTGATAGAACTCCTCAAATGGAACAGGCAACAGATCAATTCCAACAAGGTCGTGCTCCGGTTTAACTCTCGCATACAAAGTACTCCTCCCCCAGAGTCTCTGCAGATTTTCAAGTACCAATCATGCAATCTTCGCATCATCGCTGATAGAGATCTTTCATCTTTGACGAGAGGCTTCCCGTACTTGTATCTTTGTATCTGCACCTCCATGGGTTCATAATGTACTTCGTCGGGTAGGTAATCTGCAAGATTGCTATAACCGGGCACCATCCTCGGATCATTATCGACGTTGCGGCTAGGCACCTTGAGCGGGGGGCATGATTGCTTCGCTTGTTCGCCGAGCTGGGCAATTTGTTTCCCAGCTCGTCGTTCTTTTAGCCTTTGATCACTGACAGTACTTCCCGACCGCTCCGCTTCGGCAAATTCCTTTCCAATAATGCGGTCATAGTTTCCTTTCGGCGGATCAGACTTCGGTGGTTTTATCAGGGCAGCCAGAGTGCGCTTCACTTTCACCCGATCTACCTTCTCCTCCGGAGGTGGATGTTTCTTTGCTTTCACCCCTTCAAAGAAGTTCCTCACTTCTTCTCGCGCGATCTCGGCGTTCTCCTCCAGGGTCCTCTCATATGGTAACTTCTCTGGAGTCTTCAGAGAAGGACCGAATCTGTATGTCCTCCCGCCTCTGGTTGTACTGCTAGACGCCGACCGAGCAGACGGAGCGGTTGTCTTCTTTACTTGCTTAAGCGGCGGAGGAGAAGGACTACGACGCGCTGGAGCAGCTGGAGCGGCGGCAGGTCTCTTCCGCCCTTGCTGACGAGGCGGAGAAGGAGGAGGCTGGCTGCTCGGGCGCGTCGGCGCAGGCAGAGAAGGAGGCGGAGTGCCGCCACGCGCCGGAGAAGGAGCCGACCGAGGGCCCTGATCGTCACTCGCCGGAGGAGGAGGCGGTGGAGGCGGAGTGCCCTGACTCACCGGAGGAGGAGGAGGAGGCGGTGGCGTCCAGTTCGGAAGGTTGATGAGCTCCTTCCGCCATAGGCATGGAGTCTTCAGAGCAGACCCCAGCCGAGTCTCCCCTTCACCGGTAGGGTGGTCAAGCTGGAGGTCCTCAAATCCCTCCGTTATCTCATCCACCATCACCCTAGCATATCCTTCTGGAATCGGCCGGCAGTGAAAAGTTGCGCCGGGTTCAGTAGGATAAACAGAGCCAACAGCCGCCTTGACCTTCAAATTCATCCATTGCGTCATAAGGTGGCAGTTTTGAGACTCCGTTATAGCATCCACGGGATAGCTGGCAGGAGCCGTCAAGGCATGCTCCAGCTGAAGCAGCTCGGTGGAAGCCACGCTGCTTCTGCGCTGAGATGGCGGGGTAGCTTCGGGGGAGGCTTCGGCAGTACGTTTGCTGCAATTTGCTTCTCGTTCCTCTATCGCGTCTACCCTTGCTTGCAGCGCCTGTATTTGGGTCTGCTGCACTTTTTTCCTCCTCTCATGGGATTTGTAACCGCCTGCGTCCGGAAACCCAACCTTCCACGGAATGGAGCCTGGCGTGCCTCGTGTCCGTCCAGGGTGCTCAGGATTCCCGAGGGCCATTGTGAGCTCGTCGTTCTCTCTGTCTGGAAAGAACGTCCCTTCCTGCGCTGCTTCGATATACTGCTTAAGCTTACTGACTGGTATGTCCATTTGATCGTTCGTCCAAATGCACTTCCCTGTTACAGGGTCCAGTGTTCCGCCAGCCCCGAAGAACCATGTCCGGCAACGGTCTGGCCAGTTAATTGTCTCTGGTTCGATCCCTTTATGAACCAGATCATTCTCAGTCTTGGACCACTTAGGCCGGGCTACGAGGTAGCCACCTGACCCCGTGCGATGCTGAAGCTTCTTCTTCGCAGCATTTTGCTTGTTTGTCGCCGACATCTTCTTGCTCTTTTCTGATGTCTTGTGGGCCACAAATGCGGGCCAGTGATCTCTGATCTTCTCATATCTGCCCTTGAATTCTGGTGTCTCATTATTTTCGACAAACTTATTCAGCTCTTTCTTCCACCTCCTGAATAGTTCTGCCATCCTCTTCAGAGCAAAAGACTTGATTAATTTCTCTTTAACTGGGTTCTCTGGATTATCCTTAGGCGGTAGGGTGAAATTTGACTTCAGCTCAGTCCAAAGATCATTTTTCTGCATATCATTGACATAAGACACCTCAGGGTCTTCTGTAGCCGGCTTAAACCATTGCTGGATGCTTATCGGGATCTTGTCCCTAACCAGAACCCCACACTGAGCAACAAATGCGCTCTTTGTCCGGAGGGGCTCAATAGGTTGGCCGTCGGGCGCGATTGCTGTGATCTCAAACTTTTCATCCGATCTCAACTTTTTCTTCGGGCCTCGTCTCTTTACCAAAGTTGTGCTCGATTCGGAGGGCTAGAAAAAAGAACAAAGACTTAATTAATATGTGTACATACCAAAACAATGAATGCATCAATCAGCTAGTCAGCATAGGCTTAACTAATATATATACCTGGCCGGACTCGGTTCGGTCACCGGAGCCGTCATCACGGTCTCCTTCTTGCACCGGCATTGGGTCACCGGAGCCGTCCGCATGTTCTTCTTCTTGCACCGGCATTAGGTCACCGTAGCCAGCTTGTTCACCCTCTCCTTCCAGACCATCGGTTTCATTGAGAAACAACGAGATGGCATCACTTCCTTCTGCGATTATGTCCCTCAACAACGCTTCTTTTGTTGCTTCGTCTAGGGCGGTGTCCATAGTTTCTACAAATATTTACAACATGGCAATTATTATTCAAACATGACAGATGGATATATTAGGATATATTAGTGCCAAACGTAGAACTAGCTACCTAATCATACTAAGCTATCGGGAGGGGGTATATATCGACAACGACGACACTACATCTATGTCCCTCGACGACCCTCGTTCCCGATAAAAAAAAGAGGAAGAAGAAGAAAAATAAGATGAGAAGAAAGAATAGAGGAGAAGATCTCCTCTATTCTTTCTTCGCCTCTTTTTTTTTCTTCTTCCTCTTCTTTTTTTTATCCTCTTCTTCCTCTCATGTTCGATAGGATCGCCGAGGGGTCGGGAGGTTGCCTAGTGTCAAGGGATTCAACAAAACCATGTCTTCATCATTAGGCGAAAGTAACATGTGCATGATGGTACGAAGCTCTTCAAAGTTGTTCTGGAACGGAGTCCCAGATAGGATAATTCGCTTTTTGGTACAAAGTTCAGCAAGAGCCTTCCGAATATCGCTATTTGGAAGGCCTTTGCTAAATTCGTACCAAAAGGCGGATTATTCTATCCGGGACTCCGTTCCAGAATAACTTTGCAGAACTTCGTACCAACATGCCCTGGTTACTTCCGGCTAATGATGAAGGCATGGATTTCTTCAATACTTTGACACTAGGAAACCTCTCTCTACTTCCGGCTAATAAGAAGAAGAAGAAGAAGAAGAAGAAGAAAAGAAGAAAAAAAAGAGGAGAAGAAGAAAGGAATAGTGGAGAAAAGAGAAAATAGAATATATTCTATTATCTCTTCTTCTCCACTATTCCTTTCGTCTTCTCCTCTTCTTTTTCTTATTTTTTCTTCTTCTTATTTATTTCTCCTCTTCTTTTCGGTAGAGGAAACCCTAAATAGCTAGCAAGTATCGTGGGTGCGAGATACATGTGGCCTTCGGTGTTGGACACTACTTCCACGTCCCACAAGTGACGTGGGCGTCGAAGCCCGCGCCACTTGTGGGATGTGGGTGTAGTGTCCGACACCGACGGTACATGTATCTCACACCGACGATACTTTCTATTTAGGGTTTCTCCTCTACTGCTCCTCGACCTCTCGACGACCCTCGTTCCTGATAAAATAAAGAGGAAGAAGAAGAAGAAAAAAAAGAGAAGAAAGAATAGAGGAGAAGACTTCCTCTTCTTCCTCTCCTCTTCTTCTCCCTCTTCTTCCCCTTCTTCCCGCCTCTCTCATGAATGTCCGACGTTCTCGACCCCCCCACGTGTCGAAGAAAATTGTAACTTTTGCATATATAAAACTTTCTTCTTTCCTATCCTTCTTTTTCTAAAATTGTAACTTTTGCATATATAAAACTTTTCTAAAATTGTAACTTTCTATATAAAACTTTCCTATCGGGAGGGGGAGAAGATCGAAGAAAAAAAAGAAGAAAAAAAGAGGAGAAGAAGAAAGGAATAGAGGAGAAGAAGAAAAAATAGAAAAAAAATTCTATTTTTTCTTCTTCTCCTCTATTCCTTTCTTCTTCTCCTCTTCCTTTTCTTCCTCTCCTCTTCTTCTCCTCTTCTTTTTCTTCTTTTTTCTTCTTCTTATTTATTTCTCCTCTTCTTTTCCTCTCCTCTTCTTCTTTCTTTCCTCTTCTTATTTTCTTCTTTCCTATCCTTCTTTTTCTAAAATTGTAACTTTTGCATATATAAAACTTTTCTAAAATTGTAACTTTCTATATAAAACTTTCCTATCGGGAGGGGGAGAAGATTGAAGAAAAAAAAAGAAGAAAAAATAGAAAAAAAATTCTATTTTTTCTTCTTCTCCTCTATTCCTTTCTTCTTCTCCTCTTCCTTTTCTTCCTCTCCTCTTCTTCTCCTTTTTCCTCTTCTTATTTTCCTTTTTCCTCTCCTAAATATATAAAACTTTTCTAAAAATGAAACTAACCTAAAATGTACTAAATCAGAGAACATGTATAGATAATCCTTTTCTAAATATTTAAACCTAACTTTTGCATATATGAACATATATACACAGAGAACATAAAAACATATATACATTTTTATAAAAAAGCAAAATACAAGCATATAATATATACACAGAGAACATACAAACATATATACATATATATATATATATATAATCTGAAGCAAAAACAAGCACATAATATATGAAAAAGCAAAAAGCAAAACATATATACATATATACACAGAGAACATACAAACATATATACATATATATAATCTGAAAAAAACAAGCATATGAAAAAACAGGGGAGGGGCGGCGCCGTCCGAACCAAGGGAGGGGCAGGGGTGCGGGTTCGGCGGCGAGGACGGCGACGGGGCAGGGGGCGCGCGTTCGGCGGCGAGGAATGGGGCGGGGCAGGGCGACGGCGATGACGGGGGCGCGCGGGCCGGGGCTGGAGATGGCGCACGCAGCGACGAGGAGGAGTCTGGCGATGGCGCAAGCAGAGACGGTGCACATAGCGACAAGGAGGAGGCCAGCGAAGGCGCAAGCAGCGACGGGGAGCGGGGGGCGGCGATGACGACGATGAAGGGCCTGGGGGCGTCGGGGCGAATGGGAGTGGTTGGCCAAAATTTCGCAAGTGTTGGCTTATATAGCCAGAGCAATGGTCCCGGTTCGTGGCATCAACCGGGACCAATGCCACCCTTTAGTCCCGGTTGGTGCCACGAACCGGGACCAAAGGCCAATTTTCAGCAGCCCAAAGGGCGGGAAGCGGCGGCCTTTGGTCCCGATCGGTGGCACCAACCGGGACTAAAGGGTGGCATTGGTCCCGATTGATGCCACGAACCGGGACCAATGCCCCCTTTAGTCCCGGTTGGTGCTACCAACCGGGACCAATGGCCTTTGCTGCCCCACGCCCAAAAGTTTAGTCCCACATCGCTAGCTGAAGGGCGCCGGCACTGGTTTATAAGCGCGGGTGTGCCTCCCCATTCGAGCTCCTCTCTAATGCAGGCTTTCGGGCCTAAACTTGCTACTGCCTGTGGGCCTATTGGGCCTTCTGCGGGCCTGAATCCTGGCCCATGTAGGGTTTCTAGTCGTATTCAGGCCGTGGAGGCCCAGTAGGAGGCATTTTTTTTGGTTTTTTCTTTTTTATTTCTACATTTTTTTTGGTTTTTTATTTTTTTATTTCTACTTACAACTAAATACTTATAGTTTTTTAGTGATGTCTTTTTCCTTTTAGGTCACAAAAATTATAAACTTTCTGTTAGTGCCATTAGTTTTAAATTTTGAATAGTTTAAATTTGAATTTTTAAAAATTTGTGTGAATCACTAGTTTATGAATAACTTTACTAGAAAAATAGAATTTTTTTCTATTTATTTTTTATTTATACTTACAACTAAATACTTATAGTTTTTTAGTGATTTATTTTTCCTTTTAAGTCACAAAAATTATAAACTTTCTGTTAGTGCCATTAGTTTTAAATTTTGAATAGTTTAAATTTGAATTTTTAAAAATTTGTGTGAATCACTAGTTTATGAATAACTTTACTAGAAAAATAGAATTTTTTCTATTTATTTTTTATTTATACTTACAACTAAATACTTACAGTTTTTTAGTGATTTCTTTTTGATTTTAGGTCACAAAAATTATAAACTTTCTGTTAGTGCCATTAGTTTTAAATTTTGAATAGTTTAAATTTGAATTTTTAAAAATTTGTGTGAATCACTAGTTTATGAATAACTTTACTATAAAAATAGAATTTTAAAAATTGGTTTTATTTTCATAAAAGTTTTGTAGTTCATTCTGTTTGCTATTAATTCATTCTTTGAGCTAAATGACTCTGAAATTGGAAAGCATTTCAAAATGAACTCTAAAAAGGTTGAAAGTTGGCATGGTATCATCATTTCACCCACATAGCATGTTCCAAAAAGTAGAGAGGGTTACGACAAAAACTTGATGCACTTCGTGTACAAAATGGACAATCACTTTCGAAGTATCAAAGTTTCAAACCATAAGACATGAAAGCATTTCAAATGAACTCTGAAAAAGTTGAAAGTTGGGATGGTATCATAATTTCACCGACATAGCATGTGCATGTACAAAACGGACAATGGTAGCATGTTCGTCTGTTACAAATTTGGCATGGTATCATCATAATAGTTGCGGGAGAAAGTCTTCACTTTTTCTTCGCTTGTGTCATTTGCTTATTGCGCTGTAACCATGGATAATCTTCATTGTTTATCAGGATGCTTGGGTCAGCCTTGACATTGAAGGGAGGAATTTCATGAAACTTTTCATAATCTTCAGACATGTCTGTCTTGCCGTCCACTCCCAGGATGTCCCTTTTTCCTGAAAGAACTATGTGGCGCTTTGGCTCATCGTATGATGTATTTGCTTACTTATCTTTTCTTTTTCTCGGTTTGGTAGACATGTCCTTCACATAGATAACCTGTGCCACATCATTGGCTAGGACGAACGGTTCGTCAGTGTACCCAAGATTTTTCAGATCCACTGTTGTCATTCCGTACTATGGGTCTACCTGTACCCCGCCGCCTAACAGATTGACCCATTTGCACTTAAACAAAGGGACCTTAAAATCAGGTCCGTAGTCAAGTTCCCATATGTCCACTATGTAACCATAATATGTGTCCTTTCCGCTCTCGGTTGCTGCATCAAAGCGGACACCGCTGTTTTGGTTGGTGCTCTTTTGATCTTGGGCGATCGTGTAAAATGTATTCCCATTTATCTCGTATCCTTTGTAAGTCAATACAGTCAAAGATGGTCCCCTAGACAACAAGTACAACTCATCACAAACAGTGTTGTCACCTCTGAGACGTGTTTCCAACCAACTGCTGAAAGTCCTGATGTGTTCACATGTAATCCAGTCGTTGCACTGCTCCGGGTGTTTGGAGCGCAGACTGTTCTTGTGTTCATCGACATACGGGGTCACCAAGGTAGAGTTCTGTAGAACTGTGTAGTGTGCTTGAGACCAAGAATATCCGTCCCTGCATATTATTGAGTCTCTTCCAAGAGTGCCTTTTCCAGTCAGTCTCCCCTCAT
This sequence comes from Triticum urartu, assembly GCF_003073215.2. Taxonomy (NCBI): domain Eukaryota; kingdom Viridiplantae; phylum Streptophyta; class Magnoliopsida; order Poales; family Poaceae; genus Triticum; species Triticum urartu. Next base: position 639,598,310 of record NC_053024.1, read on the forward strand.
ACCGCGATTTAGGGAGACCTATCTTGTTAAGGCCAGGAATGAAGTCAACACAAAACCCGATAACATCCTCTGTTTGATGGCCCATGGAGATGCTTCCTTCTGGCCTAGCGCGGTTACGGACATATTTCTTTAGGACTCCCATGAACCTCTCAAAGGGGAACATATTGTGTAGAAATACGGGCCCCAGGATGACAATCTCATCGACTAGATGAACTAGGACGTGCGTCATGATATTGAAGAAGGATGGTGGGAACAACAGCTCGAAACTGACAAGACATTGCGCCACATCACTCCTTAGCCTTGGTACGATTTCTGGATCGATCACCTTCTGAGAGATTGCATTGAGGAATGCACATAGCTTCACAATGGCTAATCGGACGTTTTCCGGTAGAAGCCCCCTCAATGCAACCGGAAGCAGTTGCGTCATAATCACGTGGCAGTCATGAGACTTTAGGTTCTGAAACTTTTCTCTGGCATATTTATTATTCCCTTTATATTCGACGAGAAGCCAGTCGTGACCTTCATACTGAGCAGGCATTCAAAGAAGATTTCTTTCTCTTCTTTCGTAAGAGCGTAGCTGGCAGGACCTTTATACTGCTTTGGAGGCATGCCGTCTTTTTCGTGCAAACGTTGCAGGTCCTCTCGTGCCTCAGGTGTATCTTTTGTCTTCCCATACACACCCAAGAAGCCTAGCAGGTTCACGCAAAGGTTCTTCGTCACGTGCATCACGTCGATTGAGGAGCGGACCTCTAGGTCTTTCCAGTAGGGTAGGTCCCAAAATATAGATTTCTTCTTCCACATGGGTGCGTGTCCCTCAGCGTCATTCGGAACAGCTAGTCCACCGGGACCCTTTCCAAAGATTACGTAGTGTAAATCATTGACCATAGCAAGCACGTGATCACCGGTGCGCATGGCGGGCTTCTTCCAGTGATCTGCCTCGCCTTTGAAATGCTTGCCTTTATTTCGACATTGATGGTTGGTCGGAAGAAATCGACGATGGCCCAGGTACACATTCTTCCTGCATTTGTCCAGGTATATACTTTCAGTGTCATCTAAACAGTGCGTGCATGCGTGGTATCCTTTGTTTGTCTGTCCTGAAAGGTTACTGAGAGCAGGCCAATCGTTGATGGTCATGAACAACAACGCCTTAAGGTTAAATTCCTCTTGTCTGTGCTCATCCCACGTACGTACACCGTTTCCATTCCACAGCTGTAAAAGTTCTTCAACTAATGGCCTTAGGTACACATCAATTTCTTTGCCGGGTTGCTTAGGGCCTTGGATGAGAACGGGCATCATAATGAACTTCCGCTTCATGCACATCCAAGGAGGAAGGTTATACATACATAGAGTCACGGGCCAGGTGCTGTGATTGCTGCTCTGCTCCTCGAAAGGATTCCTTGGGTCCTTTGCAAACTCAACCCAGTACTTTCTCTCGATTTTTCTCCACTGCGACCCGTCAGCGGGTGCTCTCAACTTCCCATCTTTCTTTCGGTTCTCACTGTGCCATCGCATCAACTTGGCATGCTCTTCGTTTCTGAACAGACGTTTCAACTGTGGTATTATAGGAGCATACCACATCACCTTCGCAGGAACCCTCTTCCTGAGGGGCTCGCCGTCAACATCACCAGGGTCATCTCGTCTGATCTTATACCGCAATGCACCGCATACCGGGCATGCGTTCAGATCCTTGTATGCACCGCGGTAGAGGATGCAGTCATTAGGGCATGCATGTATCTTCTCCACCTCCAATCCTAGAGGGCATACGACCTTCTTTGCTGCGTATGTACTGTCGGGCAATTCGTTATCCTTTGGAAGCTTCTTCTTCAATATTTTCAGTAGCTTCTCAAATCCTTTGTCAGCCACAGCATTCTCTGCCTTCCACTGCAGCAATTCCAGTATGGTACCGAGCTTTGTGTTGCCATCTTCGCAATTGGGTATAACCCTCTTTTGTGATCCTCTAACATGCGATCGAACTTCAGCTTCTCCTTTTGACTAATGCATTGCGTCCTTGCATCGACAATGACCCGGCGGAGATCATCATCATCGGGCACATCGTTTGGTTCCTCTTGATCTTCAGCAGCTTCACCCGTGGCAGCATCATTGGGCACATCGTCTGGTTCCTCTTCATCTTCACCAGCTCCCCCCGTTGCAGCATCACCGTATTCAGGGGGCACATAGTTGTCATCGTACTCTTCTTCTTCGCCGTCTTCCATCATAACCCCTATTTCTCCATGCCTCGTCCAAACATTATAGTGTGACATGAAACCCTTGTAAAGCAGGTGGGAGTGAAGGATTTTCCGGTTAGAGTAAGACCTCGTATTCCCACATTCAGTGCATGGACAACACATAAAACCATTCTGCTTGTTTGCCTCAGCCGCATCGAGAAACTCATGCATGCCCTTAATGTACTCGCGGGTGTGTCTGTCACCATACATCCATTGCCGGTTCATCTGCGTGCATTATATATAATTAAGTGTCCAAATTAATAGAAGTGTACAAATCTCGTGGAAAATGGAGCTTGGAGGTCGACCTTCGAGAGGAGAAAGCTTAAGTAGTGTGGCTCGGGCATTCCATCGAACACCTCATGTGCATAGGAGGTGAGCTAGAGCACCACAAAGCCGTCTCCCCCTCGGCCAGAAAAAATAGAGCACTGTGCTCTGCTCTTGCGCGAGGGGGTATATATAGGCACCTCATTGGTTCCGGTTGGTGGCATGAACTGGGACTAAAGGGGAGCCTTTGGTCCCGGTTCAAGCCTCCAACCGGGACCAATGGTGGTGGGACAGGAGCGAGGCCCATTGGTCCCGGTTCCTCCCACCAACCAGGACAAAAAGGTCCAGACGAACCGGGACCAATGGCCCACGTGGCCCGGCCGGCCCCCTGGGCTCACGAACCGGGACCAATGTGCATTGGTCCCGGTTCTACACTGAACCGGGACTAATGGGCTGAGCCGGCCTGGACCATAGCCCTGTTTTCTACTAGTGTAGCATGAAAAATGAGAGTGGTCTAGAGAGAGAGAGACGAATATGATGCCACGACAAGAGATTCCATTCCCTTGAGTGTGTATATGCAAGTGGGGAGGGAATAGAGGCACCAGGAGAAATTTTCTGTGTGTATGGTGTTTGTGTTGGTATCTGTGGGTGTGAGAAGATAATGAGACGTGGGGGCAGAGGGTGTGTCACCGCGTGAGGTCCGGTGGGTCGAGGTGAGGCCCTTCGTTTGGTTCCGTCCTGCGCCACATTGGTCGGCCCATGACGCATTTAGGAAGACCCATGGATGACTAGTTGTACAAGACAAAGATAGCAGAATTGTGAAGGACTCTATGTCCACTGATAAAGCCGGCTAGGATTTGTAACCCTAGGTTCTCGGACTAAGGTAACCCCTTTATCTCTGATATTACTATTCATCCAACCTAACTTTAAGGGGCATCCTACAGAATGCTCTGCTAGAATCATACTCGTCGATTAGGAAGAGAGGTGTGAGACAATGCGTGAGAGACAGGCGTAAAGATAATGTGCGTACATGAGACACGTAGGCAGGTCCATGTATATAGAAAGGGTCGATGAGGATATTGTGCGTGTGTATGTTTGCGAGAGGAAGAGTGCTTGTGATAAAGGTTAGTGGAAACGGTTGTAAATGGTTACAAGAGGGAGGGAGGGTTATATCTAGAGCATGTGTGCGAGAAAGACACCTCGGGAGAGAGTGTGTGAGCATGTTTGAGAGACCACCGATGGAGAGTGAAACTACATGTAAAAGACTCCTCTACACATTGATTAAAGATATAAATTGTATCCAAATATTAGGATGGGATCATGATATTTGCAATTCGCGTAAGGAGCGGTCATTGATCCATCAGACATCTAGATTCTATCGAATTTGAGCATCTCTATGTTATTATTCGACACAATTGATCCACATAGTTAGTATTTTGAACTCCAGACAATGCATCGCTTTAGCAATCGAATATAAACGTGAGTATAGTTCATGTTGTGTGTGTAAAGCACATTATACATACGAATGTTACACAATGGACATTATAAATATCTACCAATGAACTAGCATACATTTGAATTCAACTTAAGGTGGTTTAAAAAAATCGAATTCAACATGAAGTCCATTCAATTATTTGAATTTGATATCACGGCATTTGTAAACCATACCTAAATTATGGGGGCACCAATCTTTGCTCTGATTTTGTACATAATAGCATATGTAGTCATGTACAAAATAGATTCAAATTTAGCTCCTCCATTCCAAAATAATCGTAGTTATAGGATTTTCAAGTGTCAAAATTTCAGAAAGAAGCGGATAATTTAATGAGGTTTTCAAACATACAAGGTCAAATATAACATTGTCTATTTAGGTCAATCCTCATAGTTCAAGAGTACTCTAAATGTGAATGCTTGTCTTTCAAAATTTCGAACGAAGCGCCAAAAGAGCCTCTACTCGCCCGAAACCGTGTGAGACCAATGTTTGGTAGTACAAGGAAATTACTTTTGTAATAACTCCGACCCATGAAACCTACCGGCCCGACGTCCAAAGGTCTAAATCGGGGTAGGTTTGTAGCTTCATCTAGACGCCACGCAACCGCATCCGAAAAACATTCATACACAATGACCGCCTAAGCACACATGCACGCGGCCGAAATCGCTCCCGCCCACTATTTGGGACACCTGGGATTACCATCCTACCCCCGACCCGTAGTAGGTCCGAAATTTAAGAGGGGGGCAAAGTTTGTACTTTCCCCAAATTTCAAAAAAGCGCGTCCCATCTTCTGTTCAAAAAAGCCAAAAACAAGCGCGTCCCAGACCAAAACATGGTTCCCCCCACCCGTCTGATTCCCCATTCGTACTCCGTGGGCGCCAAAACTACCTCTCCACCAGCCGCGAAACCATGACGTCCTTCGTCCGCCACCCCATCCCACCCATCAACCGCCGCCCTCCTCCATCACGCCGGAGCCGATACCCCCGACGTCGTCGTCCACCGCAACCTCAACCGCAACGCCCTCCACGGCTAGTAGTTGAAGCCGAGGCCGAGCCGTCTGTACCCAAGCCAGTTCAACCACGTCGTCCTGCGCCTCACCGCTGCCGCTCCAACTTCGCCACCCTCCACCGCACCGGAGCTATTCCTGCTACGCCGTCCTTCGCCGCCTCGGATCTCCTTCGCCTTCGCCGACATACGTCCGCGGCAACACAATCAACAATTTGGCCAAGGGTTCGTCCAAGCCTGCACCCTCCAGAACATTGGTTTCCCCGGTAAAAAGAAGAAGATCGGTGCAACATGTGGAGGTGACCAAATCGGCAACTGAAAAAGGTACTCCTCTTCCCTTATTCGTGCAAATCTTACGTCTCTGCTTGCATGGTATTTATCCCACAGAAGACACTAGTTGACCGCTTCTTCTTGATACTAGATGTTCCTAGTAACTCGCGATGCACAAGGTTTCTCCTCATATGAATGTTGGGGATATCTCTTATCGGGAACTTATCAGTCGACCCATGATAAGGGGTAAATTGGCCAGTTTATCGGCATATCGGCCGATTTATCGCCATATCGGCTGATTTATCGGCCGATTTATCTTATCGGTCAGACAACGATAAGCGATAAATCGGCCGATTTATCAGAATATCGGAAGATATCTTAAACAGTGCCTCATATACTATTTCACCTTAGCTAGAGGTCAGTCGCCCCCCTGAATTTCAATTGCTGGCCAGTTGATTCCCAATTAACTTAAGCATTCCCCGGCGTAACAAGCGCTAGTACGCCTATTACGCCGGGGAAGCAGCGCCTTGGTGTTTATCTTAGGGGCGTGTGCGGCCTAGAGCTACTGGCGCCCGATCTGGAGGTCGGCCGGGATTAATGGGATAGCCTGGGGGCGCTGCCAAGCACGACGGTGGTGTGAGGTCGATGGGAGGGCGGGGTGGTGGAGGCAGGGGTCTGGGCCGGTGGTCGCTGGCGGTTCAAGAAAGATCGTCAACAGTGACTGGCGGGAGGTAGACGAAGGCCATCTGCCCGTTCCTTATAGATCGGACGGTTCATTAAAAAAATCGACTGACCTATTTATTTTTAGTTGATTGTTATCTTAGATATGACCACATGTGGTGGTGTGCTGGAGGAGTACCTGCATTTCCTATGCTCATATATTACAAAATCATACGGAGTAGAATCTAATTTTGTTTGCCATGCAATGTTGTAGAGCTATCATATGTCTCCTGTCATTTATTTTTCAGCCACCTGCTATCTGCTACTTTTACAGTGCACTAGTTCTGCACACACTTCACCCTTACTCTCACTATTGTGTTTTTATGCAAGGGTATTTCAGACTCTGCTGCCATGAGAGAAGCCAAAAAGAAAAGAGAGAATTCGCTCCAGCTTCGTATGCGGGTAGGCAAGACACGTTACAGTGCTATAAAGGGTGCAGTGTCAGCAGATGGAGACGGTAAACGTAGCTCTGGAGTTGATGACCTCGCTCGCAATGAACCACCATCCCATCTGCTTGCTTTAACTTCGCGGTGTCATATGTGGTTGCATGTTCCATATGGTGTCTAGCTTGTATTCGAAAGGACGAAGTCGGTAAGATAAGGAAAGATATTTTTTTACATGAACCACTATCCCATGAGCACCACAAGACAAATAGCTAGTCAGGGCACTGGCCGAGCCAGTGAGAAGCCCAGCAAAGATAGGCATCACCTGGAAGCCAACTAAAAAGTTGCGATGGTGGCGAAGCAGCGCGCCTCCCACCAGGCTCTTAGTTCCTAGATGATCATGCTCACCACTCCAATCGGATGTCTAGCTTGTATTGCTTCCAATTTGGTTAAATTGCATATGCTTATCTTACACATTATACCTTTGAATATGACATGCCTCTCTGTTTTTGGTACATACTAGTACATCTGTGTATTAACCGTGTTCTTACATCAAACTAATGTTCTTGTGTATCCCTCATCAATCACTTATGACGAGGCAGGCAGGCAAGGGGACTACTCCTCATTTAAAGAATGCAGTGTCAGCCTCCCGACATGATTCTCAAGAAACAGAAATGCTAGATAAGATAGTGAACATAGCTCTGTAGTTGATTACAGCATTTCCCCTACACTAGCATTGCAGGTTCTTGCTCTAACTTGGCAGCGTGATATGTGGTTGCATGTTGCATATGGTGTCTAGATTGTAATTCTTCTAATCTGGTTAAACTGCATTTGCTAGTCTGCTTAGCTTATACATTATACTTGTTAATGTGACTTGCCTTCCTGTATTTAGTACATAGTAGATCTATCTATTAAGCATGTCCTTACATAAAACTATTATTTTTTTGTATCCCGCATCAATCAACATGACGAGACATCTTTAGTATATGCAATGCGATATTAGTTGCATCTTTCATATGATTTATAGCATGTGCTGCTTCTAATTTGTTGAAATTCCATTTATGATGGGACGCTTTTAACTTGGCAGAGTCATATTGGTTGCATCTTTCATGTGGTGTCTATCTTGCATTGCTTCTTATTTGCTAGAATGGTTTCTGCTTAGTTTACACAAACAGTTGTGAACATGCCATGCCGTCCTGTTTTTCATACATATTCCATCCTGGTATCATGTGTTTGCCTTACATCAAAGTAGTGATTGTCAGTATCATGCATGAATGAGTTCTGAAGAGAGAATTTTATTGCTTTTTCTTGTCTGTTTTAGTTGACAATTCAAAATCAATAAAGCGGAAGGAAGTTAGCAAGGCAGCGGATAAAGGTGCTCCTTCCGAATGGAGAGCCTCTACAGTTTCTACTCCTCCACACCCCCAAGATGATTTCCAAGACAACACATGCATAGACACTCAACAAAGTTGTGTTTATGATGAGCACGTCTCCCCTAGTTCAGCATCACCGGCGCCCCCTCTAACTTGGCACTGTTATATGTGGTTGCATTATATGTGTGATGTCTAGCTTTTATTGCTTCTAATTTTGTTGAATTCCATCTGCTTACATTACACATTATACTTGAATAAGACACGTGTTCCTGTTTCTAGAACATACAATATATGTCTATCACACCATGTTCTTACATCAAATTACTACTGTTGTGTAACCTACAACAATCACTTATCATAAGACACGTTTGACTTTGGAGTGTGATATAGGTTACATCTCACATTCTTTTGTAGCTTGTACTACTAATTTGTTGAAATGGCACTTATGACGAGACTGTTTTAACTTGGTAGAGTGATATTTGTTGCATCTTTCATATGGTGTCTAGCTTTCATTGCTTCTAATTTGTTGAAATGCCTTCTCCTTAGTTTACACATCATAAGCTGTGAATATGCAATGTTGTGAATATGCAATGGCACTAATGATGAGAGACCTCTAACATGGTAGTGTGATGTTGTTTGCATCTTGCATATGATTTATTTCTTGTACTGCTTCACATTTGTTTAAACGCCATTTATGATGAGACACTGTTAACTTGGCAGAGCGATATTTGTAGCATCTTTCATATGGTGTCTACCTTCCATTGCATTGCTTCTAATTTGGTGAAATGTCTTCTTCTTAGTTTACACATCATAGTTCTGGTTATCTCTTCCATCCTGTTTTTCATACATATTACATCCTCCTATCATGTGGTTGTCTAACATCAAAGTTCAGTTCGTCTGCATCACGCATCAATTTGTTCTGAAGAACTAAATTGTTATTCGTTTTTCTTGTCGGCTTGACTTAACATGGCACAGAGAAAGAGGAAGAAACACAGAATGGCATGGAATGAGAAGCGGATGAATCTTGCAGATTCTGCTGGTACTGATGGTGCAATAGAAGGTCAAAGTCTAGCGGAAAATTCTACAAACACGACATCCCATGCTACACGAGTTGCAAAAAAAGCCAAACAGAAACAAATAGCTGCCACCAAACTAGCAGAGACAACCCTAGTTCTTGCAACACCTACCACAGTACTACCAGCTGCACGACTTACTCGTGCGTCAACTGAGCTAGCAACACATTCCCAAGCTCCCTTGCCACCTGACACTACTTCCCAAGCACTCTTGACACAAGATGAGTTGGCAATATCAGATGAACCTTGTGAGCTTCAACAACAAGAAGGTAGTTGATGGAGTCAAGTTATAGTTGCATGCTTCTTTATATGTAGTCTCCCAGTTTGATGTACACTAACACTTCCTATGTTCGTTGTTGGACTAGCACCTAGGCGCAAGAGGAAACAAACATCAGGGATAATGCTCGATAGGTTAAATAAATCTAGAGGAGGAAGAATGGAGATCCATTTTGAGGCAGGTTTAAAAAGGCCACGTGATGCTACAGAGTCAACCAAGTTAGTATCAGAGGCAGCGATTGCCGTTAGGTGTCATGTACGTATCCTCCCAACATGGATTCAGCACATGAATGACAAAGACGAAACCCATTTCAACACCTTCCTCGACCATTTATCTGTAAGTATGGTTATGTATGGAAACTAGTAATATCATCTTCCTCTGTCCCATACTTTCTAGGTTGCTCATAATGAGACTCCCATAATTTTCAGCTGATGAGGTTCAAGTTGGATAGACAAGATGATGCAACC
>NC_053024.1:639609102-639620429 GCF_003073215.2 Triticum urartu
GACGGTGCGGTGTTGCAAGCTCATCGGAGGGGCACCGTGGCCATTGTTGTTGATAACATCGCGATGTTGTAACAATGGTGATGCGGCATCACGATCACTACAACATCGATGATGTTGCGGAACGATGAGCGCACCGTACGCAACATTGCAATGGCTTAGTGCCACGACGACACCACAACGTTAGCGATATGGCTACAGTGGCGGCAATGTTGCATCATGATGACTGCATTGTCGATGATTTTGCCGTCGATATGTAAAATCATCAACATTGGTGTAGTGTTGTGACAGTGACTGTAATGTCGATTACGCTACATAACAAAGAGCACAACACGAGCGATATAGTGATGGCGTTATGCATCAGACGGGCCAAGCGAGATGCATCAGAGGATCGCGATTGTGGCTGATTTCTAAGAGAAATCAATCGGCTGATGCGTAGTGTGGCCTGGGATTTTTCCGTCACTAAAAACATGTTACGAAAGATTATCTTAGTGTTTTCTAGCTAGATATCCAATGTGTGGGGACAAATTATGAAATAGAAAGACTTGCACTTCACAAATTTCTCGAAGCACATTTGGAGATATGAATAACCATAGGTTAATGTAGGTGATTCCCATAAGTACCATTTCGCGGGACTCACGCCTGTGCATGTGGGGCGCTGATGTTTCACTGAATTGCTCCCTTCTTTAGAGCATCTCCAATAGATGGTTTAAATTTTGACGATCCAAAACCGAAGATGTAAAATATGGACCACCAAACGGTGCATTTTGGAGCTCTAAAAAATGTTCAACTCCAACAAACGGTCGAAATCGGAGATGTAAAAAAATAGCAACTCCAACAAATGGTCCAAAACAAAGATTAAAACGACCAACTACTACTTCATATCAACATAGTTCAAACATGAAATTCAACATAGTTTCATACACAAATTCAACTACTACTTATTTGAACTACTAGATGAAACTACTCCTCGTCGTCCGACCTGCGGGACTGCTCCTAGAACTCGTCCTTGGTCGGGTCATCGCACTCCGCATACTCCTCCTCGGAGTCACCCCAATCCTCATCCGACGACTCGATAGGGATCACAGTCGAGGGCTGGCCTCGTCCTCCTTCTTCACCCCTTCTTTTTTCGCCTCGATGTCGTGCTTTCAGTAGTTCTCGAGCTCGGCCTGGACATACTGCGGACGCTCTCGTGAAAATCGAGCCATCACCGCCTCGTCGATCTCGCCCGGAGCGACGACAACCACCGGTCTCTTCTTCGTCGGCATCTCCTCCATCTGCATGCCCTGCGGCACAAGCCACTCTGCCACCGCCTGGGACTCGATCTCCGGGAAGTTGACCTCCGTCTTTGGCCGTCCGGCACACCACACTGCCACGTCGTAGGCACGCGCGACATCATCGGCGGTGGGATACGTGCCGAGCCACCAACCCCGCTTGGCGTCGGAGAACTCCACTCCAAACTTCTCGGAGGGCTTTTCCCTCACGCCGAAGAAACCGGACTTGCCCTTTAGCGTCTTCTTCGGCGCCATCAGGGGGCGGTGGCGGACGGACCGAAGGCGGAGGCGGCCGGAGAGGAGGCAGACAGAGCGGGGCCGAGCTGTGGCGGTCGGAGAGGAGGCGGACGGGGTGCGGAGGCGGCCGGAGAGGATGCGGACGGGGTCGGGGCGGGGCGGAGGCGGGCGGAGAGGAGGCGGAGGCGGACTGTAATGCACCGTGACCAATGTGCCATGTGTCTTCCAGTTATTCGCTGTTGTTGCCTTGTCATTGCTTGCGTGCCATGCATTGCATATCATGTCATCATGTGCATTGCATCATCATATTTTCAAACTTGCATCTGTTCCGGCCTCCCCGTTCCTTCCGTTGTCCGTTCTGAGTCCAGACACCCTTGCACGCGCCCGCGGCACGCCTGAAATATTATTTTATAAGTGGCCGAAAAATGTTCTCGGATTGGGTTGAAAGTTGGCGTGTGGTCTTATTATAGTGTAGATAGACCGCCTATTAAGTTTCATCGCACTCGGAGTTTGTTTGATAGCCCAACCGTTAAACTATAGCGGCAGTATAGCCGGTCTAACATCGGACATTTCCGGTCTCTGGATACGGTTGCCGGGTTGCATTACCCCTCTCTCTTCTCAGTCCACACACTTGACCTCGTTCGCCTAACCCCTCTTTGTACAGTGCCCGCGGCCCTCCTCGCGCGCGCGTCCGAAGTTGTCCCGAACCCGACTCGGACTGTCGCTACCGTTGTGTCCGGATCATCCCCAAACATCTACAAAACGTCTCTGTTTCCTTATTAGGACTTCCTAACCTATATTTTCTCAGCCGCCTGATTTAGATCGAAGGGCTTCCATTAGTCTGCTTATAGGCCCACTCACTATATATAACCAGACCAAACCCTATTTTCTAGGGATCCTCCCTGTCCAATCCCCGCCGCCAGCATCTCCCACCTCGGGATCCATCTCCACCCAATCCCACCACCGCCTCCATTTCCGTGCCCGACCTACCTCCTCTCCACCTGCTCGATCCAATCCATCAATCCTGCCGATTTTCCCCATCCAACCACCTGCCCGAGCTCCTCCCATTTGCTCTCACCTCCTGGCGTCGTCGCTGCCGATGCTCCTAGCCACCTGGACCGCGTCCCATCTTCCCTGTTGGCCAGGACCGGCCTCGACCCTCTCTCTCTCTTCGTTTTCCTCCTCCCGTCGTTCCTCTCTCTCAATCTGAAGCTCTCTTTTGAACAAGGGACGCCCGTCGCCTCCTCCAGCTCCGTCGGTAGTACCACCCCACCGGAGAACGCCGCCACGCGTCCGGATCCACCTCGTCTCCTCATCCAACGCGACTCCTGCCTCCACTGCTTCTTCACCAGGCGCCCGAGGCCTGCCTCTTCTCCCCTCGATCCCGAGTGGATCGTGAAGCGTCCGAGGCCCTCATCGCCCGATGACCGGGGATGCTGCGTTGACCACCACCAAGAATAGCGCCTCAACGAGATCCTCGCCTCCTCGCACGCCAAGTTCGTCGTTCCCTGCCTCGCCGTTGCCTCTGCTCGTCCAAGGGAGACGAACGCTAGCGCTGCTCGTGGTCGTGTTGACCGTGATTTTTGCCTGCGTGGGCTGCGCCCCTCCCTTCGTCAGATCCAGCCAGCAGTGCCCTGCGTGAGGCCCAGCGCGCGAGCCACTGCTCCACCGGCCAGGCCCAAGGCCCAGCACGCCAGCCCCCCTTGTTCATCGTCAAACTGGGCCATGGCCCATGGTGAGCAGCGCCCAACCACCTCTCCTGTGCGTGTTGGCCAGCCAGATTTAGCCCAGTGCATGTTTTTTCCCGTCTAGCGAATTTCTCTTTTATTCCAGAGACAACAGTTTTACAAAAAAAAAACCTAGACAACATGCATATAATAACTCACAATTGGTGCCTCGGATTAAAATGAATTATATATGAAAAATGCTTAGATTTATGTGTATGTTAATCATATCCAACTTTCAATCATGTTTAAAATATTCAAAATGCTGTTTGATTAAGTTTGCTCCTATGCCATGTTAAAATGCTTTAATTCATAACTAATTAACTGTAGCTCAGATTTAATTAATCTTTATATGTAAATGGGGTAGAAAAATGCCTAGTTTAACATGGGGAACTTTTCTTGCATGTCTAACAACTATAAAATATGTTTTAGGGTAGAACAGTACCATAACCAAAATATACACATGAGGATTTTCTGGACTTGTTGTTTGTTGTTCCGGCCTCATTTAAACTTGCCTAGATAGGTAGTTTTCACTTGCTCCACCCCTTGCCATGTTTAAGAACATTTAATTTTGTTGAGTACCTAACCGGGAGTAAACTAAATAATTGATGTGGTGTTCCGTCAATACGCAACTCGTTGCATATTGGGCTCCACTTAACTCGTAGTTTTGTTTGTGCACTTTGCCATGCCATGCATATTTAAACCGGACATGCATCATACTTGGTTGTGCATCATGCCATGTTTATGTGATGTTTGTTTACTATGTTGTTTGCTTCTTTCCGGTGTGCTTCTTCGGGTTGGTTTCGTTAACTTCGCGTTTGTGAGGATTCATTGGACTATGTCCGTTTGTCTTCTTCATGGACTCGTTCTTCTTCCTTGCGGGGTCTCAGGCAAGATGACCATACCCTCAAAATCACTTCTATCTTTGCTTGCTAGATGCTCGCTCTTTTGCTATGCCTATGCTGCGATACCTACCACTTGCTTATCATGCCTCCCATATTGTTAAGCCAAGCCTCTAACCCACCTTGTCCTAGCAAATCGTTGTTTGGCTATGTTACCGCTTTGCTCAGCCCCTCTTATAGCGTTGTTAGTTGCAGGTGAAAATTGGAGTTTGTTCCTTGTTGGAACATGGATATTTGTTGGGATATCACAATATCTCTCATTTATATTAATGCATCTATATACTTGGTAAAGGGTGGAAGGCTCAGCCTTATGCCTCGTGTTTTGTTCCACTCTTGCCGCCCTAGTTTCCGTCATATCGGTGTTATGTTCCCGGATTTTGCGTTCCTTACACGGTTGGGTTATAATGGGAACCCCTTGATAGTTCGCCTTGAATAAAACTCCTCCAGCAATACCCAACATTGGTTTTACCATTCGCCACCTAGCCTCTTTTTTCCTTGGGTTCCGCGGACTCAAGGGTCATCTTTATTTAAAGCCCCCGTGGGCCAGTGCTCCTCTAAGTGTTGGTCTGACCGAGTAGACTGTGGGGCCACCTTGGGGCAACTTGAGGGTTAGTTTTACTCGTAGGATGTCTCATCTGAGTGTGCCCTGAGAACAAGATATGTGCAGCTCCTATTGGGATTTGTCGGCACATTCGGGCGGTGTTGCTGGACTTATTTTACCATTGTCGAGGATATCTTGTAACTGGGATGCCAAGTCTGATCGAATTGTCTTGGGAGAAGGAATATCCTTCGTTGACCGTGAGAGCATGTGATGGGCTAAGTTGGGACACCCCTGCAGGGATTTGAACTTTCGAAAGTCGTGCCCGCGGTTATGGGCAGATGGAAATTTGTTAATGTCCGGTTGTAGAAAACGTGACACCTTAACTTATTTAAAATGCATCAACCGCGTGTGTAACCGTGATGGTCTCTTCTCGGCGGAGTCCGGGAAGTGAACACGGTGTTGGAGTTATGTTTGACATAGGTTGTTCTAGGATCACTTCTTGATCATAGTTTCTCGACTGTGCTTTGCCTTCTCTTCTTGCTCTCATTTGCGCATGTTAGCCACCATATATGCTAGTCGCTTGCTGCAGCTCCACCTCATACCTTTTACCTTACCCATGAGCTTAAATAGTCTTGATCGCGAGGGTGTGAGATTGCTGAGTCCCCGTGACTCACAGATACTTCCAAAACCAGTTTGCAGGTGCCAATGTTACCGAGCAGGTGGCACAACCAAGCTCAAGGAGGAGCTCGATGAAGATCTTGTCCTTTGTGTTGATTCATTCTAGTTGATCAGTAGTGGAGCCCAGTTGGGGTCGATCGGGGATCTGTGTAGCATTTGGGGTAGTCTTCTTTTATTTTGGGTTCCGTAGTCGGACCTTGTGTGTATCTGGATGATGTAATGTTTTATTCATGTAATTGTGTGAAGTGGCGATTATAAACCAACTATGTATCTCTTTCCCTTATGTATTACATGGGTTGTGTGAAGATTACCTCACTTGCGACATTGCTTTCAATGCGGTTATGCCTCTAAGTCGTGCTTCGACACATGGGAGATATAGCCGCATCGAGGGCGTTACAAGTTGGTATCAGAGCCTTCCCCGACCTTAGGAGCCCCCTGCTTCATCGAATCGTTGGCGTTGTTGAGTCTAGAAAAATGTTTTGAGTCATTTAGGATTATATATATCGGAGAGTAGGATTCTTTTTACTCCTCAGTCCCTTCGTCGCTCTGGTGAGGCACCCTGACGTAGAGTTTTGACTCTTCTCTTCACAAATTTCACTAAAAAAATTTAGGATCACGCGGGTATCTTGGAATCGTTCCGATGGTTCTGTGACGAGAACATTGTTCTTGGTGCCTCCTGACATTTAGGGGTTGTGGTAGTGTCTCGGGGAGTTGAGCTCCGAGGTGTTGTCGTCACAATTTTATCGTTGCAATTCTGGAATACCTGAGTTTCACCGACATCGAAAATCTCTTTTATGCAGTTGTTGGTGAGATAACCTCGACGCCACCCAGTACTGGGGCGGGAGTTCGGGAGTATTGCCATAACTCGTATAACAGATGCTTTTTGAAGGTTGAGGTAAATGATTTCCGAAGGTTTCTTGGTTATGTGTTGAAGGATGGATACAGCTGGATGTAGGATTTGTTAGTTTTGGGTGAGATATTATGCTTCCCCTGTATCCCCAACACCTGATTGCATAACCGGAAAGTTTCGGGAGTTTATAAGTGGGAATTCAAGTAGCTCTTAGGATATCTTTCCGACAGATGTATGATATGAAATTGGGGTTCGACGTCTAGTGGTCCGCCTATCAACGGTTGGTTTTACAGTGGTCTCGTTGTGTCTTAAAGAGTCCTTGGCTATGCTGACTCGGGGACGCTTCATATGTCATGTGCACTGCCTTGTACATGAT
Organism: Triticum urartu; assembly: GCF_003073215.2. Taxonomy (NCBI): domain Eukaryota; kingdom Viridiplantae; phylum Streptophyta; class Magnoliopsida; order Poales; family Poaceae; genus Triticum; species Triticum urartu. Next base: position 639,615,682 of record NC_053024.1, read on the forward strand.
GGTGTTGTACGATCGAGCCCGTGTAGGCCCCACCACAAAAACTTCGAACGAAATCTCTATCATATGTTTGTTCCGGCTTATTCTGCAAGCCAATCCTTTGTTTTTGTTTTCAGTTGTGGTATTCGAGTTGCTTCGAAGTCAAATGTTGATTCCATACCTTGCCTAAGCGGTGTTCTCATATTTCTATGTGAATACTAATCCTTCTCGATCATCGAGTTTGTCATTTCAAGTTCTTGTCAACTGGTGTGCTTCTCTTCAAGTGGATCCGATCATTTCAACATCCGCAAGATCAACTCAAGCATTCTCAACGGTGTTCGTTTCATTCTCAACGGTGTTTTCCCACCCTACCACCCTTGTCTCTTCAAGGACTCGGATTTCTTTATCAAGTATCTATCTTATTGATGTGAGGTCTCTCCATTCTTTTCCGTCAATGTTCGTATCCGGTGTTTCTCAAGAAGATTCTAACGGAGCCTCAAGTTCATCATTCTTCATTCTTTTTCTTCTCCGGTGGATTCAATTCAAGCTTTTGGTGTTGATCATATCCTTTAACTCGTTTCAAATGTTTTCCATGCCGGTGTACCTTATTATCATTCCCCTCTCGCTATTCATTTTTTCTGGAGTGCTGAAGATATCTCATAAGATTCAAGTTTCCATTCTCTGTTCGATCAAGTTCTTTCGAGGTTGTTATCTCATTCAAGCTATTTTATTCAACCGGTGCAATCTCTCTTTTAAATCGTTCTACGGTGTTTCTTTTCAATGAGCCCTAACCCACAGGTCTTTTCCCAGGATCTTACCTGACTCTTCTAATTTTCCCGGAGCTTCTCAAATTCTTTTCCAAGTTTGACGTAAGATCGAATTATCATCAGTCAAATGCCTTTCTCCAAGATCTTTCAAATTCTTTTCATCGTTGGCTCAACCTCTTCGCGTGTGATTCTCCCGGAGTGGCTAAACAATTCTTCGTGGTGTTTCCCGTCGTAATTCTCAAATTTTGAAGACCGAAGAAGAGTTTTCCTCTAAAGCTTATCCGTTCTATCAAAGATTCGTGATTCTAGCTTGTTGCCATCCTCTCATAATTATTTTCGATTGTGAGATATTCTTTTCACCCATCCGGAGTAATTCAGAGTAGTTTTAGTTTGACTCTCCGGAGCCCATCATCTCATAATTATTCATTCCCAGCTTTCAGTTATCATTCTCCTAATCTTACCAATGCATCGATCAAATATCCTCTAATCAGTTCTTGATCTCTTCGTTCTCATGTATCTAAATCGCCTCAAGCTTCTTCGTTCATTTGCTAATTCTTCCCGGTGTTTCTTTATCTTTTCTTCGTTCATTTTCAATTCTTACGGTGGTTCATTCTAGATCTCTCTTCCTTGGTTATCATATCAATTCATTCGTTCTTTCCAATCCTACCGGTGGTTCGCAGAAGACCTTCTCAAGTTTGCGCTATATCAATCTTACCCCTTTCTACGAGAATAAGTAGTATGCCAAATCCGTTGCTTGTCATCAATCTAAATTGGTGAAGGATAAGCATAATGTAATTCTTATTCTTGTTTCATCGAGTAAATTCAATTCCTGCTTTCCAGAGTGGTTCATCATATCACATTCTTGGTTCGAGATGCTTTATCTTTTCTTCCGGAGTCCCAAGTTTTTCACTTTATCTCATCGCAAAGTTCCATCCAATCATCGCAAGGTTTCACCTTGTGTTTTTAACTTCTTTTTCCTTTCGTCTTCATCATCCTTTTGCTACCGGAGTTCTTCATGGATGTTCTACATGATGGTTCATCAAGGACTTAAACCATTCTCGAAACGTTCATCAAGATTCTTTTCAGAGGAGTTCAAGCATTCTTCATCTTGCAATTCAGAGTGCAATTCCTTCTACCTTATCTTTTGAGGTGGTGTTATGTCATTGTTGATAATTTACCTTCGTGTTTCATGTTTCACAGGTTTTCAAGAGTGACATATTTAAATCCATCATTTTCTCTTCATTCAAGTCATCTTTTCAACCCATCAATTTCTTCGAGCATGATCTCTTCTCAATCCAGCAATCTCTTCATTGGAGTTATCTTGGGTTATATTTCACCCAAAGCTTTCCCTAGGGATTGTTGTTAGTTATGGTGCATATAAATGACCCAAGTTCTTCATTTATCCTCCCGGTGAAATAAGTTCCTCGTCTCCTTGTTCATATCAATCCAATCTTGTTTCGTTAGTGGCAGAATTTCACCTCAAGAAGTTGAGATGTTCTCCATAAGGCCACGACAAGTTTATTCTTTTCGTTGTTGGTTTTCCAACAACTCCGTTCGACCCCTCTCCTAAGGATGCCTTTTCAAGCTCAATTGTTGTGGTAGAAGTGGCATTTTCTTCTCAATTCTTTTATTCCAATGATCTATCTTCTATTATTTTCTTCCGAAGGCATTGTGATGTTGCTGTGTTCGTCCCATCAACTCATTTTGCCAAGTTCATATTCTTTTCCTTGCTTATCCCATCTAACCGGAGTGCATGCCCTCTTTTCAAGTTCTTCCCATTCTATCAAGTTTTGGCTCCCTTCTCAACCGGAGTGCCGTCTGAAATTGTTCTTACCCTCTGTGCCATTCTTTCAATAATTCCGGAGGTAGTGTGTTGTTGAGTTCATCAAGAATCCTCTCATCTTGTCAAGTTCTTGTTAATTCCTTCCATTTTCAGTCGGAGTGCTGTCCAAATTATATCATTCTTAATCCTTCTCTATCTTGACTTAACCGGAGTGGTTTCAATATATATCTTGCCCTTCAACCTCAAGGTTTTTCGCAATGTTCTTTGTCCCTCTTTTCTAACGGAGTGTTTTCGACTTTGTTCACCTTCGTTGTATTCTTTTCTCGAATTTGTTCAACCTCGCAAGGTTCTTTGGTTTCACTCGTTTGTCAAAGAAGCAACTTAGTTTTACCTCTTCTCTTTCTCTTCCGTTTTTCCCTCCGGTGCCATTCTAGATCTCGGGACAAGATCCTCTCGTAGCGGTGGAGTGTTGTAACGCCCCGTGACCGATGTGCCAGGTGTCTTCCAGTTATTCGTTGGTGTTGCCTTGTCATTGCTTGCGTGTCATGCATTGCATATCATGTCATCATGTGCATTGCATCATCATATTTTCAAACTTGGTTCCGGCCTCCCTGTTTCTTCTGTTGTCCGTTCTGAGTCCAGACACCCTTGCACGCGCCCGCGGCACGTCCGAAATATTATTTTATAAGTGGCCGAAAAATGTTCTCGGATTGGGTTGAAAGTTGGCGTGTGGTCTTATTATAGTGTAGATAGACTGCCTGTCAAGTTTCATCGCATTCGGAGTTCGTTTGATAGCCCAACCGTTAAACTATAGCGGCAGTATAGCCGGTCTAACGTCGGACGTTTCCGGTATCCGGATACGGTTGCCGGGTTGCATTCCCCCTCTCTCTTCTCAGTCCACACACTTGGCCTCGTTCGCCTAACCCCTCTTTGCACAGTGCCCGCAGCCCTCCTCGCGCGCGCGTCCGAAGTTGTCCCGAACCCGACTCGGACTGTCGCTACCGTTGTGTCCGGATCATCCCCAAACGTCTACAAAACATCTCCGTTTCCTTATTAGGACTTCCTAACCTATATTTTCTCAGCCATCTGATTTAGATCGAAGGGCTTCCATTAGTCTGCTTATAGACCCACTCACTATATATAACCAGACCAAACCCTATTTTCTAGGGATCCTCCCTGTCCAATCCCCGCCACCAGCATCTCCCACCTCGGGATCCTTCTCCACCCAATCCCACCACCGCCTCCATTTCCATGCCCGACCTACCTCCTCTCCACCTGCTCGATCCAATCCATCGATCCTGCCGATTTTCCCCATCCAACCACCTGCCCGAGCTCCTCCCGTTTGCTCTCACCTCCTGGCGTCATCGCTGCCGATGCTCCCAGCCACCTAGACCGCGTCCCATCTTCCCCGTTGGCCAGGACCGGCCTCGACCCTCTCTCTCTCTCTCTTCGTTCTCCTCCCGTCATTCCTCTCTCTCAATCTGAAGCTCTCTTTTGAACAGGGGACGCCCGTCGCCTCCTCCAGCTCCGTCAGTCGCGCCACCCCGCCGGAGAACGCCGCCACGCGTCTGGATCCACCTTGTCTCCTCATTCGACGCGACTCCTGCCTCCACTGCTTCTTCACCAGGCGCCCGAGGCCTGCCTCTTCTCCCCTCGATCCCGAGTGGATCGTGAAGCGTCTGAGGCCCTAATTGTTGGAAATATGCCCTAGAGGCAATAATAAATAGTTATTATTATATTTCCTTGTTCATGATAATCGTTTATTATCCATGCTATAATTGTATTGATAGGAAACTCAGATACATGTGTGGATACATAGACAACACCATGTCCCTAGTAAGCCTCTAGTTGACTAGCTCATTGATCAATAGATGGTTACGGTTTCCTGACCATGGACATTGGATGTCATTGATAACGGGATCACATCATTAGGAGAATGATGTGATGGACAAGACCCAATCCTAAGCCTAGCACAAAGATCGTGTAGTTCGTATGCTAAAGCTTTTCTAATGTCAAGTATCATTTCCTTAGACCATGAGATTGTGCAACTCCCGGATACCGTAGGAATGCTTTGGGTGTACCAAACGTCACAACGTAACTGGGTGACTATAAAGGTGCACTACGGGTATCTCCGAAAGTGTCTGTTGGGTTGGCACGAATCGAGACTGGGATTTGTCACTCCGTGTGACGGAGAGGTATCTCTGGGCCCACTCGGTAGGACA
>NC_053024.1:639621429-639645997 GCF_003073215.2 Triticum urartu
TTCAAGATGATCCATCATAATAATTTCAAGAAAGTGTTCCCCCTAACTGTGCGCCATTGCGACAGTTTGTTGTTTCGAAGCACCACGTGATGATCGGGTGTGATAGATTCCAACGTTCACATACAACGGGTGTAAGACAGATTTACACACGCAATCACTTAGGTTGACTTGACGAGCCTAGCATGTACAGACATGGCCTCGGAACACAGAAGACCGAAAGGTTGAGCATGAGTCGTATAGAAGATGCGATCAACATGAAGATGTTCACTGATGTTGACTAGTCCGTCTCACGTGATGATCGGACATGGCCTAGTCAACTCGGATCATGTTATACTTAGATGACTGGAGGGATGTCTATCTAAGTGGGAGTTCATTCAATAATTTGATTAGATGAACTTAATTATCATGAACTTAGTCTAAAATCTTCACAATATGTCTTGTAGATCAAATGGCCCACGTTGTCCTCAACTTCAACGCGTTCCTAGAGAAAACCAAGCTGAAAGACGATGGCAGCAACTATACGGACTGGGTCCGGAACCTGAGGATCATCCTCATAGCTGCCAAGAAAGATTATGTCCTAGAAGCACCGCTAGGTGACGCACCCGTCCCACAGAACCAAGACGTTATGAACGCTTGGCAGACACGTGCTGATGATTACTCCCTCGTTCAGTGCGGCATGCTTTACAGCTTAGAACCGGGGCTCCAAAAGAGTTTTGAGTGACACGAAGCATATGAGATGTTCGAAGAGCTGAAAATGGTTTTCCAAGCTCATGCCCGGGTCAAGAGATATGAAGTCTCCGACAAGTTCTTCATCTATAAGATGGAGGAAAATAGTTCTGTCAGTGAGCACATACTCAAAATGTCTGGGTTGCATAACCGCTTGACTCAGCTGGGAGTTAATCTCCCAGATGACGCGGTCATTGACAGAATACTTCAGTCGCTTCCACCGAGCTACAAGAGCTTTGTGATGAACTTCAATATGCAGGGGATGGAAAAGACCATTCCTGAAGTATTTGCAATGCTGAAATTAGCACAGTTAGAAGTCAAAAAGGAACATCAAGTGTTGATGGTGAATAAAACCACTAAGTTCAAGAAAGGCAAGGGCAAGAAGAACTTCAAGAAGGACGGCAAGGGAGTTGCCGCGCCCGGTAAGCAAGCTGCCGGGAAGAAGCCAAAGAATGGACCCAAGCTCGAGACTGACTGTTTTTATTGCAAGGGGAGTGATCACTGGAAGCGGAACTGCCCCAAATACTTAGCGGACAAGAAGGCCGGCATCACAAAAGGTATATGTGATATACATGTAATTGACGTGTACCTTATGTTGGGGAACGTAGCATAAATTCAAAATTTTCCTACGTGTCACCAAGATCTATCTATGGAGTCATCTAGCAATGAGGGAAGAGTGGATCTACATACCCTTGTAGATCGCGCGCGGAAGCGTTCAAGAGAACGGGGTTGATGGAGTCGTACTCGTCATGATCCAAATCACCGATGATCCTTGCGCCGAACGGACGGCACCTCCGCGTTCAACACACGTACGGAGCAGCGACGTCTCCTCCTTATTGATCCAGCAAGGGGGGAGGAGAGGATGATAGATATCCAACAACACGACGGCGTGGTGGTGGAAGTAGCGGGATTCCAACAGGGCTTCGCTAAGCGCTGCGGTGCATTAAGGACATAAGCCTTCTATGACGCAATGAGGACAATCCTCAGTTTACGGACCTAGTCCGCATAATTGCTAACTATCAACTTTCAATAAATTTTCTCTAGGAACATATCCTAAACAGTAGAACTGAAGCCTGAGCTACGACATAATTTGCAAAGATCTTTTGACTATGTTCAGGATAATTAGTTCATCTTATGAACTCCCACTCAGATAGACATCCCTCTAGTCATCTAAGTGATTACATGATCCGAGTCAACTAGGCCGTGTCCGATCATCACGTGAGACAGACTAGTCATCATCGGTGAACATCTTCATGTTGATCGTATCTACCATACGACTCATGCTCGACCTTTCGGTCTCTTGTGTTCCGAGGCCATGTCTGTACATGCTAGGCTCGTCAAGTTAACCCTAAGTGTTTTGCATGTGTAAAACTGTCTTACACCCGTTGTATGTGAACGTAAGGATCTATCACACCCGATCATCACGTGGTGCTTCGAAACGACGAACTTTAGCAACGGTGCACAATTAGGGGAGAACACATTCTTGAAATTGTAATGAGGGATCATCTTACTTACTACCGTCGTTCTAAGTAAACAAGATGCAAAAACATGATAAACATCACATGCAATAAAATAGTAGTGACATGATATGGCCAATATCATATAGCTCCTTTGATCTCCATCTTGGGGCTCCATGATCATCTTGTCACCGGCATGGCACCATGATCTCCATCATCATATCTCCATCATCATGATCCCCATCATCGTGTCTTCTTGAAGTTGTCTCATCATCTATTATTACTAAGGCTAACGCTTTAGCAATAAAGTAAAGTAATTACATAACGTTTATGTTGACACACAGGTCATAAATAAATAAAGACAACTCCTATGGCTCCTGTCGGTTGTCATACTCATCGACATGCAAGTCGTGATTCCTATTACAAGAACATGATCATCTCATACATCACATATATCATTCATCACATCCTTTGGCCATATCACATCACATAGCATACCCTGCAAAAACAAGTTAGACGTCCTCTAATTGTTGTTTGCATGTTTTACGTGGCTGCTATGGGTTTCTAGCAAGAACGTTTCTTACCTACGCAAAATTGCCAATTTCTATTTACCCTTCATAAGGACCCTTTTCATCAAATCCGATCCGACTAAAGTGGGAGAGACAGACACCCGCCAGACACCTTATGCAACTAGTGCATGTCAATCGGTGGAACCAGTCTCACGTAAGCGTACGTGTAAGGTCGGTCCGGGCCGCTTCATCCCACGATGCCGCCAAATCAAGATAAGACTAGTAACGGCAAGTAAATTGACAAAATCAATGCCCACAACTACTTTGTGTTCCTACTCGTGCATAGAACTACGCATAGACCTAGCTCATGATGCCATTCTTGGGGAACGTAGCATAAATTCAAAATTTTCCTACGTGTCACCAAGATCTATCTTATGGAGTCATCTAGTAATGAGGGAAGAGTGGATCTATATACCCTTGTAGATCGCGCGCGGAAGCGTTCAAGAGAACGGGGTTGATGGAGTCATACTCGTCGTGATCCAAATCACCGATGATCCTTGTGCCGAACGGACGGCACCTCCGCATTCAACACACGTACGGAGCAGCGACGTCTCCTCCTTCTTGATCCAGCAAGGGGGGAGGAGAGGTTGATAGAGATCCAACAACCGACGGTGTGGTGGTGGAAGTAGCGGGATTCCAACAGGGCTTCGCTAAGCGCTGCGAGAGGAGGGAGAGGGAGGCGCCAGGCCTTAGATTGGATTGCTCTCCCTTTCCCCCACTATATATAGGGCCAAGGGAGATGGGGAGGGTGCAACCTTGCCCCTTCCTCCAAGGAAGGGTGCGGCCAAGGGGGGGAGGAGTCCATCTCCCCAAGGCACCTAGGAGGTGCCTTCCCCCTTTAGGACTCTTCCTTTCCCTCTTCTCTTGGCGCATGGGCCTCTTGGGGCTGGTGCCCTTGGCCCATATAGGGCCAAGGCGTACCCCCTACAGCCCATGTGGCCCCCCGGGGCAGTGGCCCCACCCGGTGGACCCCCGGGACCCTTCCGGTAGTCCCAGTACAATACCGGTGACCCCGAAACTTGTCCCGATGGCCAAAATAGCATTTCCTATATATAATTCTTTACCTACGGACCATTCCGGAACTCCTCGTGATGTCCGGGATCTCATCCGGGACTCCGAACAACTTTCGGGTTACCGCATACTAATATCTCTATAACCCTAGCGTCACCGAACCTTAAGTGTGTAGACCCTACGGGTTCGGGAGACATGCAGACATGACCGAGATGACTCTCCAGTCAATAACCAACAGCGGGATCTAGATACCCATGTTGGCTCCCACATGTTCCACGATGATCTCATCGGATGAACCACGATGTCAAGGACTTAATCAATCCCGTATACAATTCCCTTTGTCTAACGGTACGATACTTGCCCGAGATTCGATCGTCGGTATCCCGATACCTTGTTCAACCTCGTTACCGGTAAGTCTCTTTACTCGTTCCATAACACATCATCCCGTGATCAACTCCTTGATCACATTGTGCACATTATGATGATGTCCTACCGAGTGGGCCCAGATATACCTCTCCGTTTACATGGAGTGACAAATCCCAGTCTCGATTCGTGCCAACCCAACAGACACTTTCGGAGATACCTGTAGTGTACCTTTATAGCCACCCAGTTACGTTGTGAAGTTTGGCACACCCAAAGCATTCCTACGGTATCCGGGAGTTGCACAATCTCATGGTCTAAGTAAATGATACTTGACATTAGAAAAGCTTCAGCATACGAACTACACGATCTAGTGCTATGCTTAGGATTGGGTCTTGTCCATCACATCATTCTCCTAATGATGTGATCCCGTTATCAACGACATCCAATGTCCATGGTCAGGAAACCGTAACCATCTATTGATCAACGAGCTAGTCAACTAGAGGCTTACTAGGGACATGGTGTTGTCTATGTATCCACACATGTATCTGAGTTTCCTATCAATACAATTATAGCATGGATAATAAACGATTATCATGAACAAGGAAATATAATAATAACTAATTTATTATTGCCTCTAGGGCATATTTCCAACAGTCTCCCACTTGCACTAGAGTCAATAATCTAGTTCACATCGCCATGTGATTAACACTCACAGGTCACATCGCCATGTAACCAACATCCAAAGAGTTTACTAGAGTCAATAATCTAGTTCACATCACTATGTGATTAACACTCAATGAGTTCTGGGTTTGATCATGTTGCTTGTGAGAGAGGTTTTAGTCAACGGGTCTGAACCTTTCAGATCCGTGTGTGCTTTACAAATCTTTATGTCATCTCCTAGATGCAGCTACCACGCTCTATTTGGAGCCAATTCAAATAACTGTTCTATTTGAGCTATTCCAAAACTGTTCTACTATACGAATCCAGTTTACTACTCAGAATAATCTGGATTAGTGTCAAAGTTTGCATCGGCGTAACCCTTTACGACGACTCTTTTACCACCTCCATAATCGAGAAAATTCCTTAGTCCACTAGTTACTAAGGATAACTTTGACCGCTGTCCTGTGATCCATTCTTGGATCACTCTTGTACCCCTTGACTGACTCATGGCAAGGCACACTTCAGGTGCGGTACACAGCATAGCATACTGTAGAGCCTATGTCTTAAGCATAGGGGACGACCTTCGTCCTTTCTCTCTATTCTGCCGTGGTCGAGCTTTAAGTCTTAACTTCATACCTTACAACTCAGGCAAGAACTCCTTCTTTGACTGATCCATCTTGAACACCTTCAAGATCATGTCAAGGTATGTGCTCATTTGAAAGTACCATTAAGCGTTTTGATCTATCCTTATAGATCTTGATGCTCAATGTTCAAGTAGCTTAATCCAGGTTTCCATTGAAAAACACTTTCTAAATAACCCTATATGCTTTCCAGAAATTCTACGTCATTTCTGATCCATAATATGTCAACAACATATACTCATCAGAAATTCTATAGTGCTCCCACTCACTTCTTTGGAAATACAAGTTTCTCATAAACTTTGTATACACCCAAAATCTTTGATCATCTCATCAAAGCATACATTCCAACTCCGAGATGCTTACTCCAGTCCTTAGAAGGATTGCTGGAGCTTTGCATACTTATTAGCATCTCTCAGGATTGACAAAACCTTCCGGTTGTATCACATACAACCTTTCCTCAAGAAAATCGTCGAGGAAACAATGTTTTGACATCCTATCTGCAAGATTTCATAAATAATGCAGTAATCGCTAATATAATTCCAACAGATTCTTAGCATCGCTACGAGTGAGAAAGTCTCATCGTAGTCAACTCCTTGAACTTGTCGGAAAACATCTTAACGACAAGTCGAGCTTTCTTAATGGTAATACTTACCATCATTGTCTGTCTTCCTTTTAAAATCCATCTGCACTCAACAGCCTTACGACCATCGAGCTGTTCTGCCAAAGTCTACACTTTGTTTTCATATATGGATCCTCTCTCGGATTATATGGCCTCGAGCCATTTTGGAATCCAGGCCCACCATCGCTTCTCCATAGCTCGTAGGTTCATTGTTGTCTAGCAACATGACTTCCAAGACAGGATTACTTACCACTCTGAAGTAGTACGCATCCTTGTCATCCTACGAGGTTTGGTAGTGACTTGATATGAAGTTTCATGATCACTATCACAAGCTTCCACTTCAATTGGTGTAGGTGCCATAGGAACAACTTCCTGTGCCCTGCCACACACTAGTTGAAGAGACGGTTTAATAACCTCATCAAGTCTCCACCATCCTCCCACTCAATTCTTTCGAGAGAAACTTTTCCTCGAGAAAGGACCCGATTCTAGAAACAATCCCTTATTGCTTTCGAATCTGAGACAGGAGGTATACCCAACTGTTTTGGGTGTCCTATGAAGATGCATTTATCCGCTTTGGGTTTGAGCTTATCAGCCTGAAACCTTTTCACATAAGCGTCACAGCCCCAAACTTTTAAGAAATGACAGCTTAGGTTTCTCTAAACCATAGTTCATATGGTGTCATCTCATCGGAATTACGTGGTGCCCTATTTAAAGTGAATGTGGTTGTCTCTAATGCCTAACCCATAAACTATCGTGGTAATTCGATAAGAGACATCATGGTATGCATCATATCCAATAGGGTGCAGTTATGATGTTCGGACAGACCATCACACTATGGTGTTCCAGGCTGTATTAGTTGTGAAACAATTTCCACAATGTCTTAATTCTGTGCCAAACTCGTAATTCAGATATTCATCTCTATGATCATATCATAGATATTTTATCCTCTTGTCACGACGATCTTTCAACTTCACCCCAAAATTACTTGAACCTTTCAATAATTCAGACTCATGATTCATCAAGTAAATGTACTCAACATCTACTCAAATCATCTGTGAAGTATAACAATATCCACTACATGCCTCAGCACTCATTGGACTGCACACATCAAAATGTATTACTTCCAACAAGTTGCTTTCTAGTTCCATTTTACTGAAAACGAGGCTTTCAGTCATCTTGCCCATGTGGTATGATTTGCATGTCTCAAGTGATTCAAAATCAAGTGAGTCCAAACGATCCATCTGTATAGAGTTTCTTCATGCATATCTACCAACAAACATGGTTCGCATGTCTCAATCCTTTCAAAAATGAGTGAGTCCAAAGATCCATCAACATGGAGCTTCTTTCATGCGTTTTATACCGATATGACTTACGTGGCAGTGCCACAAGTAGGTGGTACTATCATTACTATCTTATATCTTTTGGCATGAACATGTGTATCACTATGATCGAGATTCAATGAACCATTCATTTCAGGTGTAAGACCATTGAAGGTATTATTCAAATAAACAGAGTAACCATTATTCTCCTTAAATGAATAACCGTATCGCGATAGACATAAGCCAATCATGTCTATGCTCAACGCAAACACCAATCTCGATGGTAGAGGGAGCGTGCGATGCTTGATCATATCAACATTGGAAACACTTCCAACACATATCGTCAGCTCACCTTTAGCTAGTCTTCGTTTATTCCGTAGCCTTTTGTTTCGAGTTACTAACACTTAGCAACCGAACCGGTATCTAATACCCTGGTGCTACTAGGAGTACTAGTAAAGTACACATCAACACAATGTATATCCAATATACTTCTATCGACCTTGCCAGCCTTCTAATCTACCAAGTATCTAGGGTAATTCTGCTCCAGTGGTTGTTCCCCTTATTACAGAAGCACTTAGTCTCGGGTTTGGGTTCAACCTTGGGTTTCTTCACTAGAGCAGCAGCTGAATTGCCGTTTCATGAAGTATCCCTTCGTTCCCTTGCCCTTCTTGAAACTAGTGGTTTCACCAACCATCAACAATTGATGCTCCTTCTTGATTTCTACTTTCGCGGTGTCAAACATCGCGAATATCTCAAGGATCATCACATATGTTCCTGATATATCATAGTTCATTACGAAGCTTTAGCAGCTTGGTGGTAATGACTTCAGAGAACCATCACTATTTCATCTGGAAGATCAACTCCCACTCGATTCAAGTGATTGTTGTACTTAGACAATCTGAGCACAAGCTCAACAATTGAGCTTTTCTCCCTTAGTTTGTAGGCTAAGAAAATCGTCGGAGGTCTTATACCTCTTGACGTGGGCACGAGCCTGAAATCCCAATTTCAGCTCTCGAAACATCTCATATGTTCCGCGACATTTCAAAAACGTCTTTGGTGCCTCAACTCTAAACCGTTTAACTGAACTATCACGTAGTTATCAAAATGTGTATGTCAGATGTTCGCAACATCCATAGACAACGTTCGAGGTTCAGCACACTGAGCGGTGCATTAAGGACATAAGCCTTCTATGACGCAATGAGGACAATCCTCAGTTTACGGACCTAGTCCACATAATTGCTACTATCAACTTTCAACTAAATTTTCTCTAGGAACATATCTAAACAGTAGAACTGAAGCGCGAGCTACGACATAATTTGCGAAGACCTTTTGACTATGTTCAGGATAATTAAGTTCATCTTATGAACTCCCACTCAGATAGACATCCCTCTAGTCATCTAAGTGATTACATGATCCGAGTCAACTAGGCCGTGTCCGATCATCACGTGAGACGGACTAGTCATCATCGGTGAACATCTTCATGTTGATCGTATCTACCATACGACTCATGCTCGACCTTTCGGTCTCTTGTGTTCCGAGGCCATGTCTGTACATGCTAGGCTCGTCAAGTTAACCCTAAGTGTTTTGCATGTGTAAAACTGTCTTACACCCGTTGTATGTGAACGTAAGGATCTATCACACCCGATCATCACGTGGTGCTTCGAAACGACGAACTTTAGCAACGGTGCACAGTTAGGGGAGAACACATTCTTGAAATTGTAATGAGGGATCATCTTATTTACTACCGTCGTTCTAAGTAAACAAGATGCAAAAACATGATAAACATCACATGCAATCAAATAATAGTGACATGATATGGCCAATATCATATAGCTCCTTTGATCTCCATCTTGGGGCTCCATGATCATCTTGTCACCGGCATGACACCATGATCTCCATCATCATGATCTCCATCATCGTTTCTTCTTGAAGTTGTCTCGTCATCTATTACTTCTACTACTATGGCTAACGCTTTAGCAATAAAGTAAAGTAATTACATGACATTTAAGTTGACACGCAGGTCATAAATAAATAAAGACAACTCCTATGGCTCCTGCCGGTTGTCATACTCATAGACATGCAAGTCGTGATTCCTATTACAAGAACATGATCAATCTCATACATCACATATATCATTCATCACATCCTTTTGGCCATATCACATCACATAGCATACCCTGCAAAAACAAGTTAGACGTCCTCTAATTGTTGTTTGCATGTTTTACGTGGCTGCTATGGGTTTCTAGCAAGAACGTTTCTTACCTACGCAAGAACCACAACGTGATATGCCAATTGCTATTTACCCTTCATAAGGACCCTTCTCATCGATCCGATCCGACTAAAGTGGGAGAGACAGACATCCGCTAGCCACCTTATGCAACTAGTGCATGTTAGTCGGTGGAACCAGTCTCACGTAAGAGTACGTGTAAGGTCGGTCCGGGCCGCTTCATCCCACGATGCCGCCGAATCAAGATAATACTAGTAACGGCAAGCATATTGAACAAAATCAACGCCCACAACTACTTTGTGTTCTACTCGTGCATAGAAACTACGCATAGACCTAGCTCATGATGCCACTGTTGGGGAACGTAGCATAAATTCAAAATTTTCCTACGTGTCACCAAGATCTATCTATGGAGTCATCTAGCAACGAGGGAGGAGTGGATCTACATACCCTTGTAGATCGCGCGCGGAAGCGTTCAAGAGAACGGGGTTGATGGAGTCGTACTCGTCGTGATCCAAATCACCGATGATCCTAGCGCCGAACGGACGGCACCTCCGCGTTCAACACACGTACGGAGTAGCGACGTCTCCTCCTTGATTCAGCAAGGGGGGAGGAGAGGTTGATGGAGATCCAGTACCACGACGGCGTGGTGGTGAAAGTAGCGGGATTCCAACAGGGCTTCGCCAAGCGCTGCGGGAGGAGGGAGATGTGTCATGGGAGGGAGAGGGAGGTGCCAGGGCTTAGGTATGGTTGTCCTCCCTTCCCCCCACTATATATAGGGCCAAGGGAGAGGGGGGGCGCAGCCTTGGCCCTTCCTCCAAGGAAGGGTGCGGCCAGGGAGGAGTCCATCCTCCCCAAGGCACCTCGGAGGTGCCTTCCCCCTTTAGGACTCTTCCTTTCCCTTGACTCTTGGCGCATGGGCCTCTTGGGGCTGGTGCCCTTGGCCCATACAGGCCAAGGCGCACACCCCTACAGCCCATGTGGCCCCCCGGGGTAGGTGGCCCCACCCGGTGGACCCCCGGGACCCTTCCGGTGGTCCCGGTACAATACCGGTGACCCCGAAACTTGTCCCGATGGCCGAAATAGCACTTCCTATATATAATTCTTTACCTCCGGACCATTCCGGAACTCCTCGTGACGTCCGGGATCTCATCCGGGACTCCGAACAACTTTCGGGTTACCGCATACTAATATCTCTATAACCCTAGCGTCACCGAACCTTAAGTGTGTAGACCCTACGGGTTTGGGAGACATGCAGACATGACAGAGATGACTCTCCGGTCAATAACCAACAGCGGGATCTGGATACCCATGTTGGCTCCCACATGTTCCACGATGATCTCATCGGATGAACCACGATGTCAAGGACTTAATCAATCCCGTATACAATTCCCTTTGTCTATCGGTACGATACTTGCCCGAGATTTGATCGTCGGTATCCCGATACCTTGTTCAATCTCGTTACCGGCAAGTCTCTTTTACTCGTTCCGTAACACATCATCCCGTGACCAACTCCTTGATCACATTGTGCACATTATGATGATGTCCTACCGAGTGGGCCCAGAGATACCTCTCCGTTTACACGGAGTGACAAATCCCAGTCTCGATTCGTGCCAACCCAACAGACACTTTCGGAGATATCTATAGTGTACCTTTATAGCCACCCAGTTACGTTGTGACGTTTGTTACACCCAAAGCATTCCTACGGTATCCGGGAGTTGCACAATCTCATGGTCTAAGGAAATGATACTTGACACTAGAAAAGCTTTAGCATACGAACTACACGATCTTTGTGCTAGGCTTAGGATTGGGTCTTGTCCATCAGATCATTCTCCTAATGATGTGATCCCGTTATCAATGACATCTAATGTCCATGGTCAGGAAACCGTAACCATCTATTGATCAACGAGCTAGTCAACTAGAGCTTACTAGGGACATGGTGTTGTCTATGTATCCACACATGTATCTGAGTTTCCTATCAATACAATTCTAGCATGGATAATAAACGATTATCATGAACAAGGAAATATAATAATAACTAATTTATTATTGCCTCTAGGGCATATTTCCAATAGTCATAGGAACATGTATAAGTCATGAAGAAAGCAATAGCAACATACTAAACGATCGGGTGCTAAGCTAATGGAATGGGTCATGTCAATCACATCATTCTTCTAATAATGTGATCCCGTTATCAAATGACAACACATGTCTATGGTTAGGAAACATAACCATCTTTGATTAACGAGCTAGTCAAGTAGAGGCATACTAGTGACGTTTAGTTTGTCTATGTATTCACACAAGTATTATGTTTCCGGATAATACAATTCTAGCATGAATAATAAACATTTATCATGATATAAGGAAATAAAATAATAACATTATTATTGCCTCTAGGGCATATTTCCTTCAGTCTCCCACTTGCACTAGAGTCAATAATCTAGATTACACAGTAATGATTCTAACACCCATGGAGCTTTGGTGCTGATCATGTTTTGCTCGTGGAAGAGGCTTAGTCAACGGTCTGCAACATTCAGATCCGTATGTATCTTGCAAATCTCTATGTCTCCCACCTGGACTAGATCCCGGATGGAATTGAAGCGTCTCTTGATGTGCTTGGTTCTCTTGTGAAATCTGGATTCCTTTGCCAAGGCAATTGCACCAGTATTGTCACAAAAGATTTTCATTGGACCCGATGCACTAGGTATGACACCTAGATCGGATATGAACTCCTTCATCCAGACTCCTTCGTTTGCTTGCTTCCGAAGCAGCTATGTACTCCGCTTCACATGTAGATCCCGCCACAACGCTTTGTTTAGAACTGCACCAACTGACAGCTCCACCTTTTAATTGTAACAACGTATCCGGTTTGCGATTTAGAATCATCCGGATCAGTGTCAAAGCTTGCATCAACGTAACCATTTACGATGAGCTCTTTGTCACCTCCATATATGAGAAACATATCCTTAGTCCTTTTCAGGTATTTCAGGATGTTCTTGACTGCTGTCCAGTGATCCACTCCTGGATTACTTTGGTACCTCCCTGCTAGACTTATAGCAAGACACACATCAGGTCTAGTACACAGCATTGCATACATGCTAGAGCCTATGGCTGAAGCATAGGGAACATCTTTCATTTTCTCTCTATCTTCTGCATTGGTCGGGCATTAAGTCTTACTCAATTTCACACCTTGTAACACAGGCAAGAATCCTTTCTTTGCTTGATCCATTTTGAACTTTTTCAAAACTTTGTCAAGGTATGTGCTTTGTGAAAGTCCAATTAAGCGTCTTGATCTGTCTCTATAGATCTTGATGCCCAATATGTAGGCAGCTTCACCGAGGTCTTTCATTGAAAAACTCTTATTCAAGTATCCCTTTATGCTATCCAGAAATTCTATATCATTTCCGATTAGTAATATGTCATCTACATATAATATCAGAAATGCTACAGAGCTCCCACTCACTTTCTTGTAAATACAGGCTTCTCCAAAAGTCTGTACAAAACCAAATGCTTTGATCACACTATCAAAGCGTTTATTCCAACTCCGAGAGGCTTGCACCAGTCCATAAATGGATCGCTGGAGCTTGCACACTTTGTTAGCTCCCTTTGGATCGACAAAACCTTCTGGCTGCATCATATACAACTCTTCTTCCAGAAATCCATTCAGGAATGCAGTTTTGACATCCATCTGCCAAATTTCATAATCATAAAATGCGGCAATTGCTAACATGATTCGGACAGACTTAAGCATCGCTACGGGTGAGAAGGTCTCATCGTAGTCAATCCCTTGAACTTGTCCGAAAACCTTTTGCGACAAGTCGAGCTTTGTAGACAGTAACATTACCGTCAGCGTCAGTCTTCTTCTT
Organism: Triticum urartu; assembly: GCF_003073215.2. Taxonomy (NCBI): domain Eukaryota; kingdom Viridiplantae; phylum Streptophyta; class Magnoliopsida; order Poales; family Poaceae; genus Triticum; species Triticum urartu. The sequence goes on from NC_053024.1 coordinate 639,634,885, forward strand.
GAAGATCCATTTATTCTCAATTGCTTGCCGATCATTGGGCAAGTCAACCAAAGTCCATACTTTGTTCTCATACATGGATCCCATCTCAGATTTCATGGCTTCAAGCCATTTTGCGGAATCTGGGCTCACCATCGCTTCCATAGTTCGTAGGTTCATCATGATCTAGTAGCATGACTTCCAGAACAGGATTACCGTACCACTCTGGTGCGGATCTTACTCTGGTTGATCTACGAGGTTCAGTAGTATCTTGTTCTGAAGTTTCATGATCATTATCATTAGCTTCCTCACTAATTGGTGTAGGTGTCACAGAAACTGGTTTCTGTGATGTACTACTTTCCAATAAGGGAGCAGGTACAGTTACCTCGATCAAGTTCTACTTTCCTCCCACTCACTTCTTTCGAGAGAAACTCCTTCTCTAGAAAGTTTCCGAATTTAGCAACAAAAGTCTTGCCTTCGGATCTGTGATAGAAGGTGTATCCAATAGTTTCCTTTGGATATCCTATGAAGACACATTTCTCCGATTTGGGTTCGAGCTTATCAGGTTGAAGCTTTTTCACATAAGCATCGCAGCCCCAAACTTTAAGAAACGACAACTTTGGTTTCTTGCCAAACCACAGTTCATAAGGCGTCGTCTCAACGGATTTTGATGGTGCCCTATTTAACGTGAATGCGGCCGTCTCTAAAGCATAACCCCAAAACGATAGCGGTAAATCAGTAAGAGACATCATAGATCGCACCATATCAAGTAAAGTACGATTACGACGTTCGGACACACCATTACGCTGTGGTGTTCCGGGTGGCGTGAGTTGCGAAACTATTCCGCATTGTTTCAAATGTAACCAAACTCGTAACTCAAATATTCTCCTCCACGATCAGATCGTAGAAACTTTATTTTCTTGTTACGATGATTTTCAACTTCACTCTGAAATTCTTTGAACTTTTCAAATGTTTCAGACTTATGTTTCATTAAGTAGATATACCCATATCTGCTTAAGTCATCTGTGAAGGTGAGAAAATAACGATATCCGTCACGAGCCTCAACATTCATCGGACCACATACATCTGTATGTATGATTTCCAAGAAATCCGTTGCTCTCTCCATAGTACCGGAGAACGGCGTTTTGGTCATCTTGCCCATGAGGCACGGTTCGCAAGTACCAAGTGATTCATAATCAAGTGGTTCCAAAAGTCCATCAGTATGGAGTTTCTTCATGCGCTTTACACCGATATGACCTAAACGGTCAGTGCCACAAATAAGCTGCACTATCATTATCAACTCTGCATCTTTTGGCTTCAACATTATGAATTATGTGTATCACTACTATCGAGATTCATAAAAAGTAGACCACTCTTCAAGGGTGCATGACCATAAAAGATCATTACTCATATAAATAGAACAACCATTATTCTATGATTTAAATGAATAACCGTCTCGCATCAAACAAGATCCAGATATAATGTTCATGCTTAACGCTGGCACCAAATAACAATTATTTAGGTCTAATATTAATCCCGAAGGTAGATGTAGAGGTAGCGTGCCGACCGCGATCACATCGACTTTGGAACCTTTCCCACGCGCATCGTCACCTCGTCCTTAGCCAATCTTCGCTTAATCCGTAGTCCCTGTTTCGAGCTGCAAATATTAGCAACAGAACCAGTATCAAATACCCAGGTGCTACTTCGAGCATTTGTAAGGTACACATCAATAACATGTATATCACATATACCTTTGTTCACCTTGTGATCCTTCTTATCCGCCAAATACTTCGGGCAGTTCCGCTTCCAGTGACCAGTCTGCTTGTAGTAGAAGCACTCAGTTTCAGGCTTAGGTCCAAATTTGGGTTTCTTCTCTTGAGCAGCAACTTGCTTGCTGTTCTTTTTGAAGTTCCCCTTCTTCTTCCCTTTGCCCTTTTTTGAAACCAGTGGTCTTGTTGACCATCAACACTTGATGCTCCTTTTTGATTTCTACCTCCGCAGCTTTTAGCATTGCGAAGAGCTTTGTTCATCGCTTGCATATTATAGTTCATCACGAAGCCCTTGTAGCTTGGTGGAAGTGATTGGAGAATTCTGTCAATGACGCAATCATCCGGAAGATTAACTCCCAATTGAATCAAGTGATTATTATACCCAGACATTTTGAGTATATGCTCACTGACAGAACTGTTCTCCCAGAACTATTCTCCTCCATCTTGCAGCTGTAGAACTGATTGGAGACTTCATATCTCTCAATCCAGGCATTTGCTTGAAATATTAAGTTCAACTCCTGGAACATCTCATATGCTCCATGACGTTCAAAACATCGTTGAAGTCCCGATTCTAAGCCGTAAAGCATGGCACACTGAACTATCAAGTAGTCATCAGCTTTGCTCTGCCAGACGTTCATAACATCTGGTGTTGCTCCAGCAGCAGGCCTGGCACCCAGCGGTGCTTCCAGGACGTAATTCTTCTGTGCAGCAATGAGGATAATCCTCAAGTTACGGACCCAGTCCGTGTAATTGCTACCATCATCTTTCAACTTTGCTTTCTCAAGGAACGCATTAAAATTCAACGAAACAACAGCACGGGCCATCTATCTACAATCAAACAAGCAAGATACTATCAGGTACTAAGTTCATGATAAATTTAAGTTCAATTAATCATATTACTAAAGAACTCCCACTCAGATAGACATCCCTCTAATCTTCTAAGTGATTACGTGATCCAAATCAACTAAACCATGTCCGATCATCACGTGAGATGGAGTAGTTTCATTGGTGAACATCACTATGTTGATCATATCTACTATATGATTCACGCTCGACCTTTCGGTCTCCGTGTTCCGAGGCCATATCTGTATATGCTTGGCTCGTCAAGTATAACCTGAGTATTCCGCGTGTGCAACTGTTTTGCACCCGTTGTATTTGAACGTAGAGCCTATCACACCCGATCATCACGTCGTGTCTCGGCACGACGAACTTTGACAACGGTGCATACTCAGGGAGAACACTTTTATCTTGAAATTTAGTGAGAGATCATCTTATAATGCTACCGTCAATCAAAGCAAAATAAGATGCATAAAAATAAACATCACATGCAATCAATATAAGTGATATGATATCGCCATCATCATCTTGTGCCTTTGATCTCCATCTCCAAAGCACCTTCATGATCACCATCGTCACCGGCACGACACCTTGATCTCCATCGTAGCATCTATGTCATCTCGCCAACTATATGCTTCCACGACTATCGCTACCGCTTAGTGATAAAGTAAAGCATTACAGCGCAATTGCATTGCATACAATAAAGCGACAACCATATGGCTCCTGCCAGTTGCCGATAACTCTGTTACAAAACATGATCATCTCATACAATAAAATTTAGCATCATGTCTTGACCATATCACATCACAACATGCCCCTGCAAAAACAAGTTAGACGTCCTCTCTACTTTGTTGTTGCAAGTTTTACGTGGCTGCTACGGGCTTAAGAAAGAACCAATCTTACCTACGCATCAAAACCACAACGATAGTTTGTCAAGTTGGTGCTGTTTTAACCTTCGCAAGGACCGGGCGTAGCCACACTCGGTTTCAACTAAAGTTGGAGAAACTGACACCGCTAGCCACCTTTGTGCAAAGCACGTCGGAGAACCGGTCTCGCGTAAGCGTACGCGTAATGTCGGTCCGGGCCCGCTTCATCCAACAATACCACCCGAACCAAAGTATGACATGCTGGTAAGAAGTATGACTTATATCGCCCACAACTCACTTGTGTTCTACTCGTGCATATTACATCAATACATAAAACCTAGGCTCTGATACCACTGCTGGGGAACGTAGTAATTTCAAAAAATTCCTACGGCACACGCAAGATCATGGTGATGCATAGCAACGAGAGGGGAGAGTGTGATCTACGTACCCTTGTAGACCGACAGCGGAAGCGTTAGCACAACGCGGTTGATGTAGTCGTACGTCTTCACGGCCCGACCGATCAAGCACCGAAACTACGGCACCTCTGAGTTTTAGCACACGTTCAGCTCGATGACGATCCCCGGACTCCGATCCAGCAAAGTGTCGGGGAAGAGTTCCGTCAGCACGACGGCGTGGTGACGATCTTGATGTTCTACCATCGCAGGGCTTCGCCTAAGCACCACTACAATATTATCGAGGATTATGGTGGAAGGGGGCACCGCACACAGCTAAGAAAACGATCACGTGGATCAACTTGTGTGTCTAGGGGTGCCCCCTGCCCCTGTATATAAAGGAGCAAGGGGAGGAGGCCGGCCGGCCCTATTGGCGCGCCAAGGAGGATTCCTCCTCCTAGTAGGAGTAGGACTCCTACTAGGAGGGGGAAAGCAAGTGGGGAGGGAGAAGGAAAGGGGGGCGCCGCCCCCCTCTCCTAGTCCAATTCGGACCAGGGGGGAGGAGGCGCGCGGCCCACCCTGGCTGCCCCTCTCTCTCTCCACTAAGGCCCATATGGCCCATTACTTCTCCCGGGGGGGTTCCGGTAACCCTCCGGCTCTCCGGTTTTCTCCGAAATCACCCGGAACACTTCCGGTGTCCGAATATAGCCGTCCAATATATCAATCTTTATGTCTCGACCATTTCGAGACTCCTCGTCATGTCCGTGATCACATCCGGGACTCCGAACTAACTTCGGTACATCAAAACTCATAAACTCATAATATAACTGTCATCGAAACCTTAAGCGTGCGGACCCTACGGGTTCGAGAACAATGTAGACATGATCGAGACATGTCTCCGGTCAATAACCAATAGCGGAACCTGGATGCTCATATTGGCTCCTACATATTCTACGAAGATCTTTATCGGTCAGACCGCATAACAACATACGTTGTTCCCTTTGTCATCGGTATGTTACTTGCCCGAGATTCGATCGTCGGTATCTCAATACCTAGTTCAATCTCGTTACCGGCAAGTCTCTTTACTCGTTCCGTAATACATCATCTCGCAACTAACTCATTAGTTGCAATGCTTGCAAGGCTTATGTGATGTGCATTACCGAGAGGGCCCAGAGATACCTCTCCGACAATCGGAGTGACAAATCCTAATCTCGAAATACGCCAACCCAACATGTACCTTTGGAGACACCTGTAGAGCTCCTTTATAATCACCCAGTTACGTTGTGACGTTTGGTAGCACACAAAGTGTTCCTCCGGCAAACGGGAGTTGCATAATCTCATAGTCATAGGAACATGTATAAGTCATGAAGAAAGCAATAGCAACATACTAAACGATCGGGTGCTAAGCTAATGGAATGGGTCATGTCAATCACATCATTCTCCTAATAATGTGATCCCGTTAATCAAATGACAACACATGTCTATGGTTAGGAAACATAACCATCTTTGATTAACGAGCTAGTCAAGTAGAGGCATACTAGTGACGTTTAGTTTGTCTATGTATTCACACAAGTATTATGTTTCCGGATAATACAATTCTAGCATGAATAATAAACATTTATCATGATATAAGGAAATAAAATAATAACTATTATTGCCTCTAGGGCATATTTCCTTCAAAGAAGAACTTCAAGAAGGACGGCAAGGGAGTTGCCGCGCCCGGTAAGCAAGCTGCCGGGAAGAAGCCAAAGAATGGACCCAAGCCCAAGACTGAGTGTTTTTATTGCAAGGGAAGTGGTCACTGGAAGCGGAACTGCCCCAAATACTTAGCAGACAAGAAGGCCGCAACACTAAAGGTATATGTGATATACATGTAATTGATGTGTACCTTACCAGTACTCGTAGTAGCTCCTGGGTATTTGATACCGGTGCGGTTGCTCACATTTGTAACTCAAAGCAGGAGCTGCGGAATAAACGGAGACTGGCGAAGGACGAGGTGACGATGCGCGTCGGGAATGGTTCCAAGGTCGATGTGATCGCCGTCGGCACGCTACCTCTACATTTACCTACGGGATTAGTTTTAAACCTCAATAATTGTTATTTAGTGCCAGCTTTGAGCATGAACATTGTATCAGGATCTCGTTTAATTCGAGATGGCTACTCATTTAAATCCGAGAATAATGGTTGTTCTATTTATATGAGAGATATGTTTTATGGTCATGCTCCGAGGTGAATGGTTTATTCTTAATGAATCTTGAGCGTAATGTTACACATATTCATAGTGTGAATACCGAAAGATGTAAGGTTGATAATGATAGTTCCACATACTTGTGGCACTGCCTCCTTGGTCACATTGGTGTCAAACGCATGAAGAAACTCCATGCAGACAGACTTTTGGAGTCTCTTGATTATGAATCATTTGACACGTGCGAACCATGCCTTATGGGCAAAATGACCAAGACTCTGTTCTCCAACGATGGAGTGAGCAACCAACTTATTGGAAATCATACATACTGATGTGTGCGGTCCAATGAGCGTTGAGGCTCGCGGTGGCTATCGTTATGTTCTCATCCTCACTGATGACTTAAGTAGATATGGGTATGTCTACTTAATGAAACACAAGTCTGAGACCTTTGAAAAGTTCAAGGAATTTCAGAATGAGGTAGAGAATCAATGTGACAGGAAAATAAAGTTCATACGATCAGATCGTGGGGGAGAATATTTGAGTAAAGAATTTGTCACGCACCTAAGAAAATGTGGAATTGTTTCACAACTAACGCCGCCTGGAACACCTCAGCGTAATGGTGTGTCTGAATGTCGTAATCACAGTCTATTGGATATGGTGCAATCTATGATGTCTCTTACCGATCTACCGCTATCATTTTGGGGTTATGCTTTAAAGACTGCAACATTTACTTTAAATGGGGCTCCGTCGAAATCCGTTGAGACGACACCGTATGAATTATGGTTTGGGAAGAAACCTAAGCTGTCATTTCTGAAAGTTTGGGGATGCGATGCTTATGTCAAGAAACTTCAACCTGAAAGGCTCGAACCCAAATCGGAAAAATGTGTCTTCATAGGATACCCTAAGGAAACTATTGGGTATACCTTCTACCTCAGATCCGAAGGCAAGGTCTTTGTTGCCAAGAATGGATCCTTTCTGGAGAAAGAGTTTCTCTCAAAAGAAGTAAGTGGGAGGAAAGTGGAACTTGATGAGGTATTGCCTCTTGAACCGGAGAGTAGCGCAACTCAAGAAGATGTTTCTATGGTGCCTGCACCGACTAGAGAGGAAGTTAATGATGATGATCATGAAACTTCGGATCAAGTTGCTACTGAACTTCGTAGGTCCACAAGGACACGTTCCACACCAGAGTGGTATCGCAACCCTGTCCTGGAAATCATGTTGTTAGACAATGGTGAACCTTCGAACTATGAAGAAGCGATGGCGGGCCCAGATTCCAACAAATGGCTTGAAGCCATGAAATCCGAGATAGGATCCATGTATGAAAACGAAGTATGGACTTTGACAGACTTGCCCGATGATCGGCGAGCCATAGAAAATAAATGGATATTTAAGAAGAAGACATACACAGATGGTAATGTAACCATCTATAAGGCTCGGCTTGTCACTAAGGGTTACCAACAAGTTCAAGGGGTTGACTACGATGAGACTTTCTCACCCGTAGCGAAGCTGAAGTCCGTCCGAATCATGTTAGCAATTGCCGCATTCTATGATTATGAGATATGGCAAATGGACGTCAAAACGGCATTCCTTAATGGTTTCCTTAAGGAAGAATTGTATATGATGCAGCCGGAAGGTTTTGTCGATCCTAAGAATGCTGACAAGGTGTGCAAGCTCCAACGCTCGATTTATGGGCTGGTGCAAGCATCTCGGAGTTGGAACATTCGTTTTGATGAGATGATCAAAGCGTTTGGGTTTACGCAGACTTATGGAGAAGCCTGCATTTACAAGAAAGTGAGTGGGAGCTCTGTAGCATTTCTCATATTGTATGTGGATGACATACTGTTGATGGGAAATGATATAGAATTCTTGGAAAGCATAAAGGCCTACTTGAACAAGTGTTTTTCAATGAAGGACCTTGGAGAAGCTGCTTATATATTAGGCATCAAGATCTATAGAGATAGATCGAGACGCCTCATGGTCTTAAGCCCCTCACTGGTATGACACACTCAAATACTTCCTGAAGAGCAAAGGCTCATACCTGGTTCCCTAGATCCCACTGTTTTCATGAAGACATATGATGGTGAATTGTTTGTGTGCCAAATATATGTGGATGACATTATCTTCGGCTGCACCAATCAGAAATACAGTGAAGAGTTTGGATATATGATGCAAGAGCAATATCAGATGTCCATGATGGGTGAGCTGAAGTTCTTCCTTGGTCTTCAAATACGTCAGCAACACAACGGCATCTTTATATCACAAGAGAAGTATCTCAAAGATTGCCTGAAGAAGTTTGGTATGCAAGACTGCAAAGGCTTCACACACCAATGCCAGCCAAACATCATCTGGGTCCCGACGACAATGGTAAAGAGTTCGATCAAAAGGTATACCGCTCCATGATTGGTTCTTTACTTTATCTATGTGCATCTAGGCCAGATATTATGCTTAGTGTTTGCATGTGTGCTCGATTTCAAGCGGCACCAAAGGAGTCGCATCACTTAGCTGTGAAGCGAATTCTTCGATATTTGGCTCACACCCCAACTCTAGGATTATGGTATTCAAAGGGCTCAGAGTTTGATCTGGTTGGATTCTTGGATGCTGATTATGCTAGTGACAAAGTTGATCGCAAGTCTACATCAGGCACATGTCACTTTCTGGGACGATCACTTGTATGTTGGTCTTCAAAGAAGCAGAACTGTGTATCTCTCTCCACTGCTGAATCTGAATACATTGCTGCTAGATCTTGCTGCGCTCAGCTTCTGTGGATGAAGCAAACGCTCAAAGACTATGGAATTCATCTGAAGCAAGTGCCACTCTACTGCGACAACGAAAGCGCCATCAAGATTGCCAACAACCCAGTTCAGCACTCGAAAGACAAAGCACATTGAAATTCGTCATCACTTTCTCAGAGATCATGTTGTGAAGGAAGATATTGATATCATACACGTCAACACTGGAAGAGCAATTGGCAGATATCTTCACCAAGCCCTTGGATGAGAAGAGGTTTTGCAAGTTACGGTGTGAGCTAAATATCTTGGAATCCTCAAATGTCCTGTGATCAGGCACACATCCTAACACTTAGCATATTGATGACTTAGATGTGCAACACACGAAGTAAAGTATATCTTCAATCAATGAAGACATACATTCTATAGTGTGAATACATTAATGTGGAATTTGACTTCGGAGCGCCACGATAATTGTGCGCCGTGTCTGGGTCTAATACTTCCTATACGGTGGGTAACGCCACCACCAAATGTTCTATTTTGAAGTGTTTCACTCATGACGTTACCTTGCTATGTCTTCACATTTGGTTTGGCTTCAATCTCAACATGTCTTCATGATTATCTTCACTATGTTGATTATATATATATATATACTAGTGTTCTGTCCTCTACAACATTCACTTATAGCTATGTCTTCTTGTTGAATCTTTTGAACTAAGTGAATGTGATCGGACCCTAACCTCTCTATGCTATCTATCTCAAACTCTATCTCTCCAAATCATATGCATTCTATTAAAACTTTCGAATGTCTTCTCTGCGTTCTTGTCAGCAGAAGATACAAAGACAAACCTTAAGTCCACTTTCAATGCTCATTCCTCCACATGAAACCCGGAGAAGTAGGAACGACCACCCGACAATCCAGGCGTGCGTGGGACGTGGAACAAACCCCAAAATTCTGCATGATGGCAACGTGTTCCTCAGATGCGAATCGCCAGGGGCACCTGTGTAATAACGCAGTGCCGCCCCTGTACCTATAAATACACACTTCATGGCGGTCATTATCTCTTCTTCCGCTCTCGCACGAACCCTAGCGCCACCGCTAGCCCTCGACGACGCCGGCGACAAAGCGCTTCGCTGCCGCAACCTCTCCGACACCGTCTTCACGCCGACCGCGGACATCGTCCTCTCCGCCGTCGCCATAGGTGTCCTCCGTCGCCAAGTTAGGGCACGGAAGATCGAACTGCTCGGTCTCATCTTCCACTCCGTCTAGCAGTTCTTAGTGTGGTAAATAAAACTTCCTTTTTACGGCACCGTTGATCCTATGGCTTTATCACTTTCTACCACAAGCAGTTTCTATTCACACAAGTTAGATTTCTCTCATACTGCATCTCATAACATGCCTAGTATATTCACTTATGCTTCACAACGTAGTTCGATTCCTCACTTGTACTGATCTCTGGATTCGTACAAATCTGGAACCAACTCCTTATCTATGAGTGAATGTCTTCGCACGATGAGGTCAATGTCTTCTAAACTGATTTATATTCAAAATCTTCTGAGAATGCATATGACCTCTTCCCCTTCCCTCGCACCTTGATGCTGTCACAGGTACATGTCCGTGGGAGAATCCCTTGGTTCTCATAGTCTGCATTCATTTGCAGAATTCTTACAGCATCACATAAATTCTCCCGAAGCCAGTTCCTGTTGGTCCAGCAAGAGAAAACCTTTGAAGCCTTTGAACGTGTTGAAGCCTTTCAGTTTAAAGTTCATGGCTTCAGAGAAATCAGCAAGGAAGGGTGGCAGAAAGCGTCATGGAGAAACATCTAGAGATCTGCCAGATGACCTCTCAGAACTGTAGAAGACAAATCCTGAAGAGGATTACAATCAGCGCAAGACCCGAATCCAATGGATTCGAAGATATTGGGCAGAACAATGGTTCAAATACCGATTTGTAACCCAGGAATATGCTGAGAAAAATGCCATCAAGAGACCGTGGGGAGACATCCTATACAAGAATCTTCAACCTAGGTCCAGAGATGAAGCCATTGAACAAGGCTTCTATCCCTGCATGGTCCGTGGGCCACGGCCTGTTGATGCACACCCATCGTCACTACTATGGTGTCGTGACGACATTCTGTTCAAGCGCAACTTCCAGTTTGCCCAGAACTCAGCGAAGCAAAACAAGAAGACATTGGGACTAGACTTCAACCCTGGTCCCTCAGCTCCAAGGGCTGATGGCACACGAGATGCAGAACCCAATGTCGTCGGTCCTTTCTACAACCTTGAAGGCCTCATCACCCATATCTTGGTTCAAGGGACTGCAGTGAATGAGCCTGCAGCTGATGCTGAATTAGATGAAGCG
>NC_053024.1:639646997-639677205 GCF_003073215.2 Triticum urartu
AGGCATAGGAAGTGGGTTAGACTTAAATATGCTAGTCATATTCTTCATGATGCTCCCTTTATGTTTAATTCTTATCTTTTATGTGAGCATCATTGAAATCATCATGCCTAGCTAAAAGGCATTAAAGAAAAGCGCTTGTTGGGAGACAACCCAATATTTACCCTTACTGTTTTTGTGTGTTATCATGGTTTAATATACTGTATTAATCATGTTTTATAGCTTTTGTTTCAATAAAGTGCCAAGTAAGACCTTTGGGAAGACTTGGGTGAAAGTTAATGTGATCTTGCTGTAAAAAACAGAAACTTTGCGCTCACGAGATTAGCTGCCATTTTTTACAGAAGAGTGCTTTGGTGCTGATTCTTTTTGAAGAAGATTAATAGAACAAATTCCTCACGTCCACCAATTTATTTCATAATTTTTTGAGTAGCAGAAGTATGGTTAGTGTTCAGATCATTACAGACTGTTCTGTCTCTGACAGATTCTGTTCTCATTGCATAGTTTGCTTGTTTTCTAGTTCCTATGACTTATATTTCTCAATATAAATTGTAGAAATGATATGGTACAGTAGATTGTGTGAGAACAATTATGAACCTTGTCTTTGACAGTACCAAAGTGAATGGTTTACTCTTTATCATACTAACCTATCTCACGAAGTTCCGTTAAGTTTTGTGTGATTGAAGTTTTCAAGCTTTGGGTGAGATATCGATATGAGGAGAATAAGGAGTGGAAAGACCCTAAGCTTGGGGATGCCCGAGGCACCCCAAGGTAATATTCAAGGAAGACTCAAGTGCCTAAGCTTGGGGATGCCCCGGAAGGCATCCCCTCTTTCGTCTTCAAAACTATCGGTATACCTTACTCGGAGCTATATTTTTATTCGTCACATGATATGTGTTTTGCTTGGAGCGTATTTTCAATTTTACTTGCTGTTTGAATAAAATCATTGGATCTGAATTATTAAATGAAAAAGAATCCTCCCATGGCTAGTTAATTATTTGACTACTCAGTGTCCTTCACTATTATCTTTTGGAGTAGTTTGTCATTTACTCACGTGCTTCACGTATATCCTATGAGTAAATGGTTGAATAATTGAATATCATAAATCTGAATTTATATATGTTTCATATGCTTATACCATGGGGAGTAATGACTTCACATAGAATAAGTATAGGTAGTAAACTTATTGAAAGTTAGCAAACGTAGAATTGGTCACTTGAACAATTCATGAAAGAATATTGAAGGAAGAGAGATTTCACATATAAATATACTATCTTGGACATCTTTTGTAATTGTGAGCACTCATTAAAATATGACATGCTAAAAGGTTGATGTCGGACAAGGAAGACAACGTAATGGGTTATGTTTTCTTATATCCGAAATAAAGTATATTGTCTTGGATCATCCAACATGTTGAGCTTGCTTTTCCCCCTCATGCTAGCCAAATTCTTTGCACCAAGTAGAGATACTACTTGTGCTTCCAAACATTCCTTAAACTAGTTTTGCCATGAGAGTCCACCATACCTACCTATGGATTGAGTAAGATCCTTCAAGTAAGTTGTCATCGGTGCATGCAATAAAAATTGCCCTCTAAATATGTATGATCTATTAATGTGGAGAAAATAAGCTTTATACGATCTTGTGATGTGGAAGAAATAAAAGCGACGGACTGCATAATAAAGGTCCATATCACAAGTGGCAATATAAAGTGACGTTCTTTTGCATTAAGATTTTGTGCATCCAACCATAAAAGCGCATGACAACCTCTGCTTCCCTCTGCGAAGGGCCTATCTTTTACTTTTATCTTCTACCTTATGCAAGAGTCATGGTGATCTTCACCTTTCCTTTTTACATTTTATCCTTTGGCAAGCACATTGTGTTGGAAAGATCCTGATATATATATCCAATTGGATGTAAGTTATCATGAACTATTATTGTTGACATTACCCTTGAGGTAAAACGTTGGGAGGCAAAATCTATAAGCCCCTATCTTTCTCTGTGTCCGATTAAAACTTTGAACCCATAAATATCACGTGAGTGTCAGCAATTGTGAAAGACTAAATGATAGTTGAGTATGTGGAGTTTGCTAAATCAAAGCTCTGACATAGACCCTTCCTGAAAGTAAGATGAATTGCAATTGTTTGATGACTGAGAATATAGTTTGTTAGTTTCAAGAGAGTTTATGATCTATACTTTAACATGTGAATAGCTTGTTACTTGATCATGAAAAGTTTTATGAAAATGAGCTACTGTTATGATATATAATGATGCTAGAAAAAGTGATTGGAACTATCATTGATGAAACTTATGCACTTGCTAGCATTCACACTTCATAAATTATTTCTTTTATCATTTACCTACTCGAGGACGAGCAGGAATTAAGCTTGGGGATGCTGATACGTCTCCAACGTATCTATAATTTATGAAGTATTCATGCTATTATATTATCAACCTTGGATGTTTTATATGCATTTATATGCTATTTTATATGGTTTTTGGGACTAACCTATTAACCTAGAGCCCAGTGCCAGTTTCTGTTTTTTCCTTGTTTTTGAGTTTTACAGAAAAGGAATATCAAACGGAGTCCAATTGACGTGCCAATTTTTGACGATTTTTTATGGACCAAAAGAAGACCCCGGAGTAAAAGAGTTGGGCCAGAAGAGTCCCGGCTGTCCACGAGGGTGGGGGGCGCGCCCACCCCCTGGGCGTGGGCCCTGCCTCGTGGACCCTCGGGCACCTCCTTGACGTGAGACCGATGCCAAAAATTCCTATAAATACAGAAACCTCGGAAAATTAACCTAGATCGGGAGTTCCGCCGCCAGAAGCCTCCGTAGCCACCGAAAACCAATCTAGGCCCTCTCTGGCACCCTGCCGGAGGGGGCCATCATCACCGGAGGGCATGGAGGAGGATCCCGGAGGGGCCATCATCACCATGAAGGCCAAGGACCAGAGGGAGAACCTCTCCCCATCTAGGGGGGAGGCCATGGAGGAGGAAGCACAAGGGGGAGAACCTCTCCTCCTCTCTCTCGGTGGCACCGGAGTGCCATCGGGAGGGGAATCATCGCCGCGGTGATCGTCTTCATCAACATCACCATCCTCATCTCTTTTACGCGTTCCACTCTCCCGCACCCCGCTGTAATCCCTACTTGAACATGGTGCTTTATGCCACATATTATGATCCAATGATGTGTTGCCATCCTATGATGTTTTGAGTAGATATCCTTTGTCTTTGGGTTGATTGATGATCTAGATTGGTATGAGTTGTATGTTTTACTTTGGTGATGTCCTATGGTGCCCTCCGTGTCGCGCAAGCATGAGGGATTCCCGCTGTAGGGTGTGCAATACGTTTATGATTCGCTTATAGTGGGTTGCGTGAGTGACTGAAACACAAACCGAGTAAGGGGTTGTTGCGTATGGGATAAAGAGGACTTGATACTTTAATGCTATGGTTTGGTTTTACCTTAATGATCTTTAGTAGTTGCGGATGCTTGCTAGAGTTCCAATCATAAGTGCATATGATCCAAGTAGAGAAAGTATGTTAGCTTATGCCTCTCCCTCATATGAAACTGCAATAGTGATTACCGGTCTTGTTAACGATTGCCTAGGATAATTCAGCACACCAATCCACCATTATTCCACACTCGCTATTTATAATATTTAGTAATATATTCTAACTTCATGATAACAGCACCTACTTTTATATTTTAGCTCTCCGATATCATACAAAGTTATCCTCTTCATACCCACAACATAGTTTTATTTCTCGTTGCTAGTTGGAAGCAAACGTTCGGTGTACGTAGAGTCGTATCAGTGGCAGATAGGGCTTGAGAGAATATTGATCTTACCTTTAGCTCCTTGTGGGTTCGACACTCCATACTTATCACTTCCACCTTTGGAAATTGCTACGATGATTCCTTGCACTTGGGGATTATCACGCCATCGGTCGATGTTGGGCGAGCTTTTGTCAGCTTCCTGCCTGATAAGGTTGAAGTCACCTGCCACCACCACTGGGGTCGTGCAACGTTCAACCTTATCATTTAGCTCGGCCAGGAATCCCGCCGACCGCCCGTGATCAACTAGGCCATAGACAATGATCACCTCCCAACTGAGGTTCACACGTCGGTCGGTGACGGACATAGTCAGGAAGAATTCCCCGCGGTCCATATCCTCCATCGAGAAGAAGTCCTCCCTGACCCCGAGGAGTATGCCTCCAGACTGCCCAGACGCCGGCAACCATTGCCAGACAAACGGGTGTCGAGAGAGCCCCTGTATCTCCTGAATGGAGAAGTCTTGACAAACCGTCTCCTGGAGACTTACTGCATCTATATCTTCCTGCCGGATGTAGTCAATCAGCTGGCGTCGGCGGCCCAGGTTGCCGAAGCCCCTAATGTTCCAACATAGGAGCTTCATATGGGAACCTCGCCTGGGTCACTAGGCCCCTCAGGTGGGGCCGAAATAGCCCTCCCGCCTAGGGAGGGGTTGGGCAATTGCTTCGACGGATGGCCACGACGCCCCCTTCTTAGCAGGGGCCTCGCCTGCCATGTCCGCGCACTAACACCCGCAGACTCCATCATCTGCTCAAAGGGATGTAGCGTGTAGGAGGCCATCCCGCAAGGCCCTCGCCCTCCTAGGGGGCCCCTTGCAGTGTCAGGCCGGGAGGGTGGCCGGCTCGGGCCCGATCCAGGCCTAGGCTCTCTATGCCCGGAGCCAGAAGGGGCCGAGGCATCCACAGCCCGTTGTTCAGCACGGTCCTGAGCCTTAGCAAGGGCCCCATTGAGCCACTCTTTGGCACAAATGGCCGAGATCTTCTCAAGTCGGGGACCCTTTTCACCCCGAAACACAATATCGCAATCCGAAGCAACGTCACTAAGGTGTGCCATCGGCACCGAGTCAAGCACTACAAATTGAGAACCGAAATAAGAGGGACCAAAGGGATGGGGTGGTGTCGTACCTAGAGTGAGGTCGCGTGCCGCCGCACACATGGCCGCCAACTCAGGAACCGTCGGGACCCGGCCATCCGAAAGGGTCCGGAACCGGCAGAGGCGGGCGCTCTGCCTAGACGCCACAGCCGGAGAAGGCACCACCCGAGTGTCGGGGCTGGGCACGGGAGAGACGATGTTGACCGTGTCCAACCCTACCCCCGGTGGAGGCAGCGAAGCAGCCTTGCCCACCCCCAGGCGAGGCGGCGGTGGCGTAGCAAGGACCAAGGCCGGGGACTCCATAGCTGGCGATGGTGGGGTCCCTGGCGAGCGAGAGTACCATACCACCCCGGGTGAGCGCGGGGATGACGACGGGCACACATCCATCCCCACACTGTCAGTATCATCCTCATGCTCCAAGACCGCACGAAGGTGCCGGGGAAGTGGGCCTCCCCATCATAAGGGGCTGCGAGGCCATCCCATCCACAGCTAGAGTGAGAGCGGCAGCCCTGGGGGGCCCGCCCCTGCCCCACCCACACAAGTCGGGCTCAGCCGAGCGGAGTCTTGCGCCAGGGGGATGTCATCCTACTCGGATGATGACTCATTAGAGCCCTCCCCACCCCCGTCGTGCCAATCGTCGAAGGGTGCCGGAGGCGAGGGAGGCTAGATCACGCCCGTCTGACCCTCGAGCTCCTCCAGATCAACCTCGTATGTGAGACGCCGACCCTTCTTGCCGAAGTAGAAGATCAAGGACAGGCCATCCACCTCGGCCGGAATCAGGCATAGAACCTCGATCTGAGCCGGGCCATCCCCATCCAGAGACGCGAGATCAACAGAGAGGAGCTTGCCCACCGGCTCTGAGACTACCTTGAGAATATGCTCACTCTTGCCCCTCTGGGGCGAGCCTGCTTCCCTTTGGTATCCCATACACCAACACCCATACCAAGGTGAGCGGTGGAACTGAGTCCGGTTGCGCGATGGCCTCCTTGACGGAGATGAAGAACTTGTTGATTGGGCACTTGATGTTGTCGTGAGTGCAGACGCGGAGAAGCTCCGCCAAAGGGAACGGCGCCGAGAAGACCAGCGGTGCCGTCTCGGTGACGACCCAAGAGAAGTCGTTGTCGCGGTTGCCATCGATGTAGGCCACTAGCTCGTCGCAAATAAGGTCTGCGGTAACCACGGCTGACGCCGGCAGAGTATGACCCAGAACTAGTGAGACCGTCGCCAAGTGCGGCCTGACAGGTTCCTCGTCCAGCTCCGCGTCGACGTAGTAGAAACCACATTCCTCGGATCCATACCCCCAAGTAGGCCAGAGTCGTGGGGCAACGGGAGGGCGCCGGGCACTCAGATTGGAAGTGCCCCGTGCATCCACAGTTGATACACATCGTCTCCTCTCGAGACCTGGACCGTCCGCCCCGCGTCGGAGGCGGCACCGGAGCCTCCTGCTCCGGACCGGGGAGGGTGGGGCGAACGTCCGGGGCCGCCCCATCACCATAGGGAGGACCTGGCTGGGCGCGCATCTTCTTTTTGTTCTTATTCTTCTTCTTCCGGGGCGGGAGTTCTGGCGGATCCTGGGCATCTTCGAAATGCCGAGGCGGAGAATACCGCGGCACATCATCCGTCGGTCGTCTCCAATCCTGGGAGTCAGCACCACCTCAACGTCGGGCATAGTCCACACCACGGGACGACCTGTCCTCAGCAAGCGGCGCCCGAGAGACCTCCCGAAGTGGCTGCCCCACTGGCCCCGGAGAGCGCTGCCGGTCACGGGAGCCTCCACGGGAATCCGGGAGCAGCCCCTAGTCGCCACATGTGGAAGAGCCCTCCTGGGCGCAGGATCCCCCACCATGTCGGGCCTCTAGATCACGCCGGAGGGAGGCCTCCCTAGCCTCGTCCTCAGCCTGCCGGCGAGCGGTTTCTTGGCACCGAAGATCGGCCGATGACCCAGCCAGCGAAAGGTGGGGATCACGCACCGGGTCGCGGGGTGGGGGAGGCCGACAGAGGGAGGGGCCGGAGTAGGTTTGCGACCCGTGGGACCAGCGAGGAGCAGCCTGCGACTCCGGGCGGCGGCCCGTCACGGGAAAGGGCCGTTTCGGCCGTGACTGCCCTCGCCTTGTTCCCTGGCCATGAGGGCCTCGAGATAGGATCGGGCCGGTGAAGTGCAGGTGGAAGGCAGAGAGACCGAGGGGAGCACGGGAGCGGGCGGCACAGTCGGCGTCGTCAGAACAGAGGCGAGCGGCGGAACAAGGGAAGGCGGCATAGTTGGGGGAAGAACGGATCGGGCGAAACTGCCCAATCGCTCCACCTCGCCCTGGTAGCGGGCCAGCCCTGCCGCGGATCGACCGCCCCCGGTTGGATTCAGATCCAGCGGTTAGGATCAGCAGGGGCAAGCCGCCACGACCGGACCGCTAGGTCAACTGCCTCCTGGGCCGGATCGGCCAACCCTGCGTCCTCCTGGGTCCTTTGCCGCACTCCGGGGCCCGAGCGTGAACGGGCCCGTGCTCGAAGGCTAGCCCATGCCGACGAAGGCCGGCCCACCTCGCAGGCTAGCATTGGCCCGCGAAGCAGAGCCCCCCGCGCAGGGCCAACCAGGCGCATGTCCCCTTCGTAGGGTTTTGCAGCTGCGGCCATGGGCGGCGGCGGGCCCCGAGGGCTCCGGCGACTCCCACTGGCGCGAAACCCAAGGTCAAAGAGGACCTGGGCCAGGAGACCGTGGCGCATCCGGCGCCGCCCACGGACCGGCGAGCGATCTCAACACCGCCTGGAGCCTAGTTGCCCAAGGCAAAGAGGGGGCCATCAGAGAAGCCGCGCCCGAGGACACCGAGCCCCGACGCTGGGACGACTGCGCCAACGCCAGAAACTCCCCAAGCACCAGCGGCACCAAGAACATAGGGCACTCCACCCGGCCATCCTCCTCGTTGGCATCGGCCATGTAAGCCTAGGAGACGACGGAGTGGCCGCTGCGCAAGGTCGGAGCCGGCCGCGACCCAGCGGCGCCGTGTCCGGACGGAGCAGCCACACCATCGATGACCATCCCGACGGCGGCGAGCGCAGGCTCGAGGCATAGAGCCGGCAAATTCAAAATCGCCCCAGCTCCCTGTCCTTGGATCCTATTCTATAATCCTTCACCTCACCTAGGTACTCCAGATCCTAACCTCAATAGTATTTTTTATGGAGGAAAAAACTTCTCATTACTTAACCAGGATCACAGAGATCCTACAAACACTGGTTTACAACTCTGTGATACGTCTCCATCGTATCCACTTTTCTAAACTCTTTCGTTCTTATTTTGAATTATAATTTGAATGATTTGAATGAAACTAATCCGGACTGACGATGTTTTCAGCAGAATTGCCATGGTGTTGTTTTTGTGCAGAAATCAAAATTCTTGATACGCCGACGTCGCCGCGCTTCCTCGGCTTGAGGAGTAGACAAGGTAACATGAGAGCCAAGAAGATGCAGAACCAGGAGGCGACTTGCCCCACTATGGCCATTGTGCGCCCGCGTCTAGAGCTAGAGCCTGGAGCTATGGATCGATGGCCAATGGATGCACACCAGGTACGTCGCCCAGGCTTATAAGGAGCGTGGACGATGTGTGTAAGTGAGATTCTGTCAGGCTGGTCAGCGTGTGATGTCGTCCGTGGCGGGACACGTGTTGCTCAGCAGAAGGCATCTACCTATCTCGGGGATATATGGAGATGCATGTATTCTATCCCTAAGATATACGGTGACATGTGGAATTTTTCTTGACAAGAGATATCTATATTATATCCTGAGGATATACAGAGATATGTGAGGGAAATATATAAACTAAATTAACACAATAAAACATCAGATTTGCTGTTTCTCAATCGATTGTGAAATAATTGTAGCTCAATCAATGGCTGGACCTTTTGAATTTTGGAAAATGTTTGTAATCAACCGGATGATTTGTCTCTTGCGTAAACAAGCTCCTCCGATCGACATGTGCCCTCCATGAGGCCCACCCACCGCATCCCCAAGCCTCGTCCACACGTGGGCTGTCTTTCTCTCAAGCGTCTCTCTCCCTCGTCTCTCCCCCTCTCATCTCTCCCTCGATGCTGCTACCTCTTGAGCACTGCGTTGGTTTTCCCCGAAGAGGAAGGGATGATGCAGCAAAGTAGCGTAAGTATTTCCCTCAGTTTTTGAGAACCAAGGTATCAATCCAGTAGGAGGCTACGCGCGAGTCCCTCGTACCTGCACAAAACAAATAAATCCTCGCAACCAACACGATAAGGGGTTGTCAATCCCTACACGGCCACTTACGAGAGTGAGATCTGATAGATATGATAAGATAATATTTTTGGTATTTTTGTGATAAAGATGCAAAGTAAAATAAAGGCAAAGTAAAAGCAAAGGAAATAACTAAGTATTGGAAGATTAATATGATGAAGATAGACCCGGGGGCCATAGGTTTCACTAGTGGCTTCTCTCAAGAGCATAAGTATTTTACGGTGGGTGAATGAATTACTGTTGAGCAATTGACAGAATTGAGCATAGTTATGAGAATATCTAGGTATGATCATGTATATAGGCATCACGTCCGAGACAAGTAGACTGACTCCTGCCTGCATCTACTACTATTACTCCACTCATCGACCGCTATCCAGCATGCATCTAGAGTATTAAGTTAAAAACAGAGTAACGCCTTAAGCAAGATGACATGATGTAGAGGGATAGACTCATGCAATATGATGAAAACCC
The DNA here is from genome assembly GCF_003073215.2 of Triticum urartu. Classification (NCBI taxonomy): domain Eukaryota; kingdom Viridiplantae; phylum Streptophyta; class Magnoliopsida; order Poales; family Poaceae; genus Triticum; species Triticum urartu. The sequence continues at coordinate 639,656,630 of NC_053024.1, forward strand.
CATCTTGTTATCCTTGATGGCAACAATACAATACGTGCCTTGCTGCCCCTACTGTCACTGGAAAGGACACCGCAAGATTGAACCCAAAGCTAAGCACTTCTCCCATTGCAAGAAAGATCAATCTAGTAGGCCAAACCAAACTGATAATTCGAAGAGACTTGCAAAGATAACCAATCATACATAAAAGAATTCAGAGAAGATTCAAATATTGTTCATAGATAGACTTGATCATAAACCCACAATTCATCGGTCTCAACAAACACACCGCAAAAAGAAGATTACATCGAATAGTTCTCCACAAGAGAGGGGGAGAACATTGTATTGAGATCCAAAAAGAGAGAAGAAGCCATCTAGCTATAACTATGGACCCGTAGGTCTGAGGTAAACTACTCACACTTCATCGGAGGGGCTATGGTGTTGATGTAGAAGCCCTCCGTGATCGATGCCCCCTCCGGCGGAGCTCCGGAACAGCCCCAAGATGGGATCTCGTGGATACAGAAAGTTGCGGCGGTGGAATTAGGTTTTTGGCTCCGTATCTGATCGTTTGGGGGTACGTAGGTATATATAGGAGGAAGGAGTACGTCGGTGGAGCAACAGGGGGCCCACGAGGGTGGAGGGCGCGCCTGGGGGGGGGGTAGGCGCGCCCCCTACCTCGTGGCCTCCTCTTTTGTGTCTTGACGTAGGGTCCAAGTCTCCTGGGTCTTGTTCGTTGAGAAAATCACGTTCCCGAAGGTTTCATTCCGTTTGGACTCCGTTTGATATTCCTTTTCTTCGAAACCCTAAAACAGGCAAAAAACAATTCTGGGTTGGGCCTCCGGTTAATAGGTTAGTCCCAAAAATAATATAAAAGTGGATAATAAAGCCCAATAATGTCCAAAATAGATAATATAGCATGGAGCAATAAAAAATTATAGATATGTTGGAGACGTATCAAGCATCCCCAAGCTTAATTCCTGCTCGTCCTCGAGTAGGTAAATGATAAAACAGAATTTTTGATGCGGAGTGCTACTTGGCATAATTTTAATGTAATTCTTCTTAATTGTGGTATGAATATTCAGATCCGAAAGATTCAAGACAAAAGTTTAATTGACATAAAAATAATAATACTTCAAGCATACTAACAAAGCAATTATGTCTCTCAAAATAACATGGCCAAAGAAAGTTATCCCTACAAAATCATATAGTCTGGCTATGCTCCATCTTCACCACACAAAATATTTAAATCATGCACAACCCTGATGACAAGCCAAGCAATTGTTTCATACTTTTGACATTCTCAAAACTTTTTCAATTTTCACGCAATACATGAGCGTGAGCCATGGACATAGCACTATAGGTGGAATAGAATGGTGGTTGTGGAGAAGACAAAAAGGGAGAAGATAGTCTCACATCAACTAGGCGTATCAACGGGCTATGGAGATGCCCATCAATAGATATCAATGTGAGTGAGTAGGGATTGCCATGCAACGGATGCACTAGAGCTATAAGTATATGAAAGCTCAAAAAGAAACTAAGTGGGTGTGCATCCAACTTGCTTGCTCATGAAGACCTAGGGCATTTTGAGGAAGCCCATCATTGGAATATACAAGCCAAGTTCTATAATGAAAAATTCCCACTAGTATATGAAAGTGATAACATAGGAGACTCTCTATCATGAATATCATGGTGCTACTTTGAAGCACAAGTGTGGTAAAAGGATAGTAACATTGTCCCTTCTCTCTTTTTCTCTCATTTTTATTTGGGCCTTTTTATGGCCTCTTTTCTTTCTCTTTTTTTCGTCCGGAGTCTCATCCCGACTTGTGGGGGAATCATAGTCTCCATCATCCTTTCCTCACTGGGACAATGCTCTAATAATGATGATCATCACACTTTTATTTTTCTTACAACTCAACAATTACAACTCGATACTTAGAACAAAATATGACTCTATATGAATGCCTCCGGCGGTGTACCGGGATATGCAATGAATCAAGAGTGACATGTATGAAAGAATTATGAATGGTGGCTTTGCCACAAATACGATGTCAACTACATGATCATGCTAAGCAATATGACAATGATGGAGTGTGTCATAAATAACGGAACGTGGAAAGTTGCATGGCAATATATCTCGGAATGGCTATGGAAATGCCATAATAGGTAGGTATGGTGGCTGTTTTGAGGAAGGTATATGGTAGGTGTATGATACCGGCGAAAGGTGCGCGGTATTAGAGAGGCTAGCAAAGGTGGAAGGGTGAGAGTGTGTATAATCCATGGACTCAACATTAATCATAAAGAACTCATCTAATTATTACAAAAATCTAGAAGTTATCAAAGCAAAGTATTACGTGCATGCTCTTAGGGGGATAGATTGGTAGGAAAAGACCATCGCTCGTCCCCGACCGCCACTCATAAGGAAGACAATCAATAAACAAATCATGCTCCGGACTCATCACATAACGGTTCACCATACGTGCATGCTACGGGAATCACAAGCTTCAACACAAGTATTTCTCAAATTCACAACTACTCAACTAGCACAAACTTTAATATCACCATCTTCATATCTCAAAACAATTATCAAGTATCAAACTTATCATAGTATTCAACACACTCATAAGAAAGTTTTATTATTAATCTTGTATACCAAGCATATTAGGATTTTAAGAAAATTACCATGCTTTAAGACTCTCAAAATAATCTAAGTGAAGCATGAGAGATCAATAGTTTCTATAAAACAAATCCACCACCGTGCTCTAAAAGATATAAGTGAAGCACTAGAGCAAAATTATATAACTCAAAAGATATAAGAGAGAAGCACATAGAGTATTCTAACAAATTCCAAATCATGTATGGCTCTCTCAAAAGGTGTGTACAGCAAGGATGATTGTGGTAAACTAAAAAGCAAAGACTCAAATCATACAAGACGCTCCAAGCAAAACACATATCATGTGGCGAATAAAAATATAGCTCCAAGTAAAGTTACCGATAGAAGTAGACGAAAGAGGGGATGCCTTCCGGGGCATCCCCAAGCTTTGGCTTTTAGGTGTCCTTAGATTATCTTGGGGGTGACATGGGAATCCCCAAGCTTAGGCTCTTGCCACTCCTTGTTCCATAATCCATCAAATCTTTACCCAAAACTTGAAAACTTCACAACACAAAACTTAAAGTAGAAAATCTCGTGAGCTCCGTTAGCGAAAGAAAACAAAAGACCACTTCAAGGTACTGTAATGAACTCATTATTTATTTATATTGGTGTTATACCTACTGTATTCCAACTTCTCTATGGTTTATAAACTATTTTACTAGCCATAGATTCATCAAAATAAGCAAACAACACACGAAAAACAGAATCTGTCAAAAACAGAACAGTCTGTAGTAATCTGCAGCTAGCGCAAGATCTGGAACCCCAAAAATTCTAAAATAAATTTTGGACGTGAGGAATTTATCTATTAATCATCTGCAAAAATAATTAACTAAATAGCACTTTCCAAATAAAAATGGCAGAGTTCTCGTGAGCGCTAAAGTTTCTGTTTTTTACAGCAAGTTAACAAGACTTTCCCCAAGTCTTCCCAACGGTTCTACTTGGCACAAACACTAATTAAACACAAAAAACACAACCAAAACAGAGGCTAGATAAATTATTTATTACTAAACAGGAGCAAAAAGCAAGGAATAAAAATAAAATTGGGTTGCCTCCCAACAAGCGCTATCGTTTAACGCCCCTAGCTAGGCATAACAAGCAAGATAGATCTAGGTATTGCCATCTTTGGTAGGCAATCCATAAGTGGCTCTCATAATAGATTCATAAGGTAATTTAATTTTATTTCTAGGAAAGTGTTCCATGCCTTTCCTTAATGGAAATTGGAATCTAATATTTCCTTCCTTCATATCAATAATTGCACCAATCGTTCTAAGGAAAGGTCTACCAAGAATAATAGGACATGAAGGATTGCAATCTATGTCAAGAACAATAAAATCTACGGGCACATAATTCCTATTTGCAACAATAAGAACATCATTAATTCTTCCCATAGGTTTCTTAATAGTGGAATCCGCAAGGTGCAAGTTTAGAGAGCAATCATCAAAATCACGGAAACCTAACAAATCACACAAAGTCTTTGGAATCGTGGAAACACTAGCACCCAAATCACATAAAGCATAGCATTCATGATCTTTAATTTTAATTTTAATAGTTGGTTCCCACTCATCATAAAGTTTTCTAGGGATAGAAACTTCCAATTCAAGTTTTTCTTCATAAGATTGCATCAAGGCATCAACGATATGTTTAGTAAACGCTTTATTTTGACTATAAGCATGAGGAGAATTTAGCATGGATTGCAACAAGGAAATACAATCAATCAAAGAGCAATTTTCATAGTTAAATTCCTTGAAATCCATAATAGTGGGTTTAGCAACATCTAGGGTTTTAATTTCTTCAATCCCACTTTTATCAAATTTAGCATCAAGATCAAAAGATTCCGAATTCTTAGAACGCCTTCTAGGTAAAGGTGGATCATATTCAGTCCCATCATTATCAAGATTCATATTGCAAAACAAAGATTTAATAGGGGACACATCAATAACTTTTAGATCTTCATCATTATTTTCATAGGAACTAGAAGAACACGCTCTTATAAAGGCATCTTTCTTAGCACGCATCCTAGCGGTTCTTTCTTTGCACTCATCAATGGAAATTCTCATGGCTTTGAGAGACTCATTGATATCATGCTTAGGTGGAATAGATCTAAGTTTCAAAGAATCAACATCAAGAGCAATTCTATCAACGTTCCTAGCCAAATCATCAATCTTAAGCAATTTTTCTTCAATCAAAGCATTGAAATTCTTTTGCGAAGTAATAAAATTCTTTAATATTAGATTCAAATTCAGAGGGCATCTTATTATAATTTCCATAAGAATTGTTGTAGGAATTACCATAATTATTAGAGGGATTACTAGGATAAGGCCTAGGATTAAAATTTCCTCTATACGTGTTGTTACCAAAATTGTTCCTTCCAACAAAATTCACATCCATAGATTCATTATTATTCTCAATCAAAGTAGACAAGGGCATATCATTAGGATCATAATAAACACTCTTATTAGCAAATAATTTCATAAGTTCATCCATCTTTCCACTCAAAACATTAATTTCTTCTATCGCATGCACCTTTTTATTAGTAGATCTTTCAGTATGCCATTGAGAATAATTAACCATAATATTATCTAGGAGTTTAGTAGCTTCTCCTAATGTGATTTCCATAAAATTGCCTCCCGCGGCCGAATCTAAAAGATTTCTAGAAGCAAAATTCAATCCGGCATAACAATTCTGAACAATCATCCACAAATTTAAACCATGAGTAGGGCAATTACATATCATTAATTTCATTCTCTCCCAAGCTTGTGCAACATGTTCATGATCAAGTTGCATACAGTTCATAATATCGTTTCTAAGAGAGATGATCTTAGCGGGAGGAAAATACTTAGAGATAAAAGCATCTTTGCACTTGTTCCATGAATCAATACTATTTTTAGGCAAAGATGAAAACCAAGCTTCAGCACGATCTCTAAGAGAAAAAGGAAATAGCTTCAATTTAACAATATCATTATTCACATCTTTCTTCTTTTGCATATCACACAAATCAACGAAGCTATTTAGATGGGTAGCGGCATCTTCACTAGGAAGGCCGGAAAACGGATCTTTCATGACAAGATTCAGCTAAACAGTATTAATTTCACAAGATTCAGCATCGGTAAGAGGAGCAATCAGAGTGCTAATAAAATAATTATTGTTGGTATTGGTGAAGTCACACAATTTAGTATTATCTTGAGCCATCGTGGCAAGCAAGCAAACTAACACACAAGCAAACAAAAAGCAAGCGGGCAAAAAGAGACAAATAGAGAAAGAGAGGGAGGATAGAGAGAGAGGGCAAATAAAACGGCAAGGGTGCATTGGGGGAGAGGAAAACGAGAGGCAAATGGCAAATAATGTAATGCGGGAGATAAGGGTATGTGATGGGTACTTGGTATGTTGACTTTTGCGAAGACCTCCCCGGCAACGGCGCCAGAAATCCTTCTTGCTACCTCTTGAGCACCGCGTTGATTTTCCCCGAAGAGGAAGGGATGATGCAGCAAAGTAGTGTAAGTATTTCCCTCGGTTTTAGAGAACCAAGGTATCAATCCAGTAGGAGGCTTCGTGCGAGTCCCTCATACCTGCACAAAACATATAAATCCTCGCAAGTAACGCAAATAGGGGTCGTCAATCCCTATAAGGCCACCTACGAGAGTGAGATCCGATAGATATGATCAAGATAATATTTTTGGTATTTTTATGATAAAGATGCAAAGTAAAATAAAGGCAAAGGAAATAACAAAGGAAATAATTAGGCAGTAGGAGATCAATATGATAAAGATAGACCCGGGGACCATAGGTTTCACTAGTGGCTTCTCTCGAGAGCATAAGTATTCTACGGTGGGTGAACAAATTATTGTTGAGCAATTGACATAATTGAGCATAGTTATGAGAATATCTAGGTATGATCATGTATATAGGCATCACGCCCGAGACAAGTAGATCGACTCCTGCCTGCATCTACTACTATTACTCCACTCATCGACCGCTATCCAGCATGCATCTAGAGTATTAAGTTAAAAACAGAGTAACGCCTTAAGCAAGATGACATGATGTAGAGGGATAGACTCATGCAATATGATATAAACCCCATATTTTTATCCTCGATGGCAACAATAGAATACGTGCCTTGCTGCCCTTAGTGTCACTAGGAAAGGACACCGCAAGATTGAACCCAAAGCTAAGCACTTCTCCCATTGCAAGAAAGATCAATCTAGTAGGCCAAACCAAACTGATAATTCGAAGAGACTTGCAAAGATAACCAATCATACATAAAAGAATTCAAAGAAGATTCAAATATTATTCATAGATAGACTTGATCATAAACCCACAATTCATCGGTCTCAACAAACACACCGCAAAAAGAAGATTACATCGAATAGTTCTCCACAAGAGAGGGGGAGAACGTTGTATTGAGATCCAAAAAGAGAGAAGAAGCCATCTAGCTAATAACTATGGACCCGTAGGTCTGAGGTAAACTACTCACACTTCATCGGAGAGGCTATGGTGTTGATGTAGAAGCCCTCCGTGATTGCTGCTCCCTCCGGCGGAGCTCCGGAACAGGCCCCAAGATGGGATCTCGTGGATACAGAAAGTTACGGCGGTGGAATTAGGGTTTTGGCTCCGTATCTGATCATTTGTGGGTACGTGGATATATATAGGAGGAAGAAGTACCTCGGTGGAGCAACAGGGGGCCCACGAGGGTGGAGGGCGCGCCTGGGGGGGTAGGCGCGCCCCCTACCTTGTGGCCTCCTGTTTCTTTTCTTGACGTAGGGTCCAAGTCTCCCGGATCATAATCTTCATAAAAATCATGTTCCCGAAGGTTTCATTCTGTTTGGACTCCGTTTGATATTCCTTTTCTTCGAAACCCTAAAACAGGCAAAAACAGCAATTCTGGGTTGGGCCTCCGGTTAATAGGTTAGTCCCAAAAATAATATAAAAGTGGATAATAAAGCCCAATAATGTCCAAAACAGTAGATAATATAGCATGGACCAATCAAAAATTATAGATATGTTGGAGACGTATCATTGGCCTCTTTGTGAGAGAGGATGACCGGGACGCGGCGTTTGATGGGAACGTCGTGGATGTAGGCGGGATCGGGGATCTAGGCGGTGGAACCGGCGGAGGAGTCGAAGGGGTCCGAGGGAAGGGAGCGGTGGGAGAGGTCAGAGCCGGACATGGTAGTGTGCGGTGGAGGCTTTGGACGGCGCGTGGTTTAGGGTTAGGGTTTTGGGCGGCGCGCGGCTAGCGGCCTGGGGGAGGCGGATCACGTGGCAGGGGTGGGAAGGCTGCGGCGGCGGCGAGAGAGCCAGCGGTGATACGGCAGCGGGGGGGAGGAGCGGCGGTTGCGGCTAGGTGGCTACGGTGGCGCGGTGCGGCTAGGGTTTAGAGGATCGAAGGGAGGCTGATATCATGTAGAAGATATGTGCAACTCATGATATATTGATCGAGTGCATATGCATGTATATATAAGTACATAGGGGAGTCACGTCCTCAACTATACAAGGAAGGAAGAGGGCTTGTTGTACAAGAAATACACATGCAATATCTACATCTCAACGCTTGCCATTGATTCGGTGTAATTAACTTTCAGCGAATCGCGCACAATCAAAGAAAAAAGATGACAAGTACGATTTCTGATGTATTTTTACTTTTTGTTGCCCGTTTTGCGTCTTATTGGTTTCAATTGTACCGACAGAAATAATTAGCAGTGGCCCAACATGTTTTTTTTGCCTTGAGTATCCCAAGATATCGATGCAATGAGAAAAAACATACTCACATAATGTGATGAAATAAGGACCATTTTTTGGTGGAGCTTAGTTTTATCCATAACCTTCAAAACTAGGGCTGGAAAAAAAGCTCGAAGCTCGCGAGCTAAACAAATAGCTCGTGACTCGGCTCAAATCGACTCGAACTCAAAGAATAACGAGTCGAGCCGAGCTTTAGTTTAAGATCGTTTATAGACCAAGTTAAATAAGCCAATCTCATGAGTACTCGTGTAACTTGTTAGGCTCGATACAATAGATCAGCCACTCCCAATACAAAGAAAGATCTGCCACTCAGCAACCTACGTCACAGGCGCACAATACATGGCCCAGTCGTTGAAGGCCTAGCCGCCTAGGAGACTCATGCGTTACAAGGAAATTACAATTGTTTAGTGAATATATATTTAATATATACATAATCATTCAATCATATTTGAGGACTTTATGTTTATATCTTTAACGAGCTTAACAAGCTAAATGAGCAAGCTCGCGAGTTATACGAGTTGAGCCAATCTTGGGTTCGATCTCGTTATAGTAACGAGTCGAGTCGAGCTAGCTCGTTAACGAAACGAGCTCTAGTGAGTCGAGCCGAGCTGGCTCGACTCGACTCGAATTCCATCCCTATTCAAAACTAAGAAAATTTGATCACTAAGGGGGGAGGGAGGTGGCCGGGGTGGGTGGGGCTGAAATTATATTAAAATTGTGAAAACCTAGAAGGAAAGCAAATTTGTTTGGAAAATGAATTCCTTATTTTTAAAACATTCATGTTATTCTAGAGGTTAAATTACAAAATTTAGAAGAAGAAAAAAGTAATGATATGTGTGTTTTCAAAACCATTGTCATGTCGCCGGTCATACAATTTGGCTTGAGAGAGGGCGGGGGGACATGTTCTACACAGTATAAAAAGTTAAATGTTAATTAGTTTGATTTAAAGTTTAATGATGAAAAATGAACTTAGTTTTTTTTGAGAAACATGGTATATACACGAACACTCACAACACACACACACACATCCTATCCGTTTGGGCACCTATGAGAGATTAAGTCATTTGATATGAAAATCCTGAAATAAATCCAAACCCCTACGAGTACTTCCGAGAGAGGATGTGCTACTCTCATAACAGTTGCTAGATTATCCCAAATAGAAAGAGTGATGTAGCACTGTAGTAGAAAGTATTTTCCTCGGTTAAGAACCAATATTTAATTGAACCAGTAAGACTCTACAAGCTAACAAGATAAGCAGGTCTTGCACACAAACAAAATAAATGCTTGCACCCAAGGTGGCAAGGGGGTTGTCAATCCACTCGTCTTGCCAGTCGCAAGGTTAAAAAGTAAATAGTGGTAGATAGTGTGGCAAAGTGGCAAAATAATAAAAGTAAATAAAAGAGCAAATTGAGTAACAGAAGTATTGATAGAGAATGGACTTAGGGGCCATAGGTTCACTAGTGGCATATCTCTCAAAAGTAGGTAATGGCAAGGTAAACCAATTACTGTGTGACAATTGACAAAAAAGCAACATTCATAACTATCATCATTCATGGCATAATCTTATATAGGCGCGTGACAAGTAGACTGTAATCCAACTACATTTACTACTATTAATCCACCCAGAAACCGCTATCCAGCATGCATCTCAAGGTATTAAATTTAATGAAAAACAGAGTAACGCAATAAGCAAGATGATATGGTGTAGACAGAAAAGACTAGCAGTAAGATCAATTCCATCGTTTTATCCTTAGTAGCAACAACACATCATGTGCCTTCTCCCTCTCACTAGGATATAGATCACTATGAGCTTGGACCCACTACTATGCACCACTCCCTCTGAAGAATTACCCATCTATCTTGGCTGGAGAAGACAAATAATTCGAGAAGCATACATACATAATTAATTATACAACAAAAAAATTCAAAAGATTCAATTATATTCAATGAACAATATGATCACAAATCCACAAATCATCGGGTCCCAACAAACACACCATAAGAATTACATCGGCTTGATCTCAGAGGAGATCATTGCATTGAAGATTCTGAAGAGAGGGAAGAAGCCATCTAGCTACTACTATGGACCCCTAGGTCCTATAGGAACTACTCACACATCATCATGGAGGCAACAATGATTGACGAAGAGGCCACCCATGGTGGCTTCCCCCTCTGGCAGAGCACCGGAACAGGGCTCCAGATGAGATTGCCTCAGAACAGAGGCTTCTGACGCCGATAAAATTCATTTGGGTTCGCTTATGAGGATTCCGGGAATTTTAGGATTTATAGGCGGAAAATTTAGGTTAAACGGAGGCTCAAGGGCCCCAAATGGGCAAGTGGCGCGTCAAGCCCCACCCTGGCCGCGCCACCTGTCCACATGGTTGCGTTGTGGGTCCGCTCGATCTCTCTCGAAGTTTCCAGGGCCTTTCATTTTTCGTAAAAATCTTCAAAAAATGGCGTTGTATTTGGACCTTCCTAGATATGGATTTTCTGCGAGACCAAAAAAACAATCAAAATAGGAACTAATACTAGGCACAAAATTAATAGTTTAGTCCCAAAAAATAATACAAAATGATATAAAAAGCATATAAAAGTGATAATATAATAGCATTACACAATCAAAATTTATATATGCACTAGAGACCTATCAGGAAGTTTCTTAGAAATATGCCCTAGAGATAATAATAAATGTTATTATTTATGTGCATGTTCATAATTATGTTTTTGTTCTCTGCTATAATTGCAATAATTCTCGAGTTTGTATATCGAAGAGGCTCGGATGAAAACTCATGTGCATGATTGGAATAATAAGCGGTAAAATATATCTCTAGTCATGCCTCTAAGACTAGCTCAAGTGTTGCATGATGTTTCCGTTTTTCTAATCATGGGCATAAGAATGCCGCAACTTTGAGGACACAATGTTAGAAGAGCATTTGTTTTGAACATATCCAATTGATATTAGGGATTTCTATTTCTATGCCCTCGGTTCCATCAGGTCAATATAGTTGACCGTCACCTGGCACATTGTTGACGCTCAAAATTGGCACAATCATAAAATTAGCATTGGTTATATCAAGAACAATTCAAACTTATGATTGGAAGTCACCTTGGAATGTATCTCTTCGATATGATCAAGATGGATATGAAGATGGTCTAAAACGGAGTTCGGACTCAAAAGTTATGACAAGTTCAGAGATGCTCATGTTGACACCAGAGTAAATAAAGGAACAGAACTCAATCAAGATGGCCTCTGATGGAAACTGTTTCAACATTAAAGTTGTGCGTCTCGTCGAAACGATTGATTTTGATATAATAATCGTCTTAATCCGAGTTCGTATGCAACCTGTGGAGGCAAAACAAGGTCAGAAACAGAAACTGCAGAGTCATTACGGACCAACCGAGTTGATTTGAGCGGTGAGACCGAGTTGGTCCGAAAATTTACCAGAGAGTTGGCAATGTTCACTCGGTAGGACCGAAGCAAACCAATCGGTGAGACCGAGTTGATCCAAGAAATTACAGAAGGATACAGAGAGTTGGCAACGTTCACTCAATGGGACCGAAATGAACCAATCGGTGAGACCGAGTTGGTCCGAGAAATTACCAAAGATTCCTGTCCGAGTTGGTTAAGGTTTTGATGTTTTGGACGGAATTTTTAGTCCTTTTCTTGTACGAGAAGTCCAGCCACCTCATAAATAGATGAGATGTGATGGCCGATTGAACAACACACAATCGAACAAATCATCTACCACTTTTTATCTTTACTTTTATCCTTCTGCCTTGTTCTTCTTCCTCGTTCTTCGTTCGTTCTTGTTGTTGCAGGGCGGCGAATCTCAAGACCCTAGGGGCGATCAGGTCAACCTAGGGCAGCCCATAGCCGCCACGCGCCCTGACGGGGTCCCTCCCGGGCGTGTGGGGTTTCAGGTCCTTAAAAGCACCTGCCGGATTGCTTGCGTACCGCGTTTCCGGACGGTCTCCTTCGATGTGAGCTGCGGTGCATCACCCTCGGCGTTGGAGGTACACGGCGACGTGTTCGTGTGCGAACACACTTTTTGGCGACTCCGCTGGGGACTAAGCTTTGAACGGTCTCCAGCCCGTTTTTTCTACGAAAAGATCGTCATGTAGGGTTTGCAATCTACAAAGGTAATATGAATACCCAATTCCTTACTTTAGATGCAAATAATTCATATGGTGTTACTAGATCATTCAATGAGTATACTCTATCGGCCAACCCTAAATTTTTCAACAATGCATCTAATTACGTGCAAAGGCCGATTCAAAGTAATTTACATGCTTTAACTTCTTATGATACTAGTAACATGCACCATATGCACTCCAACTCTCATGCATCGGCAACCCCAGAAATCATTATGCCGATGAACAACATGATGAGTTTGGTCAATCAAGTTGAAACACCTCTTGTAGGAACTTCCAATAGCATGCGACAAAGTGTTTCACCTTTTTATTCATCGGCAACTAATTTGCAATATACTAGTTCAACCATGCCGGTGGATGGGAGAATTGGCCATGCTACGACTAGCTATTCGGCCATTTACTCTCAACCGTCCTATGCTACACCTTGTGTTAGTAATTTTTCAGCACCATACACAACTGTAGATGTTCATAATTCGGCTTCACACCTTCCTGGTCATAGCCGAATAAATGTAAATCTTACAGGAGCGGTTGTGCCCAATGTTGTAGAAGATGAGGTAGTGGTGGATGCATTGAAGAGTCTAGCCCGAAATAAGAGGATTAGTGCTCTTTGCCTTGAACAGTATGAAAAGGGGCTATTTACTGATTATGCGGCAATAAAAGCTAGAGTTTTTCAAGAAGATGAATCTTTGCCAATTGATAAAATTGGCGAGCAAAAATATGGTTCTACAGCAATGCATATGCCTTCACCTGGTACTACATCATATTATACACCCCCTACACAATTGCAAAATTTCGGCAACACTCGTGTGTCATTGCCGAAAGAATCTAAAAGCATTGGGGGGCAATCATATCCGGAGTGGGCAGAAATTGAGAAAAAACTTAAAGCCAATTTTGCCGCTCACCGCCAGAAACAAACAGAGAAAGAATTGGCTCAAATAAAAGAAGCATTGCCAATTGGTAGTATCACTGAAAAGAAGGGTGATTCAGAACTTGAAAGTGATTCAGTTGAAAAAGCCGAATCAAGCAATATATATTCTGAATCTATCAAATCCAAACAGGCAAGCATTATTGATAAAGGGCATGGCAAGTATAGCAAAACAACCATGCTTGATTTTTCTAAAGTTAATGGAACCTACTTCCTACCCTATGAGTTGCGTGCCGTAGAAATTGACAACCCTCAAGGACAAGAGCAAGTAGCCAAACAAAGTTCTGCTGATAGGGATCTTCAAGGTAATGATGCACGAAATAAAGAAAAAGATGATGAAGAGGCGTTGGGGAGCCACCCAAAGATGAAGCAAGATATTGTTCAAGCCACACCACCATCATGCTCACCCAAAATATTTGAAGAGGTATGTTTAGCAAGTAATTTACCTATATTCAGATTTGGAAAAAACTTTATTGTTGATGCATCTATTAGAAAAATCCTCTTAAGTAATTCTGAAAGACCAATGAAGAAGGTTGCTTTACTTGTTAGCAATAAAATTGTTATGGAACATATCGGTCAACCCATTGCGCCATTTATAAAGACGGATAATGACATATTGCTACAGCCAAAGCTTTCCCCATTGCTTTATTGTCACAGCCCCAGTTCAGCCCTTGCTTGACTTTGCTTGTTCATCATGCCATCATGTTTAAATTCCAAAGAAACTTGAAATGGGGATTGTTGAAACCCTAGCACCAAATGAAATTCAACTAGGTTCAATAAAAATATTATTTTCAATGATCCCAAATGCCCTTTAGAAAAGTTCATGATTTTAGTTAAAGGTGAAAACCTCTGCCAAAAATGATGAACATGTTTCTATGCCATTCTAGATTTTTGATTTAAATCATAAAGTATTTGCATTTGGGCATTTAAATGCTATAAAATATTTTAAATGCTCAAATAATCATAAACTAAAACGTTTACTGTTGGATTTATTCTAAACAGTAGCCATGATAAGTTTCATGATTTTTGAGTGTGCCTAAGTATTTTTTATAAAGCCTTGAAACTACAGAAGAAATAGAAAAACAGAAAAGAATTAGAAAGGAGAGAGAGAGAGAGAGAGAGAGAGAAAACCCACCTGGGCTTACCTCCTGTACAGCCACCTGGCCCAGCACTGTAGCTGGCCCAGCCCAGCCACCACCGTCTTCAACCTCCTGCCAGTAGGCAGGAGGGCGTGTGCTCGCCGCGCGCGCGCACCACCTCCACCCTGCCTGGCTGCCCCTCGTTGCCCTGGACGCCTCCCGCGACGCCACGCACACCCCTGACCCCTCTCATTTTCCCTGGACTCTTTCCCCCTCCTCTGCTCTCTGTTCCGTGCCGCCCGAGCGGAGCTCGTCGCCACCGACGCCGTTCACCGTAGCCACCACCTCCTCCTCAACCTCTCTCCACGCCTAGAAGCTCCACCACTTCGTCCTCGACCCCTTTGCTGAGCCACGCATCGCCGGATGCTCTGTTGCCTCACCACCGACCCGTCTTCCCCGCGCACGGCCATCGGATCGCCATCGTCATTACGTCGCCATCCGTGCCTCCCTGAGCTCGCCGTTTGCTCCCCTGCACTCGCCATGAGCCCCTGAGCTTTTCCCCTCACCTCCCCCTCTCGCTAGCTTCCTCTAGTCGCCACCCCATGAGCTCCCGAGGCCGCCGTCCGCCATGGCCGGCGAGCTCCGTGCCCGGAGCCCCTCCGCTCCTACTAGATGCTCCTTCATGCTTCTGATGACGTTTTGGTGCTGCCTAGCACCTCCATTTGCTCGCCCTCGAGCTGCAGCCCCGCGCCCATGGTACCCGAGCCCCGCCGCCGCTTGACCTCATCGCCGTGCCCAACTCCGGCAACCCCAGGGCCTTCCTCCACCTCCGTTGGATGCGGCCGAGTGCCAGCTTTCCAACGGGACCGCCCGCGGGCCAAGCAGCCTCCTGTAGGTGAAACCCGAGCCACTCCGGTGCACAACCGCCACGGATTTGGTTGCCGGCGTTACGACGCCGGCGATGGTGACGTGTCCGTATTAATTAGCCACTAATCAGACCATTAATCACCCCTAGAGCCACTGACTAGTGGGACCCAAGCCCTAATTAACGCTGTTCTATTTATGCTTAATTAGTTTATAACCCAGTGGGACCCACTTGTCAGCATTGACTTTGCTGACGTGGCTTTTGACCGGTCCCACATGTCTGTGACTCGAGCCAGCACTATGAGACTGACGTGTGGGACCCACGGGTCAGGTTTGACCCTGGTCAGCCCCTGTTGACCTGATGACGTCACGCTGACGTCATGCTGACGCAGTAATGTTATCTGGATTTTAAATAAATCTAAATGATTTATTTATATTCAGAAAATGTTTAAAACTTCTAAAAATCATAGAAATTCAACCGTAACTCCAAATGAAATAATTTATATATGAAAAATTATCAGAAAAATTCAAGGAATCTGTTTATGGCATTTTCATGCATATTTGAGCAAGTTAACATTGCTGTTTAGGACAAACTAATTAAATGGCATTTAAGAAAGCACATATGGAGTTTGAATTTGAACCTAGTGTTCAAACCAACTCCATTTAACTTGTTGCTAGTTGCATTAGGCCAATCAACATCATATTGCCATGTCACATTCATGCATCATATTGTTGCGTTGCATTGATTGTGTCCTTCTCTGTTTGCCGGTAACCGTCCCCTCTCAGACGACGATGTTTCCGACGACGTGATCGATGACACCGATGAAGAACTATATTATCTTCAGAAGTGCCAGGCAAGCAAAACCCCCTTGTTCATTCCGATACAATCCCACTCCCTCACTCCTGCTCTCTTTTACTGCATTAGGACAACAACGATTCATCTGTTACTTGCTATGGTAGTTGAACCCCTTATCCTCTGCATGACCCGTCATTGCCACAGTAAATAGATGAAACCCACTAGCATGAGTAGGAGTTGTTTGAGCCCTTATGTGCCTACTCATTCATGCTTGTTTGTCATGCCTGCTATTGCATAGAGTTGTGTCGGGTCTGATTCATCAGGAATGAATTGGAATGGTGATGAACATGTCCTACTGTGTGTGAACACGATTTGGTAAAGGTAGCGGTGAGAGGCCATGTAGGAGTACATGGTGGGTTGTCTCATTGAAACCGTCCTCAGGAACTGAGTTCTGTGTCTGTGATCCATGAACAGCTACTACCACTCATTGGGATCCTTAATTGACCCTCTCGGCTTCTTAATCACCCTAGTACTCTGTCCAGGAGTTGCAACTAGTTTCTGGTGTTTGTAGGTTATGTGTTGGCGGCCGTGCGTAGCGCTGACCCTAGGGGTGGGCTATGATGCGGTAGATACACCATGGCACGGTGTACCGGGCGCCCGTTTGGTGTCTCGGGAACCCTGTTCACATCGTTCGGGGCCGTATGTGGAAACCTCGGCCGGACTCCCTGCGGATGGAACCTGGATAGGTGATAAACCTGGACTAGAGACTTGAGTGTTTAGGTAGGCCGTGGCCGACACCCTCATTGGGCTTCCGCTTGAAGGTTGCCGAGTACATGTCGTGTAAACGACGGTAAGTGGTGGGAGCGTGTGTGAAGAAGTACACCCCTGCAGGGTTATCATTATCTATTCGAATAGTCGGATTCCTCGGATATGGAAACTTGGACCCCTTGCATAGTTCATAGACAAGTGAAAGTGGATACTCTAAAACTCGCAAGATAAGCGTGAGTGCTATGGATGGCCTTCTCGTAGGGAGACGGGAGCGGATCCATAGTGGTGTATTGATATGGTGAATATGTGGACTCGTGTGCGCCACCCCAAAAGAGTTGCTTGCAGTCGTAGTTCAGGTTAGCCACTGAGTCAAAGCTGGCTTGCTACAGTTAAACTCCACCACCCCCCTTGTTGATACCGATGCATATGTAGTTAGTTCTGATGTAAGTCTTGCTGAGTACATTTGTACTCACGTTTTCTTAATTTATGTTTTTGCAGAGAGACTTCAGTCTCGCTAGTAGTTCCGCGTGGACTTCGACGTTTAGCTTGATACCTCAGCTACGATCTTGTGCCCTCGGCAGGATCTGGTAGATAGTCAGGCTTCTTAGCCTTTTTCATTTGTAGATGCCTGTACTCAGACATGTTAAGCTTCCGCATGTGCTTGATTTGTATGCTATGATTGTTGGGTCATGAGACCCATGTTTTAATATCTCGCTCCTCGGAGCCTAATGAATAAATACTTGAGTCATAGAGTGATGTTGTGATGCCATGTTGTATTTACACATATCGAGCATATTGTGTGTATGATTAAAATGCTTGGTATGTGTGGGATCCGACAATCTAGTTGTTTATCATTGGCAGCCTCTCTTATGGGGAAATGTAGTCTAGTGCTTCCATGAGCCATAGTAGTCCGCTACAGCCCGGTTCACCGGAGTCCTGCAAGCCCAGCACTTCTGCTCAGGACACTTGACTGGCCGACATGTGTTTCACTTCGTTCCTGTGTCTGTCCCTTCGGGGAAATGTCACGCGATGACATCCGGAGTCCTGCCTAGCCTGCTACAGCCCGGGTTCCCGGAGTCCTGTTAGCCCAGTGCTACAGCCCGGATTCACACGCTGCTGACCGACATGCTCGATGTGATTCATGTATGCCTGTCCCCATAGGTTGGTGTCGCTTTGAAAGTGCGTTATATCGACTAGAGGGGGGTGAATAGGTGATTTTTATGAAAGTTTTCAAAACGTGGAAGTTATGAAGACAAACGAAGAAATAAACCTATTACCATGCAGCGGAAGGTAGACTACACTAGGCAAGCCATAGTCAAGTATTCAATAGAGTGAAAGCACAATGACTAATAGCAGCAATGTAGTAAGGATCAGGTAGGAAGATATTATGAAGCCATACAGAACATGCAGTCACTCAGTGAAGACAAAAGATAGTGCAAGCATACAATGACTTCACAAGGAGTAACAGTAAGTAAAGGGAAGGGAAGATGAAACCAGTGACTCGTTGAAGACAATGATTTGTTGGACCAGTTCCAGTTGCTGTGACAACTGTACGTCTGGTTGGGCGGCTAGGTATTTAAACCTTAGGACACACAGTCCCGGACACCCAGTCCTGAACACGCAGCTCAGGACACCCAGTCCTCACCGTATTCCCCTTGAGCTAAGGTCACACAGACCTCGCCCAATCACTCTGGTAAGTCTTCAAGGTAGACTCCCAAACCTTCACAGACTTCGTTCACCGGCAATCCACAATGTCTCTTGGATGCTCAGAACGCGACGCCTAACCGGCTGGAGGATGCACATCCTCAAGTGTAATAAGTCTTCAGATCACACAGACAAGAAGACTTAAGTGATGCCCAATCTCTCTGGCTCTGGGTGGTTAGGGCTTTATCCTCGCAAGGAATTCTCTCTCAAAGGCTTCGAGGTGGGTTGCTCTCAAACGACAAAAGCCGTACTCTCAATCTGAGCAGCCAACCGTTTATGGTTGTGGGGGGTCTATTTATAGCCACTTGGCAACCCGACCTGATTTGTCCGAAATGACCCTGGGTCACTAAGGAACTGACACGTGTTCCAACGGTCAGATTTCAAACTCACACGGCAACTTTACTTGGGCTACAAGCAAAGCTGACTTGTCCGACTCTGGACAAGATTCGCTCTCATAGTCTTCACTCGAAGACATAGGTTTTTGGTTAGGCATCACTTCAGTCAGTCTGACTGGTTCTCTTGGACCCCACTTAACAGTACGGTGGTTCCTATGACTCAACACAAAAGAAAAAGAACTACGAAAGATCTAAGTCTTCGAGCTCCATAGGCTTCATGTGGTGTCTTCTCTTGTCATAGTCTTCAATGTGAATATCTTCATATACCACCTTTGACTTCAATGTCTTCATACATTTTTAGAGGTCATCTCTGGTAGGAAAACCGAATCAATGAGGGACTTCTACCTGTGTTATCCTGCAATTCTCACAAACACATTAGTCCCTCAACTAGGTTTGTCGTCAATACTCCAAAACCAACTAGGGGTGGCACTAGATGCACTTACAATCTCCCCCTTTTTGGTGATTGATGACAAACTAGTTGAAGTTTTCAACGGGGAATATAATATGTGAAATTGTAAAGGATAAGGAATTGTCTTCATAAGTTGCAAGGGCTCCCCCTGAAGATGTGCATATAAGTAATTTGCTTTTGGAATGCAAATGCACATGGCAGGTTGTACTTGTGGAGATCCACTTCAACTTATGATGAAAATCCACTATGCATGTGAAAGTATATAAAGATAATGACATGCATAATGGAAATGGACGTCTGCAGAATGATCTAAGTGCAGAATTTATCGTCGCACATGCGGAATTTATCATCGCAAAACAAGGTGGAAGATAAGTAGCAGACGACCATCGAGTTTAAGTGTTACAACTCAAAGAACCAAATGTAGCAAAAGGAGAGTTGTAAGCACGAAGCAAAATATAAAGCACCCGCCCATATGGACCCGCTTGAAGACTATCAACCTCATATGCTTCTCCCCTTTTGTCAGTAAGGACCAAAAAGGTTTGAAGACATAGAGCATCTACTCGTTCCCATGCGGAGTAGGTGAAGTAGCAGGGTCGTTGGTGGTGTTTGGCGGTGCTGAAGAGCTTGGAGCAGAGTTGACGCGTGCTGAAGGAGGTGGTGGTGAAGTAGCATCATCTTCATCCTCGATAACTCTGGCAGTCACTGTTGCAGCAGATGAAGAGAACTCAGAGTCTTCAAGGGGTGGAGTTCCTAGCAGCACAGCTCTTCGAGGAGGTGTGGAGTCAAACTTGAATCACTCAGTGAAGCCATCCTCTTGGAGATCATCTTCAGAACACATCATCGTTAGCCCTTTCCATGTACGGCGACAGGTTTCATGGGCAACAAAGGCATTCTTGGTGGCAAGATTGCGAATGCGATTAACTTCCACCAAGAGGCTTTTCATCTGACGCTTCAGCCAGTCATGATGCCTATCCTGTTTCTGATGAAGAGCCACAAGAAGCTCTCGGTCGTTGATAACACGAGTGCGCTTCTTGGGTCTTGGAGCAGTTGTATTATCAGTGGCTTCAGTAGACACAGGGTGTGGTGCATGTGTAGTGCCAGCCAAAGGATACACCCGAGTGA
>NC_053024.1:639678205-639713966 GCF_003073215.2 Triticum urartu
AAGCTGCTTTGTTGAATCTTGTCATGAAAGATCAATTCGCCGCCTTCCTAGTGAATATGTCCGCTACCCATCTAAACAACTTAGTTGATTTGTGTGATATGCAAAAGAATAAAGATGTGGATAATGATATTGTTAAACTTAAGCTATTTCCGTTTTCGCTTAGAGATCGTGCTAAAGCTTGGTTTTTCGTCTTTGCCTAAAAATAGTATTGATTCATGGAATAAGTGCAAAGATGTTTTATCTCTAAGTATTTTCCTCCCACTTAGATCATCTCTCTTAGAAATGGTATTATGAATTTTAAGCAACTTGATCATGAACATGTTGCACAATCTTGGGAAGGATGAAATTAATGATACGTAATTGCCCTACACATTTTGAATCATTGGATGATTATACAAAACTTTTATGCCGGATTGAATTTTGCTTCTAGAAATCTTTTAGATTTGGCCGCGGGAGGCACTTTTATGGAAATCACTTTAGGAGAATCTACTAAACACCTAGATAATATTATGGTTAATTATTCTCAATGGCACACTGAAAGATCTACTAATAAAAAACTGCATGCAATTGAAGAGATTAATGTTTTGAGTGGAAAGATGGATGAACTTATGAAATTGTTTGCTAATAAGAGTGCTCCTACTGATCCTAATGATATGTCTTTGTCTACTTTGATTGAGAATAATAATGAATCTATGGATGTGAATTTTGTTGGTAGGAACAATTTTGGTAATAACGCGTATAGAGGTAATTTTAAATTCTAGGCCATTTCCTAGTAATTCCTCTAATAATTATGGTAATTCCTAACAACAATTCCTTATGGAAATTTTAATAAGATGCCCTCTGATTTTGAATCTAGTATTAAAGAATTTATTACTTCGCAAAAGAGTTTCAATGCTTTCATTGAAGAAAATTGCTTAAGATTGATGAGTTGGCTAGGAACGTTGATAGGATTTCTCTTGATGTTGATTCTTTGAAACTTAGATCTATTCCACCTAAGCATGATATCAATAGTCTCTCTAAGCCATGAGAATTTCCATTGATGAGTGCAAAGAAAGAACCGCTAGGATGCATGCCAAGAAAGATTGCTTTGTGAAAGCGTGTTCTTCTAGTTTTAATGATAATAAAAATGAAGATCTAAAAGTTATTGATGTGTCTCCTATTAAATCTTTGTTTTGCAATATGAATCTTGGTAATGATGGGACTGAAGATGAGCCACCTTTACCTAGAAGGCGTTCCAAAAATTCTGAGTTTTTAGATCTTGATGCAAAAATTATTAAAAGTGGGATTGAAGAGGTCAAAACTTTAAATATAATGAACCCACTATTTCGGATTTCAAGGAATTTAATTATGATAATTGCTCTTTGATAGATTGTATTTCCTTGTTGCAATCCGTGCTAAATTCTCCTCATGCTTATAGTCAAAATAAAGCTTTTACTAAACATATCGTTGATGCTTTTGATGCAATATTATGAAGCAAAACTTGAGTTGGGAGTTTCTATCCTAGAAAACTTTATGATGAGTGGGAACCTACAATAAAAATTAAAATTAAATATCATGAGTGCTATGCTTTGTGTATTTGGGTGCTAGTGTTTCCACGATTCCAAAAACTTTGTGTGATTTGCTAGGTTTCCGTGATTTTGATGATTGTTCTTTAAACTTGCACCTTGCGGAATCCACTATTAAGAAACCTATGGGAAGAACTAATGATGTTCTTATTGTTGAAAATAGGAACTATGTGCCCGTAGATTTCATTGTTCTTGATATAGATTGCAATCCTTCATGTCCTATTATTCTTGGTAGACCTTTCCTTAGAACGATTGGTGCAATTATTGATATGAAGGAAGGGAATATTAGATTCCAATTTCCATTAAGGAAAGGCATGGAACAATTCCCTAGAAAGAAAATTAAATTACCATATGAATTTATTATGAGAGTCACTTATGGATTACCTACCAAAGATGGCAATCCCTACATCTATCCTTGCTTTTATGCCTAGCTAGGGGCGTTAAACGATAGCGCTTGTTGGGAGACAACCCAATTTTCTTTTTATTCCTTTATTTTTTGCTAATGTTTAGTAATAAATAATTTATCAAACCTATGGTTTGGTTGTGTTTTTTGTGTTTAATTAGTGTTTGTGCCAAGTAGAACCATTGGGAAGACTTGGGGAAAGTTTTTTGATCTTGCTGTAAAAAAACAGAAACTTTAGCGCTCACAAGAATCGCTGCCATTTTTATTTGGAAAGTGCTATTTAGTTAATTGTTTTTCAAGATTCTTAATATATAAATTCCTCACGTCCAGAAATTTATTTTAGAATTTTTGGGGTTCCAGAAGTTGCGTTAGCTACAGATTACTACAGACTGTTCTGTTTTTGATAGATTCTGTTTTTCTTGTGTTGTTTGCTTATTTTGATGAATCTATGGTTAGTAAAAGAGTATATAAACCATACAGAAGTTGGAATACAGTAGGTTTAACACAATATAAATAAATAAAGAGTTTATTACAGTACCTTGAAGTGGTGTTTTGTTTTGTTTCGCTAACGGAGCTCACGAGATTTTCTATCTTGAGTTTTGTGTTGTGAAGTTTTCAAGTTTTGGGTAAAGATTTGATGGATGATGGAACAAAGAGTGGCAAGAGCCTACGCTTGGGGATGCCCATGGCACCCCAAGGTAATATTAAAGTACACCAAAAAGCCTAAGCTTGGGGATGCCGAGGAAGGCATCCCCTCTTTCGTCTTCGTCTATCGGTAACTTTACTTCGAGCTATATTTTTATTCACCACATGATATGTGTTTTGCTTGGATCGTCTTGTATGATTTGACTATTTTATTTTTAGTTTACCATAATCATCCTTGCTGTACACACCTTTTGATAGATACTCACATGATTTGAAATTTATTAGAATACTCTATGTGCTTCACTTATATCTTTTGAGCTATATAGTTTTTGCTCTAGTGCTTCACTTATATCTTTTAGAGCACGGTGATGGATTTGTTTTGTAGAAACTATTGTTCTCTCATGCTTCACTTATATTATTTTAAGAGTCCTTTAGAACAACATGGAAATTTGCTATAATATAAAAAGTTTCATAGAAGTGCATTGAATACTATGAAAAGTTTGATACTTGATAATTGTTTTGAGATACGGAGATGGTGATATTAGAGTCATGCTAGTTGAGTAGTTGTGAATTTGAGAAATACTTGTGTTGAAGTTTGTGATTCCCGTAGCATCACGTATGGTGAACCGTTATGTGATGAAGTCGGAGCATGATTTATTTATTGATTAACTTCCTTATGAGTGGCGGTCAGGGATGAGCGATGGTCTTTTCCTACCAATCTATCCCCCTAGGAGCATGCGCGTAATACTTTGTTCCTATAACTAATAGATTTTTGCAATAAGTATGTGAGTTCTTTATGAAAAATGTTGAGTCCATGGATTATACGCACTCTCACCCTTCCACCATTGCTAGCCTCTCTAGTGTCGCGCAACTTTGGCCGGTACCATAAACCCACCATATTCCTTCCACAAAACAGCCACCGTACCTACCTATTATGGCATTTCCATAGCCATTCCGAGATATATTGCTATGCAACTTTCCACCATTCCATTATTATGACATGCTTCATCATTGTCATATTTCTTGCATGATCATGTATTTGACATCGTATTTGTGGCAAAGCCACCATTCATAATTCTTCATACATGTCACTCATGCATCATTGCACATCCCGGTACACCGCCGGAGGCATTCACATAGAGTCATATTTTGTTCTAAGTATTGAGTTGTAATTCTTGAGTTGTAAGTAAATAAAGTGTGATGATCATCATTGTTAGAGCATTGTCCCAAGTGAGGAAAGGATGATGGAGACTATGATTCCCCCACAAGTCGGGATGAGACTCCGGACGAAAAAAAGAGAGAAAAGAGGACAAAAAAAGAAAGAAGGCCCAAATAAAAAATGAGAGAAAAAGATAGAAGGGACAATGCTACTATCCTTTTTCCACACTTGTGCTTCAAAGTAGCACCATGTTCTTCATATAGAGAGTCTCCTATGATATCACTTTCATATACTAGTGAGAATTTTTCATTATAGAACTTGCTTGTATATTCCAATGATGAGCTTCCTCAAAATGTCCTAGGTCTTCGTGAGCAAGCAAGTTGGATGCACACCCACTTAGTTTCTTTTGTTGAGCTTTCATATACTTATAGCTCTAGTGCATCCATTGCATGGCAATCCCTACTCACTCACATTGATATCTATTAATGGGCATCTCCATAGCCCGTTGATACGCCTAGTTGATGTGAGACTATCTTCTCCTTTTTGTCTTCTCCACAACTACCATTCTATTCCACCATAGTGCTATATCCATGGCTCACGCTCATATATTGCGTGAAAATTGAAAAATTTTGAGAACATCAAAAGTATGAAACAATTGTTTGGCTTGTCATGGGGGTTGTGCATGATTTAAATATTTTGTGTGGTGAAGATAGAGCATAGCCAGACTATATGATTTTGTAGGGATAACTTTCTTTGGCCATGTTATTTTGAGAAGACATAATTGCTTAGTTAGTATGCTTGAAGTATTATTATTTCTATGCCAATATTAAAATTTTATCTTGAATCTTTCGGATCTGAACATTCATGCCACAATAAAGAAAAATTACTTTGATAAATATGTTAGAAAGCATTCCACATAAAAAATTCTTCTTTTATCATTTATCTACTCGAGGACGAGCAAGAATTAAGCTTGGGGATGCTTGATACGTCTCCAACGTATCTATAATTTTTGATTGCTCCATGCTATTATATTATCTATTTTGGATGTCAATGGGCTTTATTTTACACTTTTATATAATTTTTGGGACTAACCTACTAACCGGAGGCCCAGCCCAAATTGCTGTTTTTGCCTATTTTAGGGTTTCAAAGAAAAGGAATATCAAATAGAGTCCAAACGGAATGAAACCTTCGGGAACGTGATTTTCTCAACAAACGTGATCAAAGAGACTTGGAGTGGTCGTCAAGAAACAACAGAGGAAGCCATGAGGCAGGGGGCGCGCCTACCCCCTGGGCGCGCCCTCCACCCTCGTGGGCCCTCCGTTGCTCCACCGACATACTTCCTCCTATATATATCCATGTACCCCCCAAACATCCAGGAGCACCACGAAAACCTAATTCCAAGCCGCAACCTTCTGTACCCGAGAGATCCCATCTTGGGGCCTTTTCCGGAGCTCCGCCGGAGGGGGCATTGATCACGGAGGGCCTCTACATCAACTCCATGGCCTCCAGGTGATGTGTGAGTAGTTTACTTCAGACCTTCGGGTCCATAGTTATAGCTAGATGGCTTCTTCTCTCTCTTTGGATCTCAATACAAAGTTCTCCTCGATTCTTCTTGGAGATCTATTCGATGTATCTTTGCGATGTGTTTGTCGAGATCCATGAATTGTGGGTTTATGATCAATTATCTATGAACAATATTTGAATTTCTCTGAATTCTTTTATGTATGATTGGTTTATCTTTGCAAGTCTCTTCGAATTATCAGTTTGGTTTGGCCTACTAGATTGATCTTTCTTGCAATGGGAGAAGTGCTTAGCTTTGGGTTCAATCTTGCGGTGTCCTTTCCCAGTGACAGCAGGGGCGAAGGCACGTATTGTATTGTTGACATCGAGGATAAAAAGATGGGGTTTATATCATATTGCATGAGTTTATCCCTCTACATCATGTCATCTCTAAATGCTACTCTGTTCTTATGAACTTAATACTCTAGATGCATGCTGGATAGCGGTCGATGTGTGGAGTAATAGTAGTAGATGCAGAATCGTTTTGGTCTACTTGTCGCGGATGTGATGCCTATATACATGATCACCTAGATATTCTCATAACTATGCTTATTCTATCAATTGCTCGACAGTAATTCGGTTTACCCACCGTAATACTTATGCTCTTGAGAGAAGCCACTAGTGAAACCTATGGCCCCCGGGTCTATCTTCCATCATATTAATCTTCCAACACTTAGTTATTTCCTTTGCGTTTATTTTACTTTGCATCTTTATTTCTCTTTATCATAAAAATACCAAAAATATTATCTTATCATATCTATCAGATCTCACTCTCGTAAGTGACCGTGAAGGGCTTGACAACCCCTTTATCGCGTTGGTTGCGAGGTTCTTATTTGTTTGTGTAGGTGCATGGGACTGAGCGTGATCTCCTACTGGATTGATACCTTGGTTCTCAAAAACTGAGGGAAATACTTATGCTACTTTGCTGCATCACCCTTTCCTCTTCAAGGGAAAACCAACGCAGTGCTCAATAGGTAGCACGACCCTTCATGAAGGCTCCACCACCGCGCCAGCCCAGCAGCCAGCCAACGTTGCGCTGTGATGTCTCATCAGCTCAGATGCGTGTCGAGGCCAGGAGAGGCGGCGACGGCTGGGACGTGCTTCCCTGGCGTCCCTGATAAAGCAAGGGGGGCACGTCGGCAGCGCATTAAATGTGTTTGTCCAACGGTCCCAGAGGATAGGCCTATCGATCGTAGACCTTTTCACCTCCTGTGTGCCACTAAGGCAACCCGTTTTTCCTATAAAAGGAGGCCCGAGGCGACCAGGAGAGGGATTCGGCTCTTTTGGGCAAGTTGCACTCCGTAGCTAGCTCAAGAACACAAGAACACTCAAATACATCCACCAAAGCGGGACTAGGGTATTACACATCTTCGCGGCCCGAACCTGGGTAAACGATCTGTGTGCTTCCTGTCAGACCCGCTCTTTGCACAACCTCGTGCTCGCCAACCGTAGAAGGGATCCCAGTGACCCCATAGGTGTCGTTTCCACCGACAAATGGATTATGAATAATCAAATAATTAGCCTGCTAATGGCAAATTAGCCTGCTAATTGTGTTTTGCTATTGCAAACGGTTGTTGAAAAAATACCGTGGGCGATGACCTCAGGCAATGCACATAGTTTCTAGGAATAAATCGTGTTGGATCAATGAACAATCACACACGAATTTCTCTTGAAAATTGTTTGCGTTAGGCCACCTTGCGCAAATGTTTACCACATAAAAACTGTGTGTGATGGACAACCTTTGTCACACAGTTTCTTCTATGGACCGTGTGTGGTACATTCAATAACACAAACGATTTAACGGGAAAAATTGTGTGTAATGTACTTGTGAACAGAAACGTTTTCCTTGGAGCGACTGTGTGGGATGTGCATACGAACTGAAATGTTTAGCGAGGACTGACTTTGTGGGATGTACTTGCGACCGGAAACAATTTCACCGTATAATTGTATTTTTTTAGCTCTACTGTACGTATTTTCGTATTTGAGTGCTCGTCGGTCACACACGACCTCATCTTGCCGAACGTGTGTGCCAGGAGGGCATATCCCCGACGGTTTCTGGGTTGTGTGGGAAGGACCGCCCTATCGCCCACACTCACATGGCGACGGTTCCAAATGCCGTCGTGGAAAGGGGTTAAAACCGTTTGTTTAGAACCGACGCGTACCAGTGATGTGTCCATGTCGTGAGACCAATATGTTTGAAAATTCCTTCTAATTTGCTGCACATGGAATTAACTTGCACACAAGTACACATATATGATTTTTCAAACCGTTTTGGTTAGGCGTTGCATGTAGATGTAGTTCAAATTTGAATTACGGTCATTAAATGGCTAGAAAATCACTTAAATTTTCTAAAAGGTCGAATGACCCCTAGATTTTTCAAAAATTTCACATTACAGTTATAGTAGTGCACGTTAGACGTAGAAAAAAATTGAAGGCCATAAGAGGAAGCTATCTCCTGTTCGTCATCAAACATGCATTGTTCCCTCTTGGAACCACGAGCCTCTAGTGAGTTGCTCCGGTTTAAGAGGGGTGTGTGTCCAAACTTTTGTCAAACATGCCAATTTTTTTACCAAATCATCTTGGTGGCATGACATTACATCAACCAAGGTTTCATATGTTTCTGATATTTTTTTAATTTTTTGGAATTAAAATCCCATGTCACTCCATGCATACATATGCATGTGTCCATGTCGTGAGACAAATATGTTTGAAAATTCCTTCTAATTTACTGCACATGTAATTAACTTGCACACAAGTACACAAATATGATTTGTCAAACCGTTATGATTAGGGCGTTGCATCTAGATGTAGTTCAATTTGAATTAAATGGCTAGAAAATCACTTAAATGTCTTTAAAATGGTCAAATGACCCTAGAATTTTCCAAAATTTCACATTACAGTTGTAGTAGTGCACGTTAAACATAGAAAAAATATGAAGGCCGTAAGAGGAAGCTATCTCTCGTTCGTCATCAAACATGCATTGTTCCCTCTCGGAACCACGAGCCTTCTAGTGAGTTGCTCCGGTTTGTGAGGGGTGTGTGTCCAAACTTTCGTCAAACATGCCAATTTTTTCCAACATCATCTTGGTGGCATGACATTACATCAACCAAGGTTTCATGTGTTTCTGATATTTTTTTATTTTTTCGGAATTAAAATGCCATTGTCACTCCATGCCTTAATTGTGTCATAGCCTTGAGACCCAATATGTTTGAAAATTCCTTCCAATTTAACTGCACGTGGAATTAAATCGCACACAAGTACACAAATATGAGTTTTCAAACCGTTTATGGTTAGTTGTTGCATGTACATGTAGTTAAAATTTCAATTACGGTCATTAAATGGCCTAGAAAAATCACTTAAATGTCTAAAGGTCAAATGACCCCTGAAATTTCCAAAATTTGACATGACAGTTGTATTAGTACTACAAAATTCTCGTACATTTAAGACACCATCCGTTGCCACTGTACTCCAAATTCGTCTTTCACAACTAATAAAAAATATCTACAACATCACACAGCTTGTTTTCTAGGAACCGTTTGCGATGAAAATATCTGGGTCTATTTAAGTCTCCCTCCTTAAGCTTCGTCGGCTCATCTGCTCCAGTGCCGCAACCCCCGGATCCACGAATCCCGACCCCCATTCCCGCACCCCCTTCTTGTAAAGATGACGTCGTGGAAACTCTTCGTGAACCGTATGATGGCCGCATCCCCCCCCCCGAGCGTCGCCGCCTACGTCGAGAGCGCGGCTGCCTACGCCGAGAGTGCCGCCACATCCAAATTGAGTGCGGCCGCTTCCACCAAGAGGGCGTCTGCAGCAACTGACAGGGCAGCTGCAGCAGCTGAGATGGCTGCAGCTGCTGCTGTGGTGGCGGCTGCAAACGCCGAGAGCGCTCGAGCTGTCGTCCGTGCCGCTGATCTCGCCCTGGCCTGGGTCGAGGCCATCCACGCCAAGATCGGGATGCACATGCCAAGATATTCCAGGCCACCTCGGACTCTGACATGCAACCCACGTCGGAAAAAGGCGATGGTGGCCATGGAGCACCTGCTTCCTCATGAGGTCGCCGAGCGGGAGCTCGAGATGAAGGAAGCGGCGGAGATCGAGGAGCGCCGGGAGGAGGAGTTGCGCGTGGCCGAGGTCGAGGTAGAGAAGAGTCTTGTTGGGTGATAACCCACAAGTATAGGGGATCGCAACAGTTTTCGATAAGTAAGAGTGTCGAACCCAACGAGGAGCTAAAGGCAGAACAAATATTCCCTCAAGTTCTATCGACCACCGATACAACTCTACGCACGCTTGATGTTCGCTTTACCTAGAACAAGTATGAAACTAGAAGTACTTTGTAGGTGTTGTTGGATAGGTTTGCAAGATAATAAAGATTACGTAAATAAAAAGTAGGGGCTGTTGTAAGTAAAGAAGCAATAAAGTAAATATAGCGAGTGTGGAAAAGTTGTGATAGGAGTTGCGAAATTGTCCCTAAGCAATTGACTACTTTACTAGACCGATAGTGAGTATTATGTGGGAGAGGCCATTGCTAGCATGTCATCCCTGACTTGGAATTCTATGCACTTATGATTGGAACTATTAGCAAGCATCCGCAACTACTAACGTTCATTAAGGTAAAACCCAACAATAGCATTAAGATATATTGGTCCCCCTTCAATCCCGTATGCATCAATTTCTATGCTAGGTTGAAGCTTCTGTCACTCTTGCCCTCCAATACATAGTCCTATCAACATACAACTAACCCTATGGTGTGATCCACATGCGCGCTCATATGATGGGCACCAAAGTACAGCAACATAACCACAAGCAAATTAAATCAATCATAGCAATTCATCAACCGCCGATAGGACAACGAAAATCTACTCAGACATCATAGGATGGCAACACATCATTGGATAATAATATGAAGCATAAAGCACCATGTTCAAGTAGAGGGTACAGCGGGTTGTGGGAGAGTGGACCGCTGTAGATAGAGGGGGGGAGGTGATGGAGATGTTGGTGAAGGTGGCTGTCGGTGTCAAAACCAGCGGATCTCGGGTAGGGGGTCCCGAACTGTGCGTCAAGGCCGGATGGTAACAAGAGACAAGGGACACGATGTTTTTACCCAGGTTCGGGCCCTCTCGATGGAGGTAATACCCTACTCCTGCTTGATTAATATTGATGATATGGGTAGTACAAGAGTAGATCTACCACGAGATCAAGGAGGCTAAACCCTAGAAGCTAGCCTATGGTATGATTGTTGTATATGGAGTTGATGTCCTACGGACTACAACCCTCCGGTTTATATAGACACCGGATAGCGTTAGGGTTACACAGAGTCGGTTACAACGGTAGGAGATCTTGAATATCCGCATCGCCAAGCTTGCCTTCCACGCCAAGGAAAGTCCCATCCGGACACGGGACGAAGTCTTCAATCTGTATCTTCATAGTCCAGGAGTCCGGCTGAAGGTATAGTCCGGCTACCCGAACACCCCCTAATCCAGGACTCCCTCAGTAGCCCCCGAACCAGGCTTCAATGACGACGAGTCCGGCGCAGATTGTTCGGCATTGCAAGGCGGGTTCTTCTCCAAATCCTTGTGTACCTGTAGGAATAATGTCCGATTTTTGTAATGTAGTGCTCCTCGGCTTCCACGCCCAATAATGGCCGTCTTCCACGTGTCAAACGAATGCGAAAAGCGGGCGTTTTTACATCCACACCCTAGCCGTATAAACGAGCCGCCTATTTAACGGGATGGGGATTTAGGTCCAAACCACATCTTCTCCTCTCCGCGAGTTATCATCAGAGCGCTTCCAGCAAAGGTCCATTCCAACATGACCAGCCGTCGCAGCTCCTCCCCTCGCCCCTCCGGTCCCAAACCCGGGGACTGGGAGAGTTGCACCATCCCGCATAGCGAGTTAGTGTCGCTTCAGGCCAAGGGATTTCTCCCTCAGGCATACATGGTCCCGGTCCGAGCCGGTCTCGCCACCTACAATGGCGGAAAACAAGCGGAGAGCACCCCCAATCCTTCTAAAGGAGAGCGGGTGTGCCTCGTCCCCTATCTAATAAGGGGACTGGGATTTCCAATTCATCCATTTCTCCGCGGGCTTCTGGAGTTCTACGGCCTCCAGCTGCACAATCTCACGCCCGCCTCCGTATTGCATATTGCGGGTTTCGTCGCCCTTTGCGAGCTATTTTTAGGCGTTGAGGCTCATTTCGCGCTGTGGAAGAGGTTATTCTGCCTGGTGCCCCGTTCTCAAGAGGGGTCTATATACCAAGTGGGCGGAGCCGAAGTATGGCGCATCGCCGGGACCGGATACCTATCCGGAACCCCAAAGAAGGCGTCCGAGGACTGGCCTTCGGAATGGTTTTACATAGATGACGTCCCGCTACCGGACCCTATCCGGGTCGGTCTCCCTGAGTTCAACAGTGCTCCATTGAAGAAACGCTTGAGCTGGCGTCCGCGGAGCTCTCAGAGAGAAAGCGACAGAGACGTCCTTTACCTGATGGGCCGGATAAGACTGTTGGCTCATTCCGGACTAACCATGATTGGAGTCATGGCCGCATGCATTATGCGGGGGGTGCAGCCGCTTCAATATAGAGGCCACCCCATGTGGGATTTCAACGGGAGGATGACGCCACCCGTTACGGTCGTAAGGGGCCGGCCTCAGCCGCCGCCCTAGTAAAGATCTTATCCTCTTTGTACAAGGGAGAAAAGGAGGAATTCCTCCGCGTCAACCCGCGGGCCGGATTTACTATGTACGATCCTCCAAGTTGGGTAAGTGAACAATTGCGCTTGCCCGTTTGTTTTATACTCCCACGGTTAGATATGTAGTCTAACGACTTCAATGCAGGAACTGCGACAGGAGGTAAAGGATATAAACAGCCGCCCTCCACAGCCCGAGGACCCAGAACGGTCCCTCGATCCGGACTCCGAAGAGGATCCGGACATATCGGTGGAGCTTATCGACGGGGTGTTCCATCAGCTAAGCAAGGACAATACCTTGGTAGCCATTACGGCTGATTACCCAGGGTTAATCCCGGCCTCCCAGGTGACAGAAACCGGAGTCTCATTCCCTTGAGAGAGATTCCACTTCTCACGTATTCCGGTGTTTCTGACGACAACCGTGTTTTGCAGGGGAGATTTCCGAGGCAGGAGGCCGAACCTGCGGCGGCTAGCCAACGAGGGGCCGCAGGGCCCCGTGGGGCAAAAAGGAATGTAGTCCGGACTGAGATGCCGGCGCAAAGGTATAGCGCACCCTCTGTTTCCCTGG
The DNA here is from genome assembly GCF_003073215.2 of Triticum urartu. NCBI lineage: Eukaryota > Viridiplantae > Streptophyta > Magnoliopsida > Poales > Poaceae > Triticum > Triticum urartu. The sequence continues at coordinate 639,690,789 of NC_053024.1, forward strand.
TGTTATTCTGTCAGGGCATATTAACATTCGTGCTATCTTCAGAACGAAGAGACCTCGCCGGACTACATCCGGAGAGGTTGCCAATCGCGCCTCCACCAGCCAGGCTCCAACGTCTGGCCAGGAAGCGGAGGCGAGCACAAGGCGCGCACCGGACGCTCCTCCGACAGAGGATGCGGACAGGCTGTCTGCCACAAATTCTGAAGTGGAGAGTGCCATGAACCACAGGCGTCGCCGGACAGTTCTACGCGACGCTTGTTTCTCCCAAGAGGCTTTAGATGCCTTTAATTCGGGAGATGCGTACCTCCGTGCCGCTCAAAATGGTTTAGCCAGAGCCACGGAGCAGTATGTAAAAGACATACGGGTAAGAAAATTTTGGTCAAATATATATATACCAGTAGCCCCCGAGACTTGAAACAGTTAGAGCAACTGATTTAAGGATCATTTAATATGCAGGTTCTTACAGAGAAGAATACCGTACTGTCCCAGGAGCTGGAAAAGTGCAAGGCCCAACTAGAGGCCGCACTAGCCGCAGCAGGGGAGCCCAAAGAGACCCCCTCAGGTAAGATACACTTCGAAAGATTAGTATTGTGCGGTGTGGGTGCAAATCTGACAAATCATATTGCAGATGGCGCCGGACTCGATCCGGAAAAGCAACAACTCTTACGCCGGCTAAAGGCCGGTGAGAGTACGTTGACAAAGGTGAGGCGAGAGAAGAATGATCTTCAGGATGCCAACACCAAGCTGGACGTCGAACTTAAAGATGTTCGTGGCCAGCTGTCGGACTCCACGAAGGAGAATCAGCGGCTTCGACGCGGCATATTTAGTAAGTGCTTGAACGAACTTTGAAAAAAGAGTTCGGCGAGGAAGTCGACTAACAGAGTAATGTCTGTAGGTATGCTCACAGGTCGTCCTGCAGAGGAGATGCCCGGTTCTACGGGTGACCTTCTTCCCGAACTCATGCAACTGCACGAGCGAATTCGGCAGGCGATGCGAGGCTTGCCCAAGCCTTATGGCCTGCCCACTCCATGCCCGAGGGCCTTGGAGAGCTTGCGGAGAAGCTGAAGGGAGCTCGGCGGCGCTTCCGGTTGTGGAAGATATCGGCCTGCCGACAAGGCGCTAGGGAGGCCTGGGCCATGGTGAAGACCCGTTTTACGAAGTCTGACCCAAACCACATGGCCGAGGTCGGACCAGTGGGGCCTGACGGGAAGGAGATCCCTGTAAGCTTAGTATACGGCCAAGTAGAGTTGGCCGTGAAGTATTCCCAGCAGGACTGTAAATTAGACAGCCTGTTAGATGGTATAGAAGAGGAATACAATCAGTCAGAATGACTATGTAATTTTGAATTGACATGTGTAATGCCTTCTAGCCGGATTGTAGATCGTTTGTCGTTGCCGACCTTTTCGCTTCAACCTCGGGACCTGACGGTCCGGAGTGTGTCCGAATACCATAGCGGTTATATAAGAACCGGGGTATGCGTGGAGACCAGGCGTAGGGGTCATTAGTGCTTTATCAGACAAGTGCCCAACTAGTTATGTTATATTACATGGTTAGTAAGAAACATCTTCCAGAGAGAATAGTTCCGTTAGGGGTTCCTTTCGCTGGGAGGCATGCCCTAAAGTGCATGTCCGGACTGCGTGAAAAAGACGCAGAAAAAGCATCTGGGGGCGCATAAAATGAGTAAAAAGATCATCTTTTATTTCACCGACCGAATATTCCCTTAAGAACGCTAGCTTTCGGCTTCACCCAGTCTGAGGTACACATCCGGCTGACCCGGCAGTAACAATCGCAGAGGTGCTCCCTTTACCGCCTAGCCGAACAATCGGGAACGTAGGGGTAAGCACAGGAGCCAGGCAACCCAGCTTGGCCAAAACTTAAGTCATATCGATGCATATAATGGTGAAGAAAAAGGTACATGCGGAAGTTTGACGCATGTGTTGGGCATGAAGCCCGTATAAATAAGCTTCTGTTAAAGAAGCCCCCAGGTTTAATGAGCGCGAGTGGCGCGTCACTAGATGAGCCTTTAAGGGCTATAAAAGAAAAGAGGGGAAGGAGAGAAATGTAAGACAGAAAAATGCAAAAAATGGACAGAGGAAGGAGACGAACACAGAGTCCGGCGCTAGGCATAGAATCTTCGGAGACGGGTGGCGTTCCACGGGTTCGGCTCGAGTCGGTTATCCGACGCATCTCGCAGGCGGTACGCCCCACCAGTCAGGACTTGGTCGATTATGAATGGACCTTCCCACTTGGGCTTGAGTTTGTCCTTTTTCTTATCCGGCAGGCGTAGAACTAGTTCGCCAACATTGTAATTTTTGGCCCGTACTTCTCTGCTTTGATATCTTCGGGCCTGCTGTTGATAAAATGCGGAACGGGCTTTTGCCACGTCACGCTCCTCCTCCAAGGCGTCCAAGTTGTCCTGCCGATCGAGCTCGGCTTCTCTTTCTTCGTACATGCGCACTCTAGGTGAGTCATGAATTATGTCGCAGGGCAGAACTGCCTCTGCGCCGTACACCATAAAAAATGGTGTGTATCCGGTGGTGCGATTTGGCGTGGTCCGCAGCCCCCATAGCACGGAGTCGAGCTCCTCTACCCAGTGCGTGTTAGATTCCTTGAGGGACCGCACCAGTCTGGGTTTAATGCCGCTCATGATAAGACCATTTGCACGTTCGACCTGGCCGTTGGTTTGTGGGTGATAGACGGAAGCATAATCGAGCTTGATGCCCATGTTTTTGCACCAGAGTTTTACCTCGTCGGCGGTAAAGTTTGTACCGTTATCGGTTATGATGCTGTGGGGGACGCCATAACGGTGTACAACCCCGGATATGAAGTCTATCACAGGTCCGGATTCGGCCGTTTTAACAGGCTTGGCTTCTATCCATTTGGTGAACTTATCCACCATGACCAGTAAGTATTTTTTCCTATGGGTCCCACCTTTAAGGGGTCCGACCATGTCAAGCCCCCAGACCGCAAAAGGCCAGGTGATGGGTATAGTTTGGAGTGCGGTGGGTGGCATATGGCTTTGGTTGGCAAAAAGTTGGCAACCAGCGCATCGTTGGACTAGGTCCTGAGCGTCTGCCCGGGCCGTCGGCCAATAAAAGCCTGTACGGAAAGCCTTGCTAACAAGGGACCGAGCAGCGGCGTGGTGACCACCGAGTCCGGCATGAATTTCAGCCAGAAGGTTCCGCCCTTCCTCTTCGGAGATGCACCTTTGAAGGACTCCGGTAGTGCTTTTCTTATAAAGCTCTCCCTCATGGACTCTATAGGCTTTAGATCGCCGCACTATGCAGCGGGCCTCGTTTTGGTCCTCCGGGAGTTCCTGCCTAGTAAGGTAGGCTAGGAATGGTTCTGTCCACGGGGCGATAACCGCCATTATTACGTGGGCTGAAGGTGTAATTTCATTGGCAGAGCCTCCAATTGTGTCAGATTGTTCGGCGTCGAGTGGTGCGGCTGGGTCCGGGCTGTTATTTGCGGGTTCCCCCTCCCATGCTACGGATGGCTTGAACAATCTTTCCAAAAAGATGTTGGGGGGGACTGCATCGCGTTTTGCTCCGATGCGTGCCAGGACGTCCGCTGCTTGATTGTTTTCTCGGGCTATATGGTGAAACTCCAGCCCTTCGAACCGAGCTGACATTTTTAGGACGGCGTTGCGGTAAGCTGCCATTTTTGGGTCCTTGGCGTCGAAGTCTCCATTTATTTGGGATATCGCGAGGTTTGAATCCCCGCGTACCTCTAGGCGCTGGATACCCATGGATACTGCTATCCGGAGACCATGTAGGAGGGCCTCATATTCGGCTGCATTGTTGGAATCCGTGTACATGATCTGGAGCACATATTGGACTGTGTCTCCTGTGGGGGACGTCAGGACGACGCCAGCCCCCAGTCCGGCCAACATTTTGGAGCCGTCGAAATGCATAATCCAGTTTGAATATGTGCCGTACTCTTTAGGGAGCTCGGCCTCCGTCCATTCTGCGACGAAGTCGGCCAAAACTTGCGATTTAATAGCTCGCCGTGGCTTATAGGTTATATCGAACGGGAGAAGCTCGATGGCCCATTTTGCAATCCGGCCCGTTGCATCGCGGTTGTTGATAATATCGTTGAGTGGTACTTCCGAGGCTACTGTTATGGAACACTCTTGAAAGTAGTGTCAAGCTTCCGGGATGCCATGAATACCGCGTATGCAATCTTTTGATAATGCGGGTACCGTGATTTGCATGGAGTGAGGACAGTGGACACGTAGTAGACCGGCCTTTGAAGGGGGAATTTGTGTCCATCCGTTTCCCGCTCGACAACGAGCACTGCGCTGACAACTTGATGTGTTGCTGCAATGTACAATAACATTGGTTCGCCGGTGTTCGGCGCGGCCAGGACTGGGTTTGTTGCCAATATGGCTTTTATTTCATCAAGTCCGGCGTGGCGGCATCCGTCCACTCGAAGTGTTCGGTGCGCCGAAGGAGGCGATAGAGGGGTAGTGCCTTTTCTCCCAAGCGGGAGATGAAGCGGCTTAAAGCCGCCACGCATCCGGTTAATTTTTGTATTTGTTTGAGGTCCTTTGGGATATCCAATTGTGACAAAGCTCGGATCTTGGCTGGATTTGCTTCAATTCCTCTACCGGATACAATGAAGCCCAAGAGCTTTCCGGCTGGAACGCCGAAGACGCATTTTTCCGGGTTGAGCTTGATGTCATATTTTCGGAGGTTATCGAATGTAAGCCTCAAGTCGTCTACTAGAGATTCGACATGTCTTGATTTGACGACCACATCATCCACATACGCCTCCACTGTTTTGCCGATCTGGTTGCCAGACATGTCTGGATCATGCGCTGATATGTTGCGCCGGCGTTTTTCAGCCCGAAGGGCATTGTGTTGAAGCAGAATGGGCCGTATGGTGTGATGAATGCTGTTGCGGCTTGGTCTGATTCTGCCATCTTGATTTGATGGTAACCGGAGTATGCGTCGAGGAAACACAACGAATCGTGTCCTGCGGTGGCATCGATAATTTGATCGATACGGGGGAGGGGGAAGGGATCCTTTGGGCAAGCCTTGTTAAGGTCTTTAAAATCGACACACAGGCGCCAGGATTTGTCCTTCTTTGGTACCATCACCAGGTTTGCTAGCCAGTCCGGATGTTTTATGTCTCTAATGAATCCGGCCTCCAATAGCTTGGCTAGCTCCTCTCCCATAGCCTGTCTCTTGGGTTCGGAAAAACGCCGAAGGGCTTGTTTGACAGGTTTGAATCCTTTTAGGATATTTAAGCTGTGTTCGGCCAGCCTGCGTGGGATCCCTGGCATGTCTGAAGGGTGCCAGGCGAAAATGTCCCAGTTCTCTCGTAGGAACTCTCGCAGTGCGGCGTCTACATCAGGGTTCAGTCGTGCCCCGATGGAAGCTGTTTTATTGGGGTCCGTTGGATGGACCTGGAATTTGACTATTTCGTCAGCTGGCTTGAAGGATGTGGATTTGGATCTCTTGTCGAGTATCACATCATCCCTGTTAACCGTGGAGCGCAGCGCAGTCAGTTCCTCGGCCGCTAAGGCTTCGGATAGTGCCTCAAGGGCTAATGCGGCCATCTTGTTTTCGGCGCGGAGTGCTATGTCCGGATCACTAGCTAGAGTGATAATTCCGTTCGGCCCGGGCATCTTAAGCTTCATGTACCCGTAATGGGGTATTGCTTGGAAGATTGTGAATGCTTCCCGCCCTAGTAAAGCGTGATATCCGCTTTTGAACGGGGCCACCTGAAACGTGACTTCTTCGGACCTGTAATTATCCGGCGTGCCGAACACCACATCTAGTGTGATTTTTCCTGTGCAGCGCGCTTCCCGACTGGGGATTATTCCTCTAAAGGTTGTGCTGCTTCGCTCGATGCGGGTTCCAGTCTATTTCCATTTTTTGAAGGGTTTCCTCATAAATGAGGTTCAGTCCGCTGCCTCCATCCATGAGCACCTTGGTGAGGCGAAAGCCGTCCACTATGGGACTGAGGACCAATGCGGCTGGTGCTCGGGCTGTTCGGAATCTAGGTTCATCACTTGCGTTGAAGGTAATAGCAGCATGTCGCTCCATGGATTTATTGTTGCAACTTGATAGACTTCGGCGAGGCTGCGGAGTGTTCTTTTTCGCATATTGTTTGATGCGAAAGTCTCGAAGACTGTGAGAACGGTACTGGTGTCCTCGGGCTGGCTTTCTGCGGCCTCCAGAGATTAAGAGGTCCTCGCCGATTTTGGCCACCTGCCGGAGTATCCAACATGCTCTAAGGCTGTGAGTTGGTGTGGCGTCCTCTGTACTGTGAATTCTACAGGGTCCATCAAGCCACCTTTCCAGTACGGTTCCATGCCCTGTAGAGGGTTTTGGCTTTTTGGTGTTTATCCCGGGTGTCCTATGATGATGCACCCTCTTAGTTCGGACGGGATTACTATTCAAGGCCGGATTATCCCAAAATTTTATTTCGGTTTTCCAGGCGCTTTCCATCGCACAGTATTTTTGTACTATGGACGCCAAGTCAGCGAAGCGTGTAATATCACGACGACTTACGGCGTTAAGGATTCCCTCGTCCGTGCAATTACTGCAGAAAATTGAGATTGCGTCTCCCTCGCGGCAATCCTTTATCCTGTTCATAACCAGGAGGAATCTGGCCCAGTAATGATGTACTGTTTCCTCGGGCCTCTGCCTGATTTGGGAGAGATCGCTTATGTTCGGGTGGGCGGGTGTCGTTGAATCTGAAACCTCACCCAATCCAAGATTCGGAGGCCGAAGAGTTTCCGAACTCTGAAGTTCGGATTCTTGGATGTTGTCCAACGAATCTAGCCCGTTGCCTGATCCTAAGCTCAGGTCTTGAGTTACATCCTCCCCTCCGCGGGTATCCGGCTTGGAGGGGTCGGGAATTCGGACGTAGCTAGTCCTTAAAATAGATGAAGGGTCGCCGCACTGCGCCTCTACCACGGCAACGTGGTGGGTGACTTGGGGAGAGTTAATTTCTCTTAGATCGGGTTTAAGCCCAACCTGGTCGTAATCCGTAGCGACCCCCAGGGCGGCGATGCGATCCAAGAGCTCGTTTACGGAAGAGAGCTCCATTGGATCTAGCTGCTCGACGAGCTCCGAGCTGACGTGTAGGTTGCTTTTGATGACCCGAGAGGTCACCGTCGGCGCAACAGCCGAACAGGCGGTCATGAGGAAACCACCTAGCCGGAGTTTGGCCGACAGCCAAGGCTCCCTTAGCAACGGCGCCGTCTTTAAAGACGGGAGAGGCATCCTTCCTGATTGCGACGGCACAGAGGAACTCTCAATGAAAGCACCAATGTCGGTGTCAAAACCGGCGGATCTCGGGTAGGGGGTCCCGAACTGTGCGTCAAGGCCGGATGGTAACAGGAGACAAGGGACACAATGTTTTTACCCAGGTTCGGGCCCTCTCGATGGAGGTAATACCCTACTCCTGCTTGATTAATATTGATGATATGGGTAGTACAAGAGTAGATCTACCACGAGATCAAGGAGGCTAAACCCTAGAAGCTAGCCTATGGTATGATTGTTGTATATGGAGTTGATGTCCTACGGACTACAACCCTCCGGTTTATATAGACACCGGATAGGGTTAGGGTTACACAGAGTCGGTTACAATGGTAGGAGATCTTGAATATCCGCATCGCCAAGCTTGCCTTCCACGCCAAGGAAAGTCCCATCCGGACACGGGACGAAGTCTTCAATCTTGTATCTTCATAGTCCAGGAGTCCGGCTGAAGGTATAGTCCGGCTACCCGAACACCCCCTATCCAGGACTCCCTCAGTGGCGGAGGTGTTGGTGTAGATCACGGTGATGATGATGATGATGGCCACGGTAGCGTTCCGGCGCCACCGAAAGAGAAGGGGAGAGGGGGGCCCTTCGTCTTCTTCTTCCTTGACCTCCTCCCTAGATGGGAGAAGGGTTTCCCCTCTATTCCTTGGCCTCCATGGCATGGGAGGGGAGAGAGCCCCTCCGAGATTGGATCTGTCTCTCTCTGATTCTGCCTTCTCAGATTCTTCCCTTTCACCGTTTCTTATATTCATGGAGATCCGTAACTCCGATTGGGCTGAAATTTTAACACGATCTCTATCCGGATATTAGCTATCTTTCGGCGAAAGAAGGGCACCAACCGCCTTACGGGGTGGCCACGAGGGTCAGAGGCGTGCCTGCCCCCCTGGGGCGCGCCCCCTACCTCGTGGGCCCCTCGAGCATCGTCTCGCGTTGATTTCACTTCCCAAAAATCACATATATTCCAAAAAAAATCTCCATCCATTTTTATCCCGTTTGGACTCTATTTTTTATGGATTTTTTGTGAAACAAAAAACATGCAACAAACAGGAACTGGCACTGGGCACTGGATCAATATGTTAGTCCCAAAAATAGTATAAAAAGTTGCCAAAAGTATATGAAAGTTGTAGAATATTGGCATGGAACAATCAAAAATTATAGATACGACTGAGACGTATCAGCATCCCCAAGCTTAATTCCTGCTCGTCCTCGAGTAGGTAAATGATAAAAAAGATAATTTTTGATGTGGAATGCTACCTAGCATAATCTTGATCACATATCTAATCATGGCATGAATATTAAGATACGAGTTATTCAAAGCAATAGTCTATCATTTGACATAAAAACAATAATACTTCAAGCCTACTAATAAAGCAATCATGCCTTTTCAAAATAACATGGCCAAAGAAAGTTATCCCTAAAAAATCATATAGTATGGCTATCCTCCATCTTCACCACACAAAATATTCACATCATGCACAACCCGATGACAAGCCAAGCAATTGTTTCATACTTTTGACGTTCTCAAACCTTTTCAACTTTCACGCAATACATGAGCATGAGCCTTGGACATAGCACTATAGGTGGAATAGAATGGTGGTTGTGGAGAAGACAAAAAGGAGAAGATAGTCTCACATCAACTAGGCGTATCAACAGGCTATGGAGATGCCCATCAATAGATATCAATGTGAATGAGTAGGGATTGCCATGCAACGGATGCACTAGAGCTATAAGTGTATGAAAGCTCAAACTGAAACTAAGTGGGTGTGCATCCAACTTGCTTGCTCAGGAAGACCTCGGGCGTTCGAGGAAGCCCGTCATCGGAATATACAAGCCAAGTTCTATAATGAAAATTCCCACTAGTATATGAAAGAGATAACTCAAGAGACTCTCTATATGAAGAACATGGTGCTACTTTGAAGCACAAGTGTGGTAAAAGGATAGTAACATTGCCCCTTCTCTCTTTTTCTCTCTTTTTTTTATTTTCCTTTTTTTCTTTTTTTTGGGCCTTCTCTTTTTTTGGCCTTTCTCTTTTTAAAATTTTTTAATTTTATATTTTTCGTCCGGAGTCTCATCCCGACTTGTGGGGGAATCATAGTCTCCATCATCCTTCCCTCACTGGGGCAATGCTCTAATAATGATGATCATCACACTTTTATTTACTTACAACTCAATATTACAACTCGATACTAGAACAAAGATATGACTCTATATGAATGCCTTCGGCGGTGTACCGGGATTGTCGGTGTACTAGAGTAGGGGTACCCTAGTATCCCGAACTTGTGCACGGGCAGTCGCAGCATCCCGCGACAAGGCTTGCCGGGTGACCGCCAAGGTCCTCCGTGGTTCCTTTGGAGCCATTCAAGGACAAAGTATCCAAGCCAAGGAGACAAGACCCCGGCAAGAGGAGCTTGCCGGGAAGGCCAACCAAGGCATCTCAAGGAACTTGCCGCGACGCGCCACGCGTCCCGGCAAGGCCCGGTGAGCGACAAGCTCCCGGACGCGACAAGACAACGACCGCGGCAAGGCGCTTGCCGCGGCAAGCCACCACTCTGTGTCCGCGCTCCAGCACATCCACCAACGTGTCGCTCTGGGACCCTTCCAGGCGTACGTGGCGGGAGGCTGTGCAGCCAGCGGTGCGCGGTGGCAAGCGGCGCTGACAAGATTGCCATCGTGGCGAGCGGTGGCGTCCCTGACGGTCCCTTTTGCACTATTTAGGCGACGCAGACGGGCATTTAATGCCCTGGTCCCCTGCCGTCAGGGTTAGGTATGATACACTGTAGCAGGTAGCTGTACCAACCGCAACACCTTTCCATTTTTACCCTTGTCTACGTTGCCACCTGTCGGTGACCCCTTGAGCATATAAAAGGAGGCCCATGCGCAATGTAGAGGGGGAGGAGGAGGAGAACACTCACGCTCGGTCTCGTTAGCTGCTGGGGTGTACTGTAGCACTCCGCGCTCCCGAGCAAGAACTCAATACAAACCACAAAGCAGGAGTAGGGTTTTACGCATCCGTGCGGCCCGAACCTGGGTAAACTGCTCGTGTGCTTCGCCTCGATCCGCTCTTCGTGCGACCCTCGCCCCCGCCGAACCGAAAGGGACTCGGTCCGCCGGTCCCATAGGTGCTCGTGGATTAGTCCCCCGACATCTTTGGCGCGCCAGGTAGGGGTGTCGAGGTTGTGTGAACCAGATCCGGCGTTCACACGAGCTAGATCTTCATCATCTTCATCGACATGCCGCCGAAGAAGAAGGCTTCGGAGGCGGCTGCTCCGTCCGCGCCGAACCCACCACCGCCGGAGCAAACGGCTGATGGGGCAGACGCCGGCGGAAGAACGGGCGTCGACGAGGGAGCTCACGGTGCTGCCAGGTCCAAGGACAAGGCTGCGCTGCCCATCGGCGGCGTAGCCGGCTCCCACAACGACCGGGCGCACTCCAAGACCTCGGCGTCCGTACATGCACCGCGCCCATCTCAGGAGGCGCGGGACCGGCAGCGTCATGGTACTCACGGTACCATGCGTTTGCTGGACCAAGATCGAGCTGGTGGATCTCGGAGTGCTCAAGACCAGCATGCACGCCAACATGCTGGCACGAGCGAGGCACGGTCGCCTGGACGGGATACTGCTCCTTCTAACATAGTTAGAAGTCCGAGCATATCCCGCTCCTCGCACCGTTCGCCACCGCCACCCGCCACTACAGCAGAAGCTTTGGCGCGAGCTCAACTGCTCCTGGACTACCCTCCAACGGCAGACAAGATCGACGACTGGAGGGCCACCATTCAGAGTCTCATCGGCTTCGCCAACGGCGACACTCAACGGCAGCCGAGCACGTCGCAGCCGCGGCAAGTCAGCCAGGCACGAGCCGGTGGCGACAAGACCGGTGGGGGTGCAACCACTGTGCACTCTCCGCCCCGAAGGCCAAGATCGCCGACTCGCCGGATCCACCTCGACAGCGACTCCACCGCGTCATCAGATCCACGAGCTCGTCGCGATCAGCGCCAAGTTCTTCACGAACGACAGCAAGAAGACGCTCGTACTCGCATCGAGCGCCGAAGAGAAGCGCGACGTCAATCGGACCAGCGCGCTGGGCCCTCTGTCGACATGCATGCGCCAGGGGAACCAGGCGACTTGCCGTACGCGGTAGGTTGCCCTGCGTTTACTCGTGAGCTGCGGCAAGTCCAGTGGCCCAGCACGAAGAATTTCAAGCCAGACGTACCAGAGAAGTACGACGGCAAGTCGCATCCGTCGGAGTTCCTCAGCATCTACACCATCGCGGTGCAGGCTGCCGGGGGGCGGGACGACAAGATCCTTGCCAACTACTTCCCGCTGGTGCTCAAGCCCAACGTCAGGTCCTGGCTCATGCACTTGCCGGACAACTCCATATCCTCCTGGGCAGACCTATGCCATCAGTTTGTCGGCGCCTTTACAGGCGGCCACAAACCTCATGGCCAAGAGAGTGACCTTCATCTGCTCGCCCAGAAGGAAGGAGAGCCCCTGCGCAAGTACATTCAGAGATTCAGCCGTGTACAGCACAACATCCCAGATGTCCACCCTGCCGCGGTCATCAGCGCGTTCCATCAGAACGTGCGTAACCGCAGGATGCGGGAGGAGATGGCGATGTGCAAGATCAGAGACGTCAGTGAGCTGTATGCCCTGGCCGACAAGTGTGCACGTGCTGAGGAAGGGAGGAAACTCCCCGGAGAGAATACAGGAGCAGGAGGATCTGACAGCGAGGATGCTGCCCCGGCAAAGAAAAACCGGCGGCGGAACAACAGGAAGAAGAAAGGCAAAGATGTGCTAGTCATTGAGCAGTCCGGCAACGAAGGTGGCGCCAAGAAAGCCAAAGCTGGTAGCTCCGGCAAGGAGATTGCCGCATGCACCAACTGCCAGACTGTGGCGGTCGCCGACAAGCAGGACGGCACCGACAAGCAGTACTGCAAGATCCACCGCACCAAGGGCCATGACCTCCAGAGCTGCAAGAAGGTCGAGCAGCTTGTCCAGCAGCAAAAGGCTGAATACGAGCGACGCGACAAGGAGAGGGCCCAAGGAGGCGCTGGAGAATCCGGCAAGAAGCGCGCCGGCCGGGGAGGACGCCGCGGCAAGGCCAAGCAGCGGCAAGGAGACAGACCTCCCCGCGGCCGCGACAAGGATGAAGATGACGACGACGACGAAGACATGGATGATGTCGAGACCAGTGAGCAGGAGTTCCAGAAAGCCACAGAGGTCTTGTGCGTTGACGGTGGTGCTTCTCTGCATACTTCGCACCGCCAACTCAAGCAGTGGGTGCGGGAAGTCAATGCGGCGGAACCACCTGTCGAGTCACGCAAGCTTCTGAAAATGGTCCAGCACGCCTATCATCTTTGATATTGAGGACCACCCTGATCGCACAACTGCGGTCGGGTGCTTGCCGATGTTGGTTTCACCAACTATCCGCAACCTCAAGGTCACTAAGATGCTAGTTGACGGCGGGGCCGGCTTGAACCTGATCTCCTCCGCTGTACTCCAGAAACTCCAGATCCCTGACAGCGAGCTTGAAGAGACCGGCACATTCCAAGGAATCAACCCGGAAGGAGCAAGCCGAAGGGGAAGGTCACGTTGCCAGTAACATTTGGCAGCGAGGTGAACTTCAGGACTGAGAGGGTCACTTTTGACGTTGCCGATTTTCCATTGCCTTACAATGGGATACTCGGCCGTCCAGCACTCGCCAAGTTCATGGCAGCCTCTCACTACGCATACAACATGCTGAAGATGCCAGGCCCGATAAGCGTCATCTCTGTCCCTGGCGACAAGAAGGATGCTCTTATCTGCGCCGACAAGATCTACCGGGAAGCGGCAGCCGCAACAGATCGCAAGTCACCTGCCGTTGAAGCTCCCGGGGGGAAGAAGAAGACCAAGTCCGGCAAGAGTTCTGATGCCCACTCCGGCAAGCGCACCTCTTCGGAGTGCTGCGCTGCCGTCGAGGACGCACCATCGAGCTCCACCGGCAAGTGTAAGAAGACAATGGCAGCTCCGCCAGAGACCAAGAAGGTGTCCGCCAAGGAGGACGGCACTGGTGGTACCTTCACCATCAGTGCCACTCTCGACCCTAAATAGGAAAGCGCGCTCATTGCTTTCCTGCGGGCGAACGTCGACGTGTTTGCGTGGCAACCGTCTGACATCCCCGGTGTACCCAGGAAAGTAATTGAGCACCATCTTGCCGTTTGTCCTCATGCGCGGCCCGTCAAGCAGAAGGTCAGGAAGCAAGCAGTGGAGCGCCAAGAATTCATCGCAGAAGAGATCAAGAAGTTGGAAGCAGCAGGCCTTGTCAGAGGAGTGCTCCATCCTACGTGGTTGGCCAATCCTGTAGTCGTGCGCAAGGCGAACGGGAAATGGAGACTTTGTATCGACTTTACCGATGTTAACAAAGCTTGTCCCAAAGACCCATTTCCTTTGCCGCGCATTGACCAGATTGTTGACTCCACGGCCGGATGTGACTTGCTTTCATTTCTTGACGCATACTCAGGATACCATCAGATCTTCATGGCAGAAGAGGATGAGGAGAAGACCGCATTCATCACTCCATGTGGCACGTACTGTTTCATACGGATGCCTTTCGGTTTAAAAAATGCTGGTTCAACATTTGCAAGGGTAGTCCATGTCGCTCTTGAGCCACAAATACACAGAAATGTGGAAGCCTACATGGATGACATAGTGGTCAAGAGCAAGGACAAGGCAACTCTGATTCAAGATTTAGACGAGACCTTTGCAAATCTGCGCAAGATCAGCCTCAAGCTCAACCCCGAGAAGTGTGTGTTTGGAGTCCCCTCCGGCAAGCTTCTCGGGTTCTTCGTGTCTCAGCGGGGAATCGAAGCCAATCCCGACAAGATCAAGGCCATTGAGCAGATTGAAGCACCAAAGCGCGTCAAGGATGTACAAAGACTTGCCGGTTGCGTGGCTGCTCTCAGCAGGTTTATCTCTAGGTCTGCTGAGCGCGCCCTGCCGTTTTTCAAAATATTGAAAAAGGCAGGTCCAATGAAATGGACTCCGGAAGCGGAGGCTGCGCTGCAAGACTTGAAGAGATACCTGTCCTCCACTCCAACACTTGTCGCACCTAAGCCACAAGAGAAGTTGCTGCTGTATATAGCGGCAACCAATCAAGTGGTTAGTGCTGCGTTAGTAGCAGAGAGGGAGGCAGATGACGAGCCAGCAACCACGGCAGGCGCATCCAGCGACAAGCAGGGGGCTTCCCCGACAAGCTCTGGTCCCGACAAGGATGGATCTGCGCAGACGCGCGAGGAGATACAGAAGAGAATGGTACAGCGCCCAGTTTACTTTGTCAGTTCCCTTCTGCAGGGGGCTAGGTCAAGGTACTCTGGCGTGCAGAAATTGCTTTTCGGCCTTCTCATGGCCTCGAGAAAGCTGCGCCATTACTTCCAAGCACATGAGATCACAGTTGTCACTCGTTTTCCGCTGAAGAGGATACTACAGAATCCAGAAGCGACAGGCAGGATTGTTGAGTGGGCACTGGAACTGTCAAGCTTTGGCCTCAAGTTTGAGAGTACTTCAACTATCCAAAGCAGAGCATTGGCAGAATTCATAGCAGAATGGACGCCAACACCAGATGAAGAAATTCCAGAAACGAGCATCCCCGTCGAGGAAGCAAGCAAAGAGTGGCTGATGTACTTTGATGGTGCCTTTTCGCTGCAAGGCGCCGGCGCTGGCGTGCTGCTTGTCGCACCCACCGGAGAGCACCTCAAGTACGTAGTCCAGATGCACTTTCCCAAGGAGCAAGCAACAAACAATACTGCAGAGTATGAAGGCTTGCTTGCCGGTCTCAGGATCGCGGCAGACCTTGGGATCAAGAAGCTCATTGTCAGGGGTGACTCGCAGCTTGTCGTCCGCCAAGTGAACAAGAGCTATCAGAGTCCGTTGATGGAAGCCTACGTCGACGAAGTGAGAAAGCTAGAAGAGCACTTTGACGGCCTACAGATGGAGCATGTTCCAAGAGCTCAGAACGCCATTGCCGATGGCCTATCAAAGTGCGCCGCACTTAAGTTACCTGTGGAACCAGGGATCTTTGTGCTCAAGCTGACTCAACCGTCTGTAACGCCATCAACTGGACAGAGCAAGAAGAGGAAGTTGATTTCTGGTGACTATTTTCCGGCAGAGCTTCCCGAAGCCGCCGCCAAGAAGGTCCCCAAGATCAACGCCAAGAGCGCTGAGGAGCAGTCTGCTCCGGCAAGCCCTAGGGTTTGTTCCGTTGAAGCAGAAACTCCCGACAAGTTTTGCTCCGGCAAGCTTGCCGGGGAACGTCAAGCTCCGGCAGAGCCGCAGGTTCTCGCCGTAGAAGCGGATGTTCCCGCAGCAGCAGATTTGCCTTTAGTCCTTGTTGTCGAGCCACAAGCTCCAGCATGGACACAGCAGATTGTCCGTTTCCTTCAGACAGGAGAATTTCCCGAAGAGCAAGAAGAAGCGGAAAGAGTAGCCCGGCAGTCAAGTATGTACCAGTTTGTCGACAAGACACTGTACAGAAGAAGACTCAACGGTGTGAAATTGAAGTGTATTCACCGGGAAGACGGACAAAAGCTGTTGGCAGAGATACATGGAGGCATATGTGGTCACCACATTGGCGCAAGAGCACTTGCCGGCAAAGCATTCCGGCAAGGTTTCTTTTGGCCGACAGCCCTCCAGGATGCAACTGCACAAGTAACCAAGTGTGAAGCGTGCCAGTTCCATTCCAAGCAGATACACCAACCAGCTCAAGCTCTCCAGACGATCCCTTTATCCTGGCCATTTTCGGTCTGGGGGCTCGACATCCTCGGCCCCTT
Organism: Triticum urartu; assembly: GCF_003073215.2. Lineage (NCBI taxonomy): Eukaryota > Viridiplantae > Streptophyta > Magnoliopsida > Poales > Poaceae > Triticum > Triticum urartu. The sequence goes on from NC_053024.1 coordinate 639,706,863, forward strand.
TCCCCGAGCAGTCGGGGGCTTTGAGTACTTGTATGTTGCAATCGACAAGTTCACAAAGTGGCCGGAAGTGGAAGCAGTGAGGAAGGTGACAGCACAGTCAGCAGTCAAGTTCTTCAGGTCGATTGTTTGCCGCTTCGGGATCCCTAACAGGATAATCACCGACAACGGTACGCAATTTACGAGCCGCACCTTCATGCAGTACGTCCAAGATCTTGGCGCCAAGGTCTGCTTCGCTTCTGTTGCTCACCCGAGAAGCAACGGTCAAGCGGAGAGGGCAAATGCTGAAGTGCTGCGTGGGCTCAAGACCAGGACTTTCGACAGGCTGCACAAGTGCGGAAGAAACTGGATCGAGGAGCTGCCGGTGGTTCTTTGGTCGATCAGGACGACGCCAAATCGAGCCACTGGCCAGACACCTTTCGCTCTAGTCTATGGAGCAGAGGCAGTTCTCCCCACGGAACTCGTATACGGGTCACCTCGAGTGCTCGCTTATGATGAGCTTGAGCAAGAGCAGCTGCGACAAGATGACGCGCTGCTCCTTGAGGAAGACCGTCTTCAGGCTGCTGTACGAGCTGCTCGCTACCAGCAAGCTTTGCGCCGCTACCATAGCCGCAAAGTTAATGCCAGAAGTCTCGAGGAAGGCGACCTTGTTCTTCGGCGTGTTCAGTCCGCCAAGAATTCCAACAAGTTGACGCCGAAGTGGGAAGGCCCTTACCGGGTGAAACGAGTCACTAGGCCTGGCGCTGTCCGCCTTGAGACCGAAGATGCCATTCCGGTGAGCAACTCCTGGAACATTGAGCATCTTCGTAAGTTTTACCCGTAAGGCGCGGTTGCCGGAACCTGTTCCGGCAACCACCTTTTGTACAAGTCTTGCCGCTGTTGCATGTAATCCTTTGTACAAAGCCGGGCGCAGACCCCGTGCATAAGTAAAGCTCATGTGCTCCGCACATCTTGTCAATTTCATGCTTTCTATTTTTTGCATATATCTGACACTTTGTGCAGCACCTACTCCCCGGTAAGCAATAACGAGCCGTAAGGCTCCATATCTTTATTTTCTCCTCTTTCTTTTTTCTCAAGGAAAGGAAGGTTCCCTCGCCCACAAGTTTGCCGGGGGGGAAAGGAGAAGATAATGGTATGGACCAGGCGTAGGGCAAAAACATACAAAGGGAGGAATCAAGTAAAGGAATAACATTGCAATCATTACCGAATAGAGTTATATTACAAGGTAGCTTGTCGCGGCTCTAACAGATTGTTCTCATAACATGACCAGCAGCGACAAGAAAAGAAGAAAACGGGCGGCCTAGTCTACGCGATCGCCCTCAATCCTCTTGATCCCGCTCACCTTGTCCACAATGGGTGCGACAAGGGTCTTGAGCGCCTCCAGATCAGCATCCGGCGGCAGGGTCTTGAGGACGTTGGTGAGGTTGAGGCCCGGGTTGCGGAAGGCCACCTTCACCAACACCTTTTGAAGAGCTCCCGCGCAGATCTTGCGCGACTCGTCGGCCAGCTGCTTTGGGATCTTCTCCCGGAGCCGCTGGAGGGCCGTCGCCACGCCTTTGAAGAACAAGGTGAGCTTGGCGCTGGGTTGGAGGTTCTCATCAGAGGGATACCCGAGATCCTCCACCCCCAGCTGCGCCAGCTCCCTGTCGATATCTGCGGCAGCACTCACGAGACCCTCCGTCCAGTGCTCCACTTTCTCCAGCGTCTTGGTCAAAGTGGTCAGCTTCAACTCAAGATCTGCGTTGGAGTCCTTGGCGGCGCTAAGCTCTTTGCCCTTCTCGGCGAGAGCCTGCAGCTCTGAGTTGCTGTGGGCGTCCTTCTCCCGCTCAAGCTTGAGCGGCAAGCTCTTCACCACTCGCCTTGAGATCGGCCTCCAGCTGCGCCACCTTCGTCTCCAGCTCCTTCTTGGCGGCCTCGGCAACTGCGGCAGCATCCTCTGCTTGCTTAAGGGCTCCGCCGAATTTCTTGCTCACGCGCGGCAAGCTCCTCCTCGTGGCTGTCGAGGTTAACTTTCCGCTGCGCAGCTCGCCCTCCTGCGCAAACAGCTTCTCAGCGGCAAGCCGCTGTTGCTCTTCAACTTCGGCCTTCTCGAGGAAGAAGGCCTTCTGCTCTTCGGCGAGTTGCTCCCGCTCCTCTGCCAGGGACCGGAGAGCTTCCTGGTTGAGACCCCGGAGCTCCTCCGCGCGCTTCTCGATGTCCGCTCCCGCCTTCGCGACAAGCGCCTCGCGGGATTCCAGCTTGGCTTGCCGCGCGCGGTAGAGCGACAACAGCTTCCGCAGCAGCCGCTCCTCCTCAGGCTCGCCGCTGCTGCTGCTCGGCGCATCAACTAGCGTCAGCCCAGCGGAGGCGAGCACCTCTCCGTCAAAGCTCTCTCCCTCGACCGGCGCCCTGGAGCTTGACGCCCAGGGGAGGTTGATGAAGACGCCATCGCCGGCCTTCAAGTAGACGCCTGGCTGGGGCTCTTCGGAGCCTGGCGCTGCGGCAGCGGCGGACGGGTCGGCGGTCGACGCAGCGCCTGGCGCTCCTGCGGCCTCAGGGCCGTCAGTGCGATCGCCAGACCCCCGCCAGCTGCTGCGGCGGCAGCTTTGGCGGCCTCGTCGCCGGCGGCAACCTCGGTCTCCATCGGCTCCGCAGCAGATGGGTCTGATGCCGGAAAAGGAGAAAAGTCAAGCAAATACCCAAAAAGAAGAAGAACCCAAGGGAAGCTTTGAAGAGAAGATTACCTCTACTGGGTTCAGCAGTCGTAGTCTCCGCGCCGGGGGACGCTGGTGCTGTCCCTTGCCGGAGAACTCTCCCTTGCCGGAGGACTCTCCCTTGGCATTTCGGGGGCGGCCTCCAGGCGCTCCTGGTGGGGCTGCTCTGCGCCTACACAAACCAACAGTCAGATGTCAGCAAAGAAACAGTATCCATGCGCGCTTACCGGCGGCAAGTAAACCATATACTTACGCTGGGGGCTGCTCTGGAGAACAGTTGTCGGGTCCGGCAAGGTGCTCTTGGGCGCACCTCCTGCTGTCGCGGTGGGCTCGTCCTCGATGACAATCACCGGGACCTTGGCTCTCTTCACTGCTCTCTGGGCTAGAGTCCTGAAAAGGAACAAATTCAGAGTCAAGCAAATGAGATACAAGACCAAATAGCAAGAATTGAAGAACTACAAGCACAACAAGAGAAGCTTACTCTTCTTCTTCTTCCTCGTCGGAGCTGAACGCGGAGAAGTCGAAGTCCGGCCCACGTCCAGCGCGAGGAGGCGGAGGAGTAGTTTCCCTTGGCCGCTTGGCGGGAACAGTGGCGGTGGCCTGAGACGACCCCGCTCCAGTTGCCGCAGCAGCATGAGGTGCTCCCGCAGCAACAGTGCTTGCCGCGGTGGAGCGCGTCACGCGGCGCGGCGACTGTTCACTCGCCTGCCGCCCCGCTACGTCCCCGGCCTTGCGGAGACGCCTTCTTGGTGGGGATGGAGGCTCTGCTTGCGGCGAGCTGCCTGAAGATGAGGAGGAAGAGGAGTTGATCTCCAGCGAGCCGCTCGTATCCTTGGCGGGCTCGCTCGACTCGCGTTATGCCCGGCAAGCACTTTCTCGCCGGCGGGCTCCCCTCGCTCGGCACGGCTTGCCGCCTCTGCTGCATCTGCCTCCTCTACGGTGAATCCAAATTCGCCCGCGGCTGCGGCTGCCGCCGCCTCTTCCAGCCTGGTGGCGATGCGTGTCATCTCCTCATCGTGGTGTCGCGGGTGAGCCTATCCTTTTCATCGGAGCAGACCGGCACTTCTACCAAGCCGTCAAAGAACTGCTTGCACGACGTCGTCTGTAGGCTCTTGCCAAGTTGGGACAATTCCATGCGAATCGCACAGCGGCATCATTGCACGGATGCGGTCGAGCGCGGAGTTGTTGCACAGCGGAACGACACCCTGCGGCAACCTGAACACTTCAGGATGTTGAGGGTCGTACTTGAACAGCTCCTGGAGCATCGCGTTGAGCTCCAGAACAGTGAAGTTGAAGTTGAGGCCCGGACGCAGCCTCATGATATCCGCCGCATTCTTGAATTCCCAGGTGGGTCTCCCCCGTTCCTGCAGGGGGCATGCGGCGGCGAAGAAAATCTGCGCCAACAGCGCCTACAGTGAGCCCGGCAAGCCTGAGGCGTAGGATCCGGGTGACGGCAATCTTAAGCCTATCATCTTCCGGGGCCACGTCACTCCAATCGCTGCCGCGTGCTACTGGGGCTTGGCGCCGGGCGGTAAACGGCTGCGGGTTCTCCTCGTCAATCCAGCACCAGTCTGCTCTCCATTCCTCCCACTTGCCGCGGAACTCTCCCTCCAGATAAGTGTCCTTCTTGCCGGCCCTCGAGATCCAGGCGATTCCGCCGGATAAAGGCTCTCCTCTCTCTACTCGGGGCATAAAGAAGTGGCGAAAAAGGGCTACATTGGGATGGACTCCGACAAAGTTTTCGCAGAGATGTGCGAAAACTGCCATGGTCAGAACGGCATTGGGGGTGAAGTCAAGGAGGTGACCGTAGGTGTTCATGATATCGCAGAAAAACTCAGAGAAGGGCGGGCAGAGCCCGCAGTAGAAGAACAAGGCGAAGAAAGGATATCCGTTTGGAGCCATTTTCCAAGCGGCGGCTGGAAGTACCTTCGTGCGCGGATGCGCTCGCGTCTCCGTCGACCAGAAGAGGTAGTAATTCTCCCTCAGCTCCCTCGCGGCAAGCTTGGGGGGGAAGACTGCCCGCTCCTTTCGCAGCGCCGCAAGCCGCTGCGCCTCGGTCGACTTCACAACCTTCCCCTTGTCGGCTCTCGGAGCCATGGCGGAAGTGGTGGAGGAGGTCGACGGCGTTGGTGGTGCTGGTGGCGATGGGGGGCGGGCGCTGCTCTCTTTCAGCTTTGGGAAGACGAGGGAGCGGCGGAGATTTCCGAGATTGGAGTAGCAACCGGCGAATGGGCGAACTGCCCCTGTTTCCCCTGCTTATAAGGAGGGAGGGGGCGGACGTTCCGCATTTCCGAATAAAGAAACCACCCACGATCTCTCCCACGACGCCGCATTCAACGCGTGCCGTTCGGGGAGGGCGCGGTGGATACGGAGAGAGATACGGCGTAACCTAGGCCGCGCGTGCCCGTGCCCTGTTTTGGGCCTGGCCCAACAGCGCTCGGCACCGTGTATGGCCCAGGCCCGGGGGCTCCTGTCGGTGTACTAGAGTAGGGGTACCCTAGTATCCCGAACTTGTGCACGGGCAGTCGCAGCATCCCGCGGCAAGGCTTGCCGGGTGACCGCCAAGGTCCTCCGTGGTTCCTTTGGAGCCATTCAAGGATAAAGTATCCAAGCCAAGGAGACAAGACCCCGGTAAGAGGAGCTTGCCGGGAAGGCCAACCAAGGCATATCCAAGCCAAGGAGACAAGACCTCGGCAAGAGGAGCTTGTCGGGAAGGCCAACCAAGGCATCTCAAGGAACTTGCCGCGACGCGCCACGCGTCCCGGCAAGGCCCGGTGAGCGACAAGCTCTGGGACGCAACAAGACAATGACCGCGGCAAGGCGCTTGCCGCGGCAAGCCATCACTCTGTGTCCGCGCTCCAGCACGTCCACCAACGTGTCGCTCTGGGACCCTTCCAAGGCGTACGTGGCGGGAGGTTGTGCAGCCAGTGGTGCGCGGTGGCAAGCGGCGCTGACAAGATTGCCATCGTGGCGGGCGGTGGCGTCCCTGAAGGTCCCTTTTGCACTATTTAGGCGACACAGACGGGCATTTAATGCCCTTGTCCCCTGCCGTCAGGGTTAGGTATGATACACTGTAGCAGGTAGCTGTACCAACCGCAGCACCTTTCCATTTTTACCCTTGTCTACGTTGCCACCTGTCGGTGACCCCTTGAGCACATAAAAGGAGGCCCATGCGCAACGTAGATAGGGGGAGGAAGAACTCTCAGGCTCGGTCTCGTTAGCTGCTGGAGTGTACTGTAGCACTCCGCGCTCCCGAGCAAGAACTCAATACAAACCACAAAGCAGGAGTAGGGTTTTACGCATCTGTACGGCCCGAACCTGGGTAAACTGCTCGTGTGCTTCACCTCGATCCGCTCTTCGTGCGACCTTCGCCCCCGCCGAACCGAAAGGGACTCGGTCCGCCGGTCCCATAGGTGCCCGTGGATCAGTACCCCGGCATTCGATAACATTAGTTTCAACATTTATAGGATTACCTGAGATATAGTGTTTGATTCTTTGACCGTTTACCACCTTCGGATTTGTGCCTTCGAAGTTGTTGATATTTATGGCACCGGAACGATAGACCTCCTCGATAACATAGGGGCCTTCCCATTTAGAGAGATGTCTTCCTACAAAAAATCTTAAACGAGAGTTGTATAGCAATACATAATCACCTATATTAAACTCACGCTTTTGTATCCTTTTGTCATGCCATCTTTTAACTTTTTCTTTAAACAACTTGGCATTTTCATAAGCTTGGGTTCTCCATTCATCAAGTGAGCTAATATCAAATAATCTCTTCTCACCGGCAAGTTTGAAATCATAGTTGAGCTCTTTAATAGCCCAATATGCCTTATGTTCTAGTTCGAGAGGTAAGTGACATGCTTTTCCATAAACCATTTTATACGGAGACATACCCATAGGATTTTTATATGCAGTTCTATAGGCCCATAATGCATCATCAAGTTTCTTGGACCAATTCTTTCTAGACCTATTGACAGTATTTTGCAAAATTAATTTGAGCTCTCTATTACTCAATTCTACTTGACCACTAGACTGTGGGTGATAAGGAGATGCAATTCTATGATTAACATCATACTTAGCAAGCATTTTTCGGAAAGCACCATGAATAAAATGTGAACCACCATCAGTCATTAAATATCTATGGACTCCAAACCTTGGAAAAATAACTTCTTTAAGCATTTTAATAGAAGTGTTATGATCAGCACTACTAGTTGGAATAGCTTCTACCCACTTAGTAATGTAATCAACAACAACTAAAATATGTGTATATCCATTAGAGGCAGGAAAAGGTCCCATATAATCAAAGCCCCAAACATCAAATGGTTCAATAACAAGTGAATAATTCATATGCATTTCTTGACGTCAACTAATATTACCAATTCTTTGACATTCATCACAAGATAATACAAAC
>NC_053024.1:639714966-639726852 GCF_003073215.2 Triticum urartu
CGGGAAGGCCAACAAAGGCATCTCAAGACCCCGGCAAGAGGAGCTTGCCGGGAAGGCCAATCAAGGCACCTCAAGGAACTTGCCGCAACGCGCCTCGCGTCCCGGCAAGGCCCGGTGAGCGACAAGCTCCCGGACGTGACAAGACAACAACCGCGGCAAGGCGCTTGCCGCGGCAAGCCACCACTCTGTGTCCGCGCTCCAGCACATCCACCAACGTGTCGCTCTGGGACCCTTCCAGGCGTGCGTGGCGGGAGGCTGTGCGGCCAGCGGTGCGCGGTGGCAAGTGGCGCTGACAAGTTTGCCATCGTGGCGAGCGGTGGCGTCCCTGGCGGTCCCTTTTTGCACTGTTTAGGCGACACAGACGGGCATTTAATACCCTTGTCCCCTGCCGTCAGGGCTAGGTATGATACACTGTAGCAGGTAGCTGTACCTACCGCAGCACCTTCCTGTTTTTACCCTTGTCTACATTGCCACCTGTCGGTGACCCCTTGAGCATATAAAAGGAGGCCCATGCGCAACATAGCGGGGGGGGGGGGGGGGGGGGGGGGGGTTAGCTGTTAGCTAGTTCAAAGAACACTCACGCTCGGTCTTCTTAGCTGCGGGTGTGTACTGTAGCACTCCGTGCTCCCGAGCAAGAACTCAATACAAATCACAAAGCAGGAGTAGGGTTTTACTCATCCGTGCGGCCCGAACCTGGGTAAACCGCTCGTGTGCTTCGCCTCGATCCGCTCTTCGTGCGACCTCCGCCCCCGCCGAACCGAAAGGGACCCGGTCCGCCGGTCCCATAGGTGCCCGTGGATCAGTACCCCGGCATCTTTGGCGCGCCAGGTAGGGGCGTCGAGGTTGTGTGAACCAGATCCGGTGTTCTCGCGAGCTAGATCTTCATCATCTTCATCGACATGCCGCCGAAGAAGAAGGTTTCGGAAGCGGCTGCTCCATCCGCGCCGAACCCACCATCGCCGGAGCAAACGGCTGATGGGGCAGGCGCCGGCGGAAGAACGGGCGTTGACGAGGGAGCTCACGGTGCTGCCAGGTCCAAGGACAAGGCTGCGGTGCCCATCGGCGGTGTAGCCGGCTCCCACAATGACCGGGCGCACTCCAAGACCACAGGAGGCGCGGGACCGGCAGCGTCATGGTACTCATGGTACCATGCGTTTGCTAGACCAAGATCGAGCTGGTGGATCTTGGAGCGCTCAGGACCACCAGGCACGCCAACATGCTGGCGCGAGCGAGACACGGTCGCCTGGACGGGATACTGCTCCTTCTAACGTGGTTAGAAGTCCGAGCATATCCCGCTCCTCGCGCCGTTCGCCACCGCCACCCGCCACTGCAGTAGAAGCTTTGGCGCGAGCTCAACTGCTCCTGGACTACCCTCCAACGGCAGACAAGATCGACGACTGGAGGGCTACCATTCAGAGTCTCATCGGCTTCGCCAACGGCGACACTCAACGGCAGCCGAGCACGTCGCAGCCGCAGCCAGTCAGCCAGGCACGAGCCGGTGGCGACAACACCGGTGGGGGTGCAACCACTGTGCACTCTCCACCCCGAAAGCCAAGATCGCCGACTCGCCGGATCCAACTCGACAGCGACTCCACCGCGTCATCAGATCCGCGAGCTCGTCGTGATCAGCGCCAAGTTCTTCAAGAACGACAACAAGAAGACGCTCGTACTCGCATCGAGCGCCGAAGAGAAGCACGACGTCAATCAGACCAGCGCGCTGGGCCCTCTGTCGACATGCATGCGCCAGGGAAACCAGGCGACTTGCCGTACGCGGTAGGTTGCCCTGTGTTCACTCGTGAGCTGCGGCAAGTCCAGTGGCCCAGCACGAAGAATTTCAAACTAGACATACCAGAGAAGTACGACGGCAAGACGCATCCGTCGGAGTTCCTCAGCATCTACACCATCGCGGTGCAGGCTGCCGGGGGGTGGGACGACAAGATCCTTGCCAACTACTTCCCGCTGGTGCTCAAGCCCAACGTCAGGTCCTAGCTCATGCACTTTCCGGACAACTCCATATCCTCCTGGGCAGACCTATGCCATCAGTTTGTCAGCGCCTTTACAGGCGGCCACAAACCTCACGGCCAAGAGAGTGATCTTCATCTGCTCGCCTAGAAGGAAGGAGAGCCCCTGCGCAAGTACATTCAGAGGTTCAGCCGTGTACAGTACAACATCCCAGACGTCCACCCCGCCGCGGTCATCAGCGCTTTCCATCAGAACGTGCGTAACCGCAGGATGCGGGAGGAGATGGCGATGTCCAGGATCAGAGACGTCAGTGAACTGTATGCCCTGGCCGACAAGTGTGCACGCGCTGAGGAAGGGAGGAAACTCCCCGGAGAGACTACCGGAGCAGAAGGATCTGACAACGAAGATGCTGCCCCGGCAAAGAAAAACCGGCGGTGGAACAGGAAGAAGAAAGGCAAAGAAGTACTAGTCGTTGAGCAGTCCGGCAACGAGGGTGGCGCCAAGAAAGCCAAGGTTGGTAGCTCCGGCAAGGACATTGCTGCATGCACCAACTGCCAGGCTGTGGCGGTCGCCGACAAGCAGGACGGCACCGACAAGCAGTACTGCAAGATTCACCGCACCAAGGGCCATGACCTCCAGAGCTGCAAGAAAGTCGAGCAGCTTGTTCAGCAGCAAAAGGCTGAATACGAGCGACGCGACAAGGAGAGGGACCAAGGAGGTGCTGGAGAATCCGGCAAGAAGCGCGCCGGCCAGGGAGGACGCCGCGGCAAGGCCAAGCAGCGGCAAGGAAACAGACCTCCCCGCGGCCGCGACAACGATGAAGACGACGACGACGACGAAGACATGGATGATGTCGAGACCAGTGAGCAGGAGTTCCAGAAAGCCACAGAAGTCTTGTGCGTTGACGGCGGTGCTTCTCTGCATACTTCGCACCGCCAACTCAAGCAGTGGGTGCGGGAAGTCAATGCAGCAGAACCACCCGTCGAATCACGCAAGCTTCTGAAATGGTCCAGCACGCCTATCATCTTTGATATTGAGGACCACCCTGATCGCACAACTGCGGTCGAGTGTTTGCCGATGTTGGTTTCACCAACTATCCGCAACCTCAAGGTCACTAAGATGTTAGTTGACGGCGGGGCCGGCTTGAACCTGATCTCCTCCGCTGTGCTCCAAAAACTCCAGATCCCTGACAGCGAGCTTGAAGAGACCGGCACATTCCAAGGAATCAACCTGGGAAGGAGCAAGCCGAAGGGGAAGGTCACGTTGCCCGTAACATTTGGCAGCGAGCTGAACTTCAGGACTGAGAGGGTCACTTTTGACGTTGCCGATATTCCATTGCCTTACAATGGGATACTTGGCCGTCCAGCACTCGCCAAGTTCATGGCGGCCTCTCACTATGCATACAATATGCTGAAGATGCCAGGCCCAATAAGCGTCATCTCTGTCCCTGGCGACAAGAAGGATGCTCTTATCTGCGCCGACAAGATCTACCGGGAAGCGGCAGCCGCAATAGATCGCAAGTCACTTGCCGTTGAAGCTCCCGGGGGGAAGAAGATCAAGTCCGGCAAGAGTTCTGATGCCCACTCCGGCAAGCGCGCCTCTTCGGAGTGCTGCGCTACCGTCGAGGATGCACCATCGAGCTCCACCGGCAAGTGTAAGAAGACGATGGCAGCTCCGCCAGAGACGAAGAAGGTGTCCGCCAAGGAGGACGGCACTGGTGGAACCTTCACCATCAGTGCCACTCTCGACCCTAAATAGGAAAGCGCGCTCATTGCTTTCCTGCGGGCGAATGTCGACGTGTTTGCATGGCAACCGTCTGACATCCCCGGTGTTCCCAGGAAAGTAATTGAGCACCATCTTGCCGTTTGTCCTCATGCGCGGCCCGTCAAGCAGAAGGTCAGGAAGCAAGCAGTGGAGCGCCAAGAATTCATTGCAGAAGAGATCAAGAAGTTGGAAGCAGCAGGCCTTGTCAGAGGAGTGCTCCATCCTACGTGGTTGGCCAATCCTGTAGTCGTGCGCAAGGCGAACGGGAAATGGAGACTTTGTATCGACTTTACCGATGTTAACAAAGCCTGTCCCAAAGACCCATTTCCTTTGCTGCGCATTGACCAGATTGTTGACTCCACAGCCGGATGTGATTTGCTTTCATTTCTTGACGCATACTCAGGATACCATCAGATCTTCATGGCAGAAGAGGATGAGGAGAAGACCGCATTTATTACTCCATGTGGCACGTACTGTTTCATACGGATGCCTTTCGGATTAAAAAATGCTGGTTCAACATTTGCAAGAGTAGTCCATGTCGCTCTCGAGCCACAAATACACAGAAATGTGGAAGCCTACATGGATGACATAGTGGTCAAGAGCAAGGACAGAGCAACCCTGATTCAAGATTTAGACAAGACCTTTGCAAATCTGCGCAAGATCAGCCTCAAGCTCCACCCAGAGAAGTGTGTGTTTGGAGTTCTCTCCGGCAAGCTTCTCGGGTTCTTCGTGTCTCAGCGGGGAATTGAAGCCAATCCCGACAAGATCAAGGCCATTGAGCAGATTGAAGCACCAAAGCGCGTCAAGGATGTACAAAGACTTGCCGGTTGCGTGGCTGCTCTCAGCAGGTTCATCTCTAGGTCTGCTAAGCGCGCCCTGCCGTTTTTCAAGTTATTAAAAAAGGCAGGTCCAATGAAATGGACTCCGGAAGCGGAGGCTGCGCTGCAAGACTTGAAGAGATACCTGTCCTCCCCTCCAATACTTGTCGCACCTAAGACACAAGAGAAGTTGCTGCTGTATATAGCGGCAACCAATCAAGTGGTTAGTGCTGCGTTAGTAGCAGAGAGGGAGGCAGATGACGAGCCCGCAACCACGGCAAGCACATCCAGCGACAAGCAAGGGGCTTCCCCGGCAAGCTCTGGTCCCGACAAAGATGGATCTGCGCAGATGCACGAGGAGCTACAGAAGAAAATGGTGCAGCGCCCAGTTTACTTTGTCAGCTCCCTTCTGCAGGGGGCTAGGTCAAGGTACTCTGGCATGCAGAAATTGCTTTTCGGCCTTCTCATGGCCTCGAGAAAGCTGCGCCATTACTTCCAAGCACATGAGATCACAGTTGTCACTCGCTTTCCGCTGAAGAGGATACTACAAAATCCAGAAGCGACAGGCAGGATTGTTGAGTGGGCACTGGAACTATCAAGCTTTGGCCTCAAGTTTGAGAGTACTTCAACTATCCAAAGCAGAGCATTGGCAGAATTCATAGCAGAATGGACGCCAACACCAGATGAAGAAATTCCAGGAACGAGCATCCCCGTCAAGGAAGCAAGCAAAGAGTGGCTGATGTACTTTGATGGTGCCTTTTCGCTCCAAGGCGCCGGCGCTGGCGTGCTGCTTGTCGCACCCACCGGAGAGCACCTCAAGTACGTGGTCCAGATGCACTTTCCCAAGGAGCAAGCAACAAAAAATACTGCAGAGTATGAAGGCTTGCTTGCCGGTCTCAGGATCGCGGCAGACCTTGGGATCAAAAAGCTCATTGTCAAGGGTGACTCACAGCTTGTCGTCCGCCAAGTGAACAAGAACTATCAGAGTCCGTTGATGGAAGCTTACGTCGACGAGTGAGAAAGCTAGAGGAGCACTTTGACGGCCTACAAATGGAGCATGTTCCAAGAGCTCAGAATGCCATTGCCGATGGCCTGTCAAAGTGCGCCGCACTTAAGTTACCTGTGGAACCAGGGATCTTTGTGCTCAAGCTGACTCAACCGTCCGTAACGCCATCAACTGGACAGAGCAAGAAGAGAAAGTTGATTTCTGGTGACTATTTGCCGGCAGAGCTTCCCGAAGCCACCGCCAAGAAGGTCCCCAAGATCAACGCCAAGAGCGCTGAGGAGCAGTCTGCTCCGGCAAGCCCTAGGGTTTGTTCCGTTGAAGCAGAAGCTCCCGACAAGTTTTGCTCCGGCAAGCTTGCCGGGGAACGTCAAGCTCCGGCAGAGCCGCAGGTTCTCGCCGTAGAAGCGGATGTTCCCACAACAGCAGATTTGCCTTTAGTCCTTGTTGTCGAGCCACAAGATCCAGCATGGGCGCAGCAGATTGTCCGTTTCCTTCAGACAGGAGAACTTCCCGAAGAGCAAGAAGAAGCGGAAAGAGTAGCCCGGCAGTCAAGTATGTACCAGTTTGTCGACAAGACACTGTACAGAAGAAGACTCAACGGTGTGAAATTGAAGTGTATTCACCGGGAAGACGGACAAAAGCTATTGGCAGAGATACATTGGCGCAAGAGCACTTGTCGGCAAAGCATTCCGGCAAGGTTTCTTTTGGCCGACAGCCCTCCAGGATGCAACTGCACAAGTAACCAAGTGTGAAGCGCGCCAGTTCCATTCCAAGCAGATACACCAACCAGCTCAAGCTCTCCAGACGATCCCTTTATCCTGGCCATTTTCGGTCTGGGGGATCGACATCCTCGGCCCCTTTCCCCGAGCAGTCGGGGGCTTTGAGTACTTGTACGTTGCAATCGACAAGTTCACAAAGTGGCCGGAAGTGGAACCAGTGAGGAAGGTGACAGCACAGTCAGCAGTCAAGTTCTCCAGGTCGATTGTTTGCCGCTTCGGGATCCCTAACAGGATAATCACCGACAACAGTACACAATTCACGAGCCGCACCTTCATGCAATACGTCCAAGATCTTGGCGCCAAGGTCTGTTTCGCTTCTGTTGCTCACCTGAGAAGCAACGGTCAAGCGGAGAGGGCAAATGCTGAAGTGCTGCACGGGCTCAAGACCAGAACTTTCGACAGGCTGCACAAGTGCGGAAGAAACTGGATCGAGGAGCTGCCGGTGGTTCTTTGGTCGATCAGGATGACGCCAAATCGAGCCACTGGACAGACACCTTTCGCTCTAGTCTATGGAGCAGAGGCAGTTATCCCCACGGAACTCGTATACGGGTCACCTCGAGTGCTCGCTTATGATGAGCTTGAGCTAGAGCAGCTGTGACAAGATGACGCGCTGCTCCTTGTGGAAGACCGTCTTCAGGCTGCTGTGCGAGCTGCTCGCTACCAGCAAGCTTTGCGCCGCTACCATAGCCGCAAAGTTAACGCCAGAAGTCTCGAGGAAGGCGACCTTGTTCTTCGGCGTGTTCAGTCCGCCAAGAATTCCAACAAGTTGACGCCGAAGTGGGAAGGCCCTTACCGGGTGAAACGAGTCACTAGGCCTGGCGCTGTCCGCCTTGAGACCGAAGATGGCATTCCGGTGAGCAACTCCTGGAACATTGAGCATCTTCGTAAGTTTTACCCGTAAGGCGCGGTTGCCGGAACCTGTTCCGGCAACCACCTTTTGTACAAGTCTTGCCACTGTTGCATGTAATCCTTTGTACAAAGCCGGGCGCAGACCCCGTGCATAAGTAAAGCTCATGTGCTCCGCACATTTTGTCGATTTCATGCTTTCTATTTTTTGGCATATATGATCTGACACTTTGTGCAGCACCTACTCCACGGTAAGCAATAACGAGCCGTAAAGCTCCATATCTGTATTGTCTCTTCTTTCTTTTGAAAGGAAGGTTCCCCTCGCCCACAAGTTTGCCGGGGGGAAAGGAGAAGATAATGGTATGGACCAGGCGTCGTTCAAGAAAGTTTCGCCATGCCGGGAAGCAAACAACAGAAAAGCTAAGTTGCCAAAGTTTTGAGCAATCAGATTTTTTAAATTTTAAGTTATCTCCCTTGAACGACCGCACTTTGTATGGAAAACCTGTGCGCAGAGGAACCAACTCGTAGCTAGTTGCGCCCTTACTTTGTTTCGAGTCCGCTCAACAACTTAAGTGAGCTGCAACTAGTTGCGACAAGGTTTCTTGTCGGTAGCGGCACCGCCAGCAGGCTGCTGACGTCCCGCACTCAGCGCTCGCGGCCCAGGTGCCTGCACCGGCAAGTTCCCTAAAAGCGTAGGGCGAAAACATACAAAGGGAGGAATCAAGTAAAGGGAATAACATTGCAAGCATTACCAGAAATAGAGTTATATTACAAAGATAGCTTGTCGCGGCTCTAATAGATTGTTTTCATAACATGACAAGCAGCGACAAGAAAAGAAGAAACGGGCAGCCTAGTCTACGTGGTCGCCCTCGATCCTCTTGATCTCGCTCACCTTGTCCACAATGGGTGCGACAAGGGCCTTGAGCGCCTCCAGATCAGCATCCGGCGGCAGGGTCTTGAGGACGTTGGAGAGGTTGAGGCCTGGATTCCGGAAGGCCACCTTCACCAACACTTTCTGAAGGCCTCCTGCGCAGATCTTGCGCGACTCGTCGGCCAGCTGCTTAGGGATCTTCTCCCGGAGCCGCGGGAGGGCCGTCGCCACACCCTTGAAGAACAAGACGAGCTTGGCGCTGGGTTGGAGGTTCTCGTCGGAGGGATACCCGAGATCCTCCATCCCCAGCTGCGCCAGCTCCTTGTCAATGTCTGTGGCGGCATTCACAAGACTCTCCGTCCAGTGCTCCACAGTTTCCCTGAACGCATTTTGGGTGGCGGCAACACTCTCTAGCAGCGCCTTGTCGGCCTTGATCACCTCCCTCAAGGCCGCCTCCTGCTTCTTGGCGCTGTCCAATGTCTTGGTCAAAGCGGTCAGCTTCAACTCAAGACCCGTGTTGGAGTCCTTGGCGGCGCTGAGCACTTTGCTCTTCTCGGCGAGAGCGGCCTCCAGCTACGCCACCTTCGTCTCCAACTCCTTCTTGGCGGCCTTGGCAGCGGCGGCAGCATCCTCCACTTGCTTGAGGGCTCCGCCAAGTTTCTCCTCGCGCGCGGCAAGCTCCTCCTCGTGGGCGTCAAAATTAACCTTCCGCTGCGCCAGCTCGCCCTCCTCCGCTGATAGCTTCACAGCGGCTTGGTCTTCTTCCTCGAGAAGGCCGAAGTCGAAGACCGGAGGGCTTCCCGGTGGAAGCCCCCGAGCTCTTCTACGCGCTTCTCGATGTCTGCTCCTGCCTTCGCGACAAGCGCCTCGCGGGATTCCAGCTTGGCTTGCCGCGCGCGGTAGAGCGACAACAGCTTCCGCAGCAGCCGCTCCTCCTCAGGCTCGTTGCTGCTGCTGCTCGGCGCGTCGACCAGCGTAAGCCCCGCGGAGGCAAGCACTTCCCCGTCGAAGATCTCTCCCTCGACCGGCGCCCTGGAGCTTGACGCCCAGGGGAGGTTGATGAAGACGTCATCGCCGGCCTTCAAGTACACGCCCGGCTGGGGCTCCTCGGAGCATGGCGCTGCGGCTTCGGCGGACGGGTCGGCGGTCGGCGTAGCGCCTGGCGCTCCTGCGGCCTCTGGGCCGTCAGTACGATCGCCAGACCCCTCGCCAGTTGCTGCGGCGGCAGCCTTGGCGGCCTCGGCGCCGGTGGGATCGCCAGCGCCGTCTGCTTCTTCAGCGGTGACCTCGGTCTCCATCTGCTCCGCAGCAGATGGGTCTGACAGCCGGCAAGGGGAGAAGAGTCAAGAAAAATCCAGCAAAAACCCAGGAAGATCAAGAGAAGAAGGACCCAAGGGAAGTTTTGCAGCAAAAGGATTACCTGTGCCAGTTTCTGCAGTCAGGTTCTCCGCCGTCGGAGGGCCGCTGGCGCTGTCCCTTGCCGGAGAACCCTCCCTTGCCGGAGACTTCTCCCTTACCGGAAAGCCCTCCCTCGCCGAAGGACTCTCCCTTGGCTCCTGGTGGGGCTGCTCGGCTCCTACACAAATCAACAAGCAGATATCAGCAAAGACAAGTACCCATGCGCGCCTCACAGCGGAAAGTAAATCATACACTTACGCTGGGGGCTGCTCTGGAGAAAAGTCGCCGGGTCCGGCAAGGTTGTCTCGGGCGCGCCACCTGCTGTCGCAGTGGCCTCGTCCTCGATGACGATCACCAGGACCTTAGCTCTCTTTGCCGCTCTCTGGGCCAGAGTCCTAAAGAGGAACAAGTTCGGAAAGAAAAGCAAATGAGATACAAGAAAAACAGCAAGAATTGAAGAACTACAAGTACAACAAGAGAAGCTTACTCTTCTTCTTCTTCCTCGTCGGAGCTGAACGCGGAGAAGTCGAAGTCCGGCGTGCGCCCGGTTTGAGGAGGCGGAGGAGAAGCTTCCCTTGGCCGCTTGGCGGGAGCAGTGGCGGTGGTCTGAGACGACCCCACCCCGGCTGCTGGCGCGACGTGAGCAGCGGCAGGAACTGAAGCGGTGGTCCGGCTAGACCCCGCTCCAGTTGCCGTCGCAGCATGAGGCGCTCCCGCGGCAACGGTGTTTGCCCCGGTGGAGCGTGTCACGCGGCGTGGCGACTGTTGACCTGCTTGCCGCTCCGCCACGTCACCGGCCTTGCGGAGACGCCTTCTTGGTGGGGATGGAGGCTCTGCTTGTGGCGAGCTGTCTGAAGACGAGGTGGAAGATGAGTTGATTTCCAGCGAGCCGCTCGTGTCCTTGGCGGGCTCGCTCGGCTCGGCGTCACGCCCGGCAAGCTCCTTCTTGCCGGCGGGCTCCCCTCGCTCGGCACGGCTTGCCGCTTCTGCTGCATCTGCCTCCTCCACGGTGAATCCAAATTCGCCCGCGGCAGCGGCTGCCGCCGCCTCTTCCAGCCTAGTGGCAATGAGCGCCATCTCTGCATCGGTGGTGTCGCGGGTGAGGCTGTCCTTCTCGTCGGAGCGGATCGACACTTCCACCAAGTCATCGAAGAACTGCTACACGACGTCGTCTGCAGGCTCCTGCCAAGTTGGCACGATTCCATGCGAGTCGCACAGCGGCATCATTGCACGGATGCGGTCGAGCGAGGAATTGTTGCACGACGGAACGACACCCCCCGGCAACCTGAACACCTCGGGATGTTGGGGGTCATACTTGAACAGCTCCTGCAGCATCGCGTTGAGCTCCAGGATAGTGAAGTTGAAATTGAGGCCCGGCCGCAACCTCATGATATCTGCCGCATTCTTGAACTCCCAGGCAGGTCTCCCTCGTTCCTGCAGGGGGGCGATGCGGCGGCGAAGAAAGTCTGCGCCAACAGCATCTGCGCCATACGCCTGCAGTGTGTATGGAAAACTACCCTCTCATGGGGTGCGGGCGTAGGGATGGTCTGTCCCGCATCTGGTAGCCGGTGCGCAATGTCCGTGGCCAGATATCTGGCTTGTCGTAGCTTTGCGATGTTCTCCTCCATGACGGAGGATACCATCCACTTGCCTCCCGCTCCGGACATGCTTGGAGTGGTTTGAGGAGAAAGACGCGAACTTGGGCGCTGGAGCTCGAGTGCGCGAGAATGGATAAGCAAGGAGTAAGAAGGCATGGGTAAAAAGGGTGAATCTTTGTCCCTTTATAAGGGCGGAAGAGGCGATGCGCCTCCCCACTTACCTGGTAAAATCGCTTATTCCTCGAGCGCCGTAATTGATGGCGCGGTTGGGTTACCCACGTCCATATTGATGAGAATCCCGTAATAAGGGGGACACGATCTCTGCTTCGACAAGACGTGTCAAGAAAACCGCCTCGCGATATGTGCAGTGCTGGTTGAGAAAAACGGTTCGAATAATGACCGGGCCATGGCATGATGTCATGTTGCTAAACGTGTCAGCAGATTATATTTGTGTAAATATTATTCTCTGTACGGTGGTATGTGGAACTTGTTTTGCAGAGCCGGACACTATCCTTGTGTTCAAAATCTTCTATGGAGTATTCGGAGGAGGAACCCGCCTTGCAATGCCGCAGACAAATCTGTGCTCCAGACTCATCGTCATTGAAGCATGGTTTACGGGCTACTGAGGGAGTCCTGGATTAGGGGGTCTCCGGACAGCCGGACTATATCCTTTGGTCGGACTGTTGCACTATGAAGATACAAGATTGAAGACTTCGTCCCGTGTCCGGATGGGACTCTCCTTGGCATGGAAGGCAAGCTTGGCAATACGGATATGTAGATCTCCTCCCTTGTAACCGACTCTGTGTAACCCTAGCCCCCTCCGGTGTCTATATAAACCGGAGGG